>NC_083282.1:80639716-80955052 GCF_963506605.1 Zootoca vivipara | reverse complement strand
GGAGGACTCCCACCTCTAGTGGGGCAGGAATTATTTCCTACAGCATTAAATATTGATTGTCCATTGATTTCCTGTGTGGTCAGGTGTAGCGAATTAACTCTGCACTGCTCTAGTCAAGTCTTCCTCCTGCCTCTCTACACTTAAAGAAACTCTGTTTCAGGACTTTCTTAAGAGCCTTACCACATAACCCTCTTACATCATTAGCACCTGTACAGGTATGGAGCCTGAACAATGAATCTGGATTCAATCTACAGCATGTTTTTAATGGACTTGATTTTATATGCTAGTGTGGCCATATGCAAAACAGCTGAGCACTTTTTTTGGTATAATTTATTTCATAACAATTTTTTTTCTTTTTTTTTAAAAAAAGATGCTCTCTTAAGTGCATTTACCTGGCTTCCAAATAAATGAAAGCTCTGTTCAAATCAAAGTGACTTGCTTCCAAGTAAATATGCTTAGAATCTGGAGTGTTAATTCAATTAATATTGTTGATGCATTGCTTTTGTTATGTGCCGAATTGGCTTGGTCTCAATAGGGATATGAGGAGAGAGAGAAAACAAACAAAAAGAGGATTATTGGATTAAGTATGCAAGATAAGATTCTGGCTCATGTGGTGTTTGTCAGAACTTTAAATTAGAGATTTTAGATAGGTATGGAAAATGAAAATCGAATTTTGCAATGCAGAGCGTAGGCTTGGTGATAAGAATAAAATAAGATATACCAAGATACAAAACAGAATGTACTGTCTTTATTCACATCTGTAAAATATGCTGAGTCCATGTAGTCTAGTAGAGTGAGAGATATCAAGACATAGGTTTTGTCCTCGCAAAAGATGGTAGCCAGGTTACGACCCAGAGATCTGCCATGAATTTTTAATTCCACAGTGGAGACAAAGTTTCTTCTGTAGAGCGATTTTGGCCTTAAATGGAAAGCCTGGACTTTGAAGTCATCTTATTTTACTTGTTATTTTGTATTATATTTACTGTTTTTAATTAGGTTTTGTAATTTTGGATTATGCGGAATGCTTTATCTGAGTGGATGTAGCAACCGAGTAATTTCGTTGTTCCCGCAAGGGGACAATGACAATAAAGATATCCTATCTTATCTTATCTTAAGATGAGTCCTGATCGTTACAAAAAGTGTGAGGGGATGAGGGGCCCCGTATAAAACAGAAACCTAGCAAAGGTTGAGGAAGTTACTTGCCCATACACATAGAGCTGAACCAAAAACTTCTGGGTGTAGGGCAGAGGAGGGGTTTTTTGTTAAAAGAAATGGGGTGACGCAAGGACAAAGGCAGGAAGACAAGGAAGACATTTTCAAGAGGTGAGGAAGAAATAGCCCCCCCAAAAAAATTCAGGAGTAGCAGGTTTTAGAATACAGTGGCAGAAACTGCATTTTTAAACTTACTTCTTGAAGGGTTTTGTTGCTGTAGTTGGATACGGAGTGTGTCCAGTGGGTTGCAATTCCACGTGTAACTTAACAGCCCTTTGCTTGGAAAAAACCCTACTTTCATGATGTAGTATCCAAGAGGCATTGGGGGGGGGGGCTCCCACTAGGCATTTGGGACTGCCATCAGCCTGGGGAAGGATGAAGTGGGGGGGGAATTGATTTCCCTTGGGCTACCCGCCCCCCCCCCCACAAACACACAATGCCTCTGGAATGCATCCCTGGTTCTTAAAACACATAACCCAAGTATTTAAAGCCTGTATTGACTATTGGAACAGTCATTTAACACATCTGACTCACCTTAAAGCTAAGGGGTGAGTTTGCAAAAATAACTGTACTAAGCTGCTCATGCGGAGACCTCTGTGTGGGTCACACACAGCGTAATGACACAGGGCTGCTGTCTTAAGCCAATAAGGGATATGCATTATTGCAGATATTAATATTGTGCAGCTTGAAGCAACTGGATGCATCAAACCCGACTCCTTTTGGAATGAAGCATGGTCCAGACCCATTACTTGCAAAACTTTCTTCAAAACAGAACAAAAACTTCAAAGATGCTTCCAAATAATTCCATACAATATTTTGTGCTGTCCAGCTCACAGACTCAACATCCTAGAAATAAAATAATTTATAATCAGAACAGGCAAACATCCTCTCTCTCTCTCTCTCCCTCTCTCTCTCTCTGGCTCCATTCCAGCCCCTAAGGCTGTTGAGCTCCTGGAGAGACATCTTACTCTCACCAGGCACGTAGCAAGGGAGGGGCATAGGGGCATAGGGGGTGGGCCGCCCCTAGCTCCAGTCTGGTGGGGGCAGCACATGAGGGCAGCACCCTCGGCCCCTGGCCCGCCCCTTGCCTCCTCCGCCCAAGCAGGAAGAAGCAGAGCGCACTACGGAGCAGGTTGCCGGGCGGCGGCAGCAAACCGCTCTGTAGCGCGCTCTGCTTCAGAGCACGCCGGCCGAGCAGAGCAGCAGCGCCAACCTGGACGGACTGCACATGTGCAGACATGCACAGTTCGTCCTGGTACACGCCCGTGAGTTGTGACGTCATGACGCACGTGCTCTGCGAAGAGACGCCCCCGCCCCGGGCAGCCAAGCACCAACCTTCGCCCCTGACTCTCACAGAACTTGGGAACAAAGACTAAAGGCAACTCCCTTTCAAAATGGAGATTTGCAATTCATTACTCTCCCATGTGATCTAAAGTTAATCACACAGTTGTTTCTGCTTAGGCAGCCTCTGTGCAGCCTCCTCTTCTTAACACAGCTCACGTCATCTTGTGTGGAACAGTGGTGGAACAACTTATATTTATTTGTCTGGTCCATGGGGTCACGAAGAGTCAGACACGACTAAACGACTAAACGACTAAACAACAACAATTCACATTTGCTTGTTGGCTAGTGGGGTGTTGCTATTACTTAAGGGCGTTGCTTAGTGTCAAGGAAAGTGGCCAAGTTATCACATTTTAAGAGTGAATAACAGCACTTACCCTTGTCAGCATCATCACACCACAACACAGTGGGGTCCACAAATGATGCTTCTTCTGGGCCTCATTTTTTTGAAAATTGGTTGCCTCTGGAACTTAGTGTAAAATTCCCCACATTGCCCTGGGGAGATGCTACTCTTGGAGTCTTTTTGGAAATGGCACCTCCTGGATCCAGCAGGTTGCTGCTTCCTGGATATGCCTCCACCCACTGCCATCACTATCATCATATGGCTGAGTGTCCCTTCATGCTAAAAACAAGATTTGAGATCTCTGCCTTGTGTGTCCACACACACTGCCACAACGAAAGAGAATTTAGAACAAGCATATGAACTTGCAATCTAAGAGCATCAAAAGGCATTTGGGTTTAACAAGTTTGAAATCAGATTTCCCCATCAAATAATAGTGTCACACTCCTGGGTATCTTAAAATTAGTAAAGGTATTTCACTTGTCAGTACAAGTGACAAATAAGGATTGGGTTTGTTGCTTTGAAATATGTAGTACTGGCCATTGCAGGGGGCTGAATACTAGGCTAGCTTGACTAATAGTCTGATAATATCTGGCATTTTTAGAGGGAAACCATTTATTTCAGAATCTAAACTTTTTGTTTGCTTTAAGTCAGGCCTTTTCGGATTCTTCTCCCACTTTATCATACAGATTAAGGCCTCTTGTTTCTTCACTTTTGATGGCACGATGGTCCATTTATTTCTGGGTGAGAGAGATGCACAGCCCAGAGATTTTACTTATGATTAGAAGCAGGGTTTGCTTTAGTTATATTCAGGATTACTCTGGTGTAAATTGAACAATGTTACTAGGGCAGGGATATTCAATGTCGTGCCCTGCAGATGTTGCTGGACTCCAAATCCCATCAGTACAGCCAATTGGCCATTTGTCAAAGATGATGGGAGTTGACATCCAACAGCCAGGTTATTTGATTGCTTCCCCATACGCTCAATTAACATATCATGGTAGGTACTCAACTGCTATCTAGTAATTGTATTTAGAGAACTGATCCATTCAGTGGACCTGTTGCTGGTCACCTGCCCATGATTTACCCACCACATGACCAGTTTACACCAATTCTGGTGGGATGGTCTAAACTCTGGATTGATTAGTTTTACTGGGAAAGCCTAAATTTATAGACCACCTAGTTTTCATATTGGGACTGAAAGTCAGAACTTTGAAGTTTCACAAGAGTCCCAAATACTCTCAAATACTTGCTAGAAAAATCAAAGAAGTTGTTTGCGTGAATGAATGCCCCCCTCCACCCTGAATCATTCACCTTGTCACGTCAGTGACGGCCACAGGTGCTCAAGTAATTCTGAAAATGTAGCTCCATCTGTTTATAATTTTCAATGAATTTAGTTTTTTCCTGGAAGTGTTGTTGTTTTGGTCATGCCATTATATTAATGGCTAGAATAATGGATCATTTAAAAAATGTGTAAGCTGGGCTATCATCTGCACTCTAATTGGTAATTAATGAGAGTGTTTACATGGGGAGGATAGTGCTGAGAGTACTTCACAATTGCATTCCAATATAAACATGAATTATTTGTTGTAGGCATCAACTGTTCATTTGTTTACAGTCTTGATGCCACATTTCTTTTTACCACTCTTAATATATACCGGGCATTCAATTAAGGGAGATGTAAATTATTGCTTCTACAGGTGTGGAAATCAGAAGCTTTGCCAACTAGGCAAACCCAGATTCTGAAGTCAGTAGAAGACCAATTAGTAGATATATTAATGAAGCTTTTTGAAGCAGAAAAGTCAGAACAGAGAATGGATTGCTTGTATATCCTCCTCTGGCATCTCTTCCACATGCTGAATATGCATTTTTCCTCTTCTGAGTAATTGTCCGGTGCCTAGATTTCCTGTTGTTTCGGCATGATGAATCATAGTAATTTGAAGCCTCTTTTAAAGCAGGGGGGTGGGGAAATAGCCTACTACATTGAAAGCATTCAAAATACACTTTTCTCAACTTCCCCTGAAAAAATAATTGGGCCAATGAACTTTGCAAACTCATTGTGTCACTGAACTACACACCCACACTCTCTTTCTCAACCAGTTACAATCAGCCATATCAGAACAACAGTCTTAGGCATATGGGGTTTAACTCTGAATCCATCCTAAATGAATGCAATTTTTTTTCTAATAATGAATACACCTAATGCACATGGGCTTTGACCTTATTCTATGTTTTTTGATGAATGCTCAATCGTGTAGATACCCTGCTTCCCAGTTGGTGTCTGCAAATAGATAACTGCAGACGTAAAATAATTGGTTCCCCTAAAGTAACTTTAGGACAAAAATCAGAAGCCATTGTTTGGGAAGTTAGGTCTCCTGGTATGACAAAATAAGTGAGATATTAACCAGCAGGAGAGCAGTTACATTTATTTGTATTAAAAGAAGGAAGGAGAGAGAGAAACCCTGAGTCACAAAATTGCAGTCAATCACGGGCACACATACACAAAATGTTGTCTGCCCTGGGTTGGACAATTTCAGTTTCCCTCCATTTCTCATTTTTCCAGTCTTTAGTTTAGTTGACATTGCATTAAGAAAAAGTCCCCATGCAGATTCATTTTAGTGCACCTTCCTTCTAATGTGCAATTTCAAATGCAATTTTGCCTAATGTACAACTCTTTGCAAGCATTTTCTCCAAAAATAATTTATTTTTGCATTATTTTCAACAACATAGGCATCATTATGCATACATCCTCCTAATATGTGCATTGTACACGCATGTTTGACAGAAGAACTGAATTGTGAATTTTAGAGACGTGTGAATTTTGAAGGATCACTGCATTTCGGTTGGCACGTTCAGAAAGTGCAAATAAGCTAGGTTTGCATTTAAATGCAAATAAATTGATTTTCTAACCTCTCCTTAAATTCTGCCCCATGACACTTGTTTGATATGCATCGTACATCCCAGTTCCTAACCCTTTTTTCGTATAATGTTTGTCAGCTGCCGCTTAGACCATAAACCTGTACTGCATTATTCCTCATGCTAGTCTTCCAGGCTTTGACTACATGCTTTGAATTACTGATCATTCCTCTGTAGTAGAAGCACAGAGTTATGAAGACCCCACAGGGATAGGTTATTTATTCCTTTGCAATGTTCAGAATGCCTACCTATTCCTTGCTTGTTGCACCCTGGTTGCAACAGGCCCTCATAAGGAAGTCGTGTAAAGCATACAATGGTTCTTCTACTGTACGCTTCTTGTAGCATCAATAGGGCAGTGGTGTTCCAACATTCGGTCTTCAGGGGAAGGGTTTCCCATCTTGCCTGCTGCAGAAACCAATTGCATCAGCCACAGAACCTTTGCACACTCTAGTACATGACCCCCGTCCCTGTTCAATAGGCCTGCATTATTTTTGCTTTTTTTTTTTTAAGTTTTAAAAAAAAAAGTTTATTAATCAATTTAAAACATGACATAGAACAAAGGCATAAATGGCAACAGTATAACACAAAAACATCCAATCTTATAAATCGTGACCATTCCCTATATCTATGCAGATCTATGTGAATAAAAAATACCCCTCCCCCCTCCCCCCTCCCCTCTCCCCTCTTTCTTTCTAATCCTTCCCTTACCATCATCCCTCCCTCCCCTCTGTTACCCTTTTTCCATATCGTACAATATATATGTTATATATATACAACAATTTCAGAACAAGAAGAGAGAGAGAAAGTCCAATAAAAATCCTCGAAATTATAAATGTTAACTCCTTCCTGCCATTTTCTAATGTATTCTTAAACTTATGCGAACGTACTACACCCAGTATACTTCTCTATTATACATGTCTAATACGTTCATTTTTCTTCATGCATCAAGAATCATATATATAAATTTAGTTTTTCTTCCCCCCCCCTTCTTTCTGTTTAATCAATTATCACCAAATTCAGTGCACCTTTAGTATATTTTTGAACGTATAGTTTATATTTTATCCAATTTTCTGAGAAGTTTTTTTGCGATTTGCCTTTCAGGTTGTTTGTTAATAGGGCCATTTCTGCCAATTCTTGTAATTTACTCTGCCAATCCGTCAAAGTGGGGGCTTCAGTCTCCTTCCAGCTTTTCGCTATCAATAACCTAGCGGCTGCGGTTGCATATAAAAATAGTTCTTTCATTGCCGTTGGGATCTCGTTTCCAATTATACTTAGAATAAACGCTTCCGGCTTCTTAATAAAGGTTGTTCCTAGCATTTTCTTAATTTCCTCATAGATTTGGTTCCAAAATATTTTGATTTTTTGGCAAGTCCACCACATGTGAAAAAGGTCACCCTTACTTGCCCCACACCTCCAACAGGCGCTTGATGCGTTTTTATATATTTTTGATAGTCTATAAGGGGTCAAATACCACCTGCATTATTTTTGGATGCAATTCAACTATGTTCATCTGCCAGTATGGCAGAATAGATTCCCCCTCCCTCCAAAATCCTTCCAGAGCAAACTGGAGGGGTGTGGGGGCTGCAGGATGGAGAAGAGAAAGGGGAAGTTCTGTCACACAAGTGGAAGTCTGCTTACGTGACACTGGGTGTCATGCCTAATAGTGATGACGATTTCCGTTGTTCTTGATTTTCACATACTGTGTATCAATGGTAATCTTCCATTAGTTTGTGATTGTGCGTGTATTTTTTCCTGTTGTTGTTGTTATTGTTGGAGGAGGAGGAGGATTCGATGGGCTGGTGGGTAGAAGGAACTGATGAACTGGTCAAACCAAACTCTTTGAAAGACAATGGCCATCGCTGGGCAGTTAAGGAGCCTCACCAGCGTGTTAAAGAGTGGTCCATGTTGCCATAGCAACCAGAAAGTGACAGTTCTATCCAGGAGAGGGTGGACATTTTCCTCCACCCAACACATCTGGAGAGATACAACATCATGTGTTGCCCAGAAACCTAAGCTACCTGTTAATTTCCATCCCAAAGACAATTTGGAGCCATATCCTCACTAAAGTCCTGATTTGTAACTGTATTCTCACAGAAATAAGAGGTGCATACAAAATGTGTGTACTCAGGACATAGTTTATAAGGTAGAATCAATTCTGAATTCAGTGGTACCTCAAAATTCTTGCCTGAAACTGTTCTTAACTAGAGGTTAAGAGCCTCTAGTTCTTAACCACCGGCACACGATTTCTGTTCTCATCCTGGGGCAAAGTTCTCAACTCGAGGTAACTCTTCCAGGTTAGCGGAGTTTGTAACCTGAAGCATTTGTAACCTGAGGCGTTTGTAACTCAAGGTACCACTGTAATTGCAAGAAACACTGTTTAAAAAATGTACAGAAGTGCCTTAGTGTTCTCCCTCCCTTCCCCTGCTCAGATATTCATAACGAAACTTTAAACCAAAAAATGTTCCCGTCTCCAACAAGCTGTTTTGTTTAATATCCATCCATTCTCCATGTCTGTGTAGTAATCTCTTATACCCTTTAGCTTAGTAAGAATCCTCCCAGAAAACCATGGCCACCTCTTGATCTTTTGTTTTAGCAGATGGAGTCTTTCGCCAACTCAGAGGCCCCTGTTTTCCAAAACCTTTTTGAAAAATGACAAAATGTTATTGTGCTTCCAAGGCTTTTCCTGTGGTTTTTTTTTTTTTTTACTGCAGCCACTGACCAGGATCAGGTATTTAATCTGGCAAGGGAAAGGTATCAGTCAGGCTCTGCTATGGGTCCTTTCAGCCCAAAGGTGGCGCCTGAGGTGACAGTAACCACTCCTGGCCATGTGTCATTTAATGGACCCCCTCGGAACAGCCTTCCCACAAACTGAATTGCTCCAACACACATGAGCTAGCAGCATAGCCCAGGGATCAGGGATGAAGGGAGCTGTAGTCCAACAATATCAATACAATAATTTATTTCCTTCAGAAACAAATAACCAGATTGGCTTATCTTATCAATAACTACATTAGTCTAAAGAAAGCAGTTTCCTAAATGTTGTTACAAAATATGAATTTTCATGTAAACTTTTAAGATTAATGCAGAAACAGGATGAGGCAAATGCATGAATAAGCATGTGGAAAAATTTTCCATACAAAAAACCATACACAAGCAGAACGCCAAAAATAACCACTACACATGTATACAGAACAATATCTGTAGGACATCAGGTTTGTGGAAAGCTGGGTTAGAACAAATAAATATAGAATTGTAGAGTTGGAAGGAAAACCAAGGGTCATGTAGTCCAACCCCCTGCAATGCAGGAATCTCAACTAAATCATCTATGGCAGATGGCCATCCAACCTCTGCTTAAAAGCCTCCACCACCTTCTGTGGGAGACCATTCCACTGTTGAACAGCTCTTACCACCAGAAAGTTCTTCCTAATGTTTAGTCAGAATCTCATTTCTTGCATAGCTGCCAACTTTTGGATTTGAAAATAAGGGATCAGCAGCCTCACCTGTCCCGGGGAGACATAGCTGCCAAGTTATCCCTTTTTTTAAGGGAAATTCCCTTATGCTGAATAGGCTTCCTCGTGAGAAAAGGGAAAACTTGGCAGCTATGCGGGGAGAGTCTACGGTATATCTAACAATCCAGGATACCAGCGGGAAATGGGGCTGGAATAAGGGAATTTCCAGCCAAAAAAAAAGGGAAGGTTGACACCTGTTTCCCGCAAAAAAAGGGGACACCTTGAATCCATTCGTTTGGGTCTTACCCTGTGGAGCAGGAGAAAAAAAGCTTGTTCCATCTTCCATGTGACATCCCTTTAGATATTTGAAGATGGCTAACATACTTCTCAGTCTTCTCTTTTCCAGGCAAACCAGACCCATATCCCTCAACCATTCTACAGTCGTACCTTGGAAGTCGAACGGAATCCATTCCTGAAGGCCGACTACCAAAACGTTCGGAAACCAAACCACGGCTTCTGATAGGCTGCAGGAAGCTCCTGCAGCCAATCTGAAGCCACGGAAGCCCCGTTGGACGTTTGTGTTCTGAAAGAACATTCGCCAAACCGGAACAATCACTTCTGGGTTTGCGGTGTTCGGGAGCCAAAACGTATGAGTTCCAGGGTGTTTGACAACCAAGGTATGATTGTATTGCCACCTCTTGTTTTGTTTTGTTTTGTTTTAATTTTCCAAGCAGATTTCAGTTAGCTCTATGAGGCGGTGCATATTTCTTTCTCTTGGTTACGCCTAGCCACTGAGCTTACTTCTCTCTCCTCTTAACAAAGTTTTGCTTTGGAAAAGAAAGAAAAAATGGGAGCATAAATCCCAGCTGTTCTCTCTCTTTAAATTTTGTGTTTTATTATCACAGTTGGGCTAAGCGTATCTCAGCAATTACAAGAGTTCTACAGGCGTTTCTCAGGCCACTTGAGCTGACACTCTGAAATATTAGCACGGCAGAGGTGCAGGTGCGGCTTGCTGGCAAGCATCCAGTAGCAAGTTAGCAAGCAGCCTGGAATATTAACAAGAGTCTGTATTATATGCTATTAAGCTCTTGAAATGAGAGATGGAAATCCTGTTCCTTTTTGGCAGGGAAATAGCTTCTCGGGGAAGAGCTACAGACATTCAAGCAAACACTAGTGAATGCCACAGGAGCTCCTACAAAACAATTTTCTTAAAAAACAAACAAAACAAAAAACACCCCAAAAACAAAATACCTCCTTGGTGTGAGGGTGAACTATATTGGCAGAGCTCTGAAGGTTGAACAAGTATACTTTAAGCAGTGAGTGGGGCAAGATTTGAGCAAAGAGGAGGCAAAAAAAGCAACGATTTCCATTGATTTGGAGTGTTTTATGGAAGAGTAAAAAAACAAACCAAAAATCTCCTTTCTAGTGCAGAAGCCATACACGCCAGTTTAGCTTCAGGGCTGTAATATTCTGCAAAATAAAGAAGCAAATTACTTCTCCAAAGTGAAATACATATGTCTTCTATGATAAAACCTCATATATTTTGAGCAGGTAGTTGAAGATGGGGATGGAAGCAATATTTCTCGCGTTCTTGAAAATTCAGAAGCCTTACATCAATTCATATTGGCAAGGGAAAACCAGAATTGTTTCAAGTCTTCCTTCAGGGTAACTCAGAAGCTGGAGAGGAATGAAAGGACCTGTGAAACAGACTGCGAAACAGACCCTTCAGCTTTGGAAGGAAAATGACCTGTAACTTCAGCTCGCAGGCAGTGATTTCACACTGCCTTTCCTTAGGGCAAAATGCTCAGATTTGCATCTGGACACCACAATTTTTTATTTTTATTTTTTAAAAGGCTTACAATATCATGGAAGGACTGTTAAATGTCATTTGGTCCATCTCCCTGCAGGAGATTCACTGCTACAGCATTCCTGATAGGGGACCAGCCAGAACAAATTTGCTCCACCGTCATAATCACCAGTCATCATTACCATCTACAGTCGTACCTTGGTTCTCAAACGCCTTGTGTCTCGAACGCTTTGGCTCCTGAACGCCGCAAACCCGGAAGTGTTCCGGTTTGCAAACATTTTTTGGAAGCCAAACATCCAACACGGCTTCTGCGGTTTCCGGCTGAGTGCCGGACATTCATTTGTACTTCCATTGGTCAGGGTTTGTTTTGTTTTGTTTTTTTAAAAAAATCTTCTGTGATTGTTTTGTTTTGCACAAGACTTTTTTTTTAATCCCTTTGTTTGCTGGTGTAGAAATATGCAATTTAAATGTATATCATATGTAGTAGACCCACATATCTCAGCCATAAATAGGAAGAAATGATCCAAAGTCAGTTTCCCGCTCCTGTTCTAGTGCTCAATTCTGTTTTATATTCAAGTAAACAGTCAAGATCCATTGGTAAGTAGCAGTGTCTGTTGCTACTGAAAGTCTGAGAACTCTCACTCGGCACCAGCAGAAGCCTTTTCTTGGGACTTTAATGGCCTATGAAACCTTATAAGGGCCTTGTTTCTGATACTTTATCTTCTGCAGGGGCGGAGAAAGCAGGGGCAGGGGGCGGTCCGCCCCGGGTACCCCCTGGAGGGGGTGTCACTCGGGGCCACGCCCCGCCCCTTGCCTCTGCAGGCAGGCACTGCAGGCACACTGGCCAAACAATTGGGCGCTGTGCGGGTGCCTGCTGGAGGGGGGTGGCACTTGGGGCCGCACCCCTGCCCCGCAATCGGCACCTGAGCCTGGACGGTCCGTTAAGGCTCCGTTTTGAATTCGCCGGGGGGTGCAATCCCCCGCTATGTAGCGATGCATGCGTTGTTACGTAGTGATTCCCCCCCCCCGGGGCATGGCAATTTGCCGCCCCGGGTGTCGTGGTGCCTCGCTATGCCAATGATCTTCTGTTTCACCACTAGTTTGGGGGCTTCATTTTGTTAGCTTGAGTTGTTTCTATAACATTATTACATTGTGATTGATCCTTTAAGCCATTTCAAAGTGGCTTTATGGGTTAGAGTTATAACACTATTAACAATCAAATAATTCAAGGCACTAAATCTCCTTCCCTTAGAAACGTTGGCAAGCCTTCCTTACCAAATCCTCACTCACATTCAAGTTTCTAGCCTATAACCATGAGGACTAGAAACTGCTCTTAAAACAGAAAAGCGTAGATAATCAGAAGGCTGAACCACACTTGTTGCATGCACAAACATAGAAGAGGAACCTTGATAAAGAAGGAGGCAAGAGTAGGGATGGAAGAATCATAGAATCATAGAGTTGGAAGAGACCACAGGGGCCATCCAGTCCAACCCCCTGCCAAGCAGGAAACACCATCAAAGCATTCCTGACAGATGGCTGTCAAGCCTCTGCTTAAAGACCTCCAAAGAAGGAGACTCCACCACACTCCTTGGCAGCAAATTCCACTGCCGAGGAAGAGGAACCTGTTTTAAATGAATTGATACATGGAATTTGATGAGTCCATCCTGATCAGAATGCCTCTTTTATCAAAGCAAGTGCCTACTTAATCCAATTTGTTAGATTATCTTTTTAAAAGCCTGAGTAATTGTATGGAAAAATAAGCACATTACATGAATAATACAAACAAAGAATCATGCTATGCTCTATTTCTCCAGTATAATTTTATAAACACATTAATATATTAATATATGCATGTTTTAGACATATATTTTTTAAAAAAACACACTGTGAAAATGCTTTTTTAAAAAAAGTTTTAACGTATATATTGAATTTGCCAGTAGCTCACCATTGCCATCTAGAGTCACATTTGTATAATGCACTTAAAACACACTTAAAACATTATATTTGCAGCTGTAAAGCTGAGTCCCTGGAGTGTGTATACATTCAATAATGTGCATAATAAGCAATAATTGGCTGTATTTTTAGCAGTGGTTACAGGTAGGTAGCCGTGTTGGTCTGGATCGAAGTAAAATAAAAAAAAATTCCTTCAGTAGCACCTTAAAGACCAACTAAGTTTTTATTTTGGTATGAGCTTTCGTGTGCATGTATTTTTAGCAGAATCAGTAAAACAAAAGCACACTTCTCATCCAGATCAAGGAATGAAATGGGAATCAGAAAAAATCATTTAGGTAAGGGAGAAAGGCGGATATTAGGGGGAGGAAATTCTCTTGGAAAAGCTTGACATTGAGATTTTTTTAAAAAAAATCATCCCTAGACAAGATTAATTGAATGAAAAAAATCAGAAAGAATGATGGATGTGCATCTGTAGGTATAAGTCTGCAATCTTATCTTTCTTCTTGTAACAAATCTGCCTCAATAACACTTTTAGAGTTAATAGAAGATGGGAGATTCAGTTACAGTTCTTAATAGCACAGGAAGTGAACATCAGCATTGTAAGACATTTTCATTATTAGGACAAAGAGTTGGTCTGATTTATTTTTGTACTTTATATAGTGTTGCGGGGTTTTGTGGCTGTTTTCTCTCAACAGGTGATACAGACTAAGAAAAGACATGCACCGTTTTATTTAGAAATAATAATCTTGCAGTCTCCTGAAATTCTAAATAAATCCTTGGGCACTGCCGCAGTGGTTGTTCTTTCATTGCGGTGTGAACTGTTCCCAGATAAATGCAATGCTAATTCTTTGGCCTTTTATTCATCCGACACTAGACAGATAGCTAGATAGAAAACTGGCTAGATAGATAGATGAAGGATAGAAAAATTACTGACAAAAGTGGATGGCAACACCTTCTAATGCAATTCATGATTTGGTTTTGAAAGGTTTGTCTGCCGTTACCTGTGTATCAGAGACCTATCAAATTTATTTAATGAGCCTCCAAACTCTTGATATGATTGCCGTGCTTATGTGAACCACAAGTTAGCAAGTTGGGTTAGCAAGCTATCATCCCTGTCTGTTTCCCTGAAGCTTCAGGGGCTTCTCTAAACCAAGAATCATCGTGCCTGGGTAATAGAAATAAGACCTAATGTACTGTAGACAGCCTGCAGTGTCTGACAGCATTGAGCAGCATTAAAAATTCAGTTTCCTCTTGAAGTCATCACTAATCTACAAACAGCGAAGGGACCCTAGTGCCAAAAGACTTGGGGTGGAAGAGAAGGAGGGAGGCACTCATGAAGGGAGGACTGCTTGCGTGCTTTATCAGATGGGAATCATACAGCTCATGTCAAGCTAGCGTGGAAAACTATTTGTACCTGTAATTCTCTATATGCATATGTCCTTTCTGACTCAGAACTGAAGATTGATGGTTGGCAGTCCAGACTAACTAATGAGGCCTATGCTGACATTTTCCTATTCAGAAACTTCATTCCCCAACCCGTCTCCTGTAAAGATCTGGTGATGGTTTTGAATATTCCACTCAACAGCCCTGCGCTCATCACTTTGGCTCAGATGTCATTTTCCTCCACGTTGGAATCTTCCTCGCTCAGCTGCCAAGGCCTTCATTAAAATCATATCCCTGCTACTTGACAAACTCTGGAAGGAGTGTGCTTCTCACATCCTGCTTTATCTGACTCCGAAGGAGGTTTCGATGGGAGTGCCTGCAAAGCAATTGGTTTTGCTTATGCATAGGCTGAAAACCAATTGACCCAACCAGTTCATTTGCTAGCAGGTGCTAGGTTGATGCCAGGTAATAAGCTGCATCTGATTAGCTGGAATAAATGAATATGTCACATGCATATGTCCCAGTGTGACAGGGAATCATGGTTCATTTGGGAAAAATGGGGGGGGTATCTATTGCATACATCTTTTCACAGGTAAGGCTCCTTCTCATGAGAACTGAACACGAGGCCTTTGGGGGACATGGTTGATGGGTCAAAGACATAGCTGCCAAGTACCCCGTTTTCCCCGGAAAACCCCCATTTTTACTTACCTTTTCCCGGTGGTCCCCCATATCACTTCGTCTCCCGTTTTTCTCCGTTATTTTCTCCTGCCAGCGGCCATTTTTCTGATTTGCCCTTCTATGGGCACAAAAAATGGCCGCCGGTGGCTTCAAAAGTAGCTTCTACGCATGACCGGAAGTGTGTTCCGCAACTTCCGGTGTTGCCCCGCCCATCTATGGGCACCAAAAATGACCACTGCCGACACCGGAAGTTGCGTCAACGCACTTCTGGCCATGCGTAGAAGCTACTTTTGAAGCTGCCGGCGGCCATTTTTGGTGCCCATAGAAGGGCAAAGCCACACCGGAAGTTACGTCGACGCAACTTCCGGTGTCACACGGCTGCCGGTCCCGGATTCTGCAGTCTGGGACTTGGAAGGTAAGGTCAAACAGCAGGGAGTGGAGTGAGCCTGCATGATCTCACAGTGTATCTGAATTCCCCAAATATTGCTTCTCTTGTTAGGAAAGTTGATCTCACAGTTTGATATGTTGGAAAAAAAATATTGTATTCTGGGAATAAAGCATTCTTTGTCTCCGGCTGTTGAAAAATATCAATTCATGAGTGTTTTAGCAGTTGTTGTTGTTACTATGTCACACTGCGGTTTCTATATGTTTTTTATTATTGAGAACAATACCACTGATTCATCTTGCTTGGTATTGTCAACACTGACCAGAATGGTTCTCCCAACCCTACTTGGATATATCAGAGACCAAAACTGAGGAGTTCTGCATGCAAAGCAAGTGTTGTGCTACGGAGCTATGGCACCAGGAATGCTGGTTATCGCTGAAAGCTGGGACATCCATTCTACAAAATATAAAATGGATAATTTAAATAGAGGCATATGGTACATCTACATATTTACTGTGAATCATGTACTGTTGAATTTTGTAAACGATGTCTAAGTTTCAGTCATTTTATCATATTACTGTTGATTTTTTTTCAAAAAAATGTATTTTATTGCAATATGATGATGATGATTATACATTGAAATCAAAATTATTTCCCAAGATGACTGCCAGAATCACACAACTGGCTTATTCAGCAAATAACCATACCTATGGCTCTTGTGGTCTCTTCCAACCCTATGATTCTATGATAAAGCATTTTGTTCCTATAATGCTGGACAGGAGTATCTGTTCCTGTTGTTCAAAATGTTGCGTGGAAAGCAGTCTTTTTTTGTCACTACTATACAGCTTTTCAGATGCACTGAACATGCTACATAAATATAGGAGCTGTGACCTTTTGAAATCTATTCCCCAAGTCTCATACCATTAAACCTGTGCGGCTGACATGATTAGCATGTTTCCTCTGACTCCTGATCAGCAAAAAGCACACATGGCCATGCATATCTCTCTAGAGCTTTCAGCTATGCCTTCAACAGCCAGCTAGTAGACATCCTTTCGCAGAGACCTTTTCACATTTCTTCCAAAGCAAAAAGAGGGACCATTAATCCTCACTTGTCAACACTGGCCTGCCAACGAAAAAAAGGAAAGAAAGAAAAACTATTGTGCTGGAACTCTGGTACCCACAAGGATTGTGAAGAAAATGGGGGGGAGAGAGCCAATGCAAATAAATTTGTTAATTAAATGCCAACTGCATTTAAACAAATCCCTTTGGTTGTTGTGACATTTCATATGGGTTATGCCTGCACTCGCTTACTTTAGAATGGGGAGAATTCATAAGCTGGGTTGTTGAAGTATAAAGGCTTCCATTGATGAGTGTTGATTAACAGGAAGCAGTGGTGCTGTTGGGGAATGACTGGGGGGTGGGGTGGCAAAAGCAGAAGGTCCCACTTAGCAGCATGAGCAGATGATCCCCCCAAAACAGGAAGAATGACTTAACCTACTTTTAAGTAACTGAAGCAATGTGCATGATGAGCTAATGAGCCCTCCCCCTCCTGCTAATATTATTTAGAGGATCGGCCTTTGATGTGATCCAGCAGGGATCATGTTATGTTTCCACAGCTGAATTTACCTAATTGCACCGCTCATAGGGACAGGGAGCAGATAACCTTGCTTGGATGTTTTGTGAAGAGTTGGGAAGGGGCAAGCGGTTGCTAGCGCAACAACAGTAGGCACATGGGGGGAGGAGGAATCACCTATGGCATGTTCTTCAGTTGCCCTCACATGATTCACAGCACATCCTCACATGACCATATATGACTGGATGCAGAGGGCATTGCTGCACCATCCCATTCAATGTGGGGTCCTTGATTGGGTGCGATCCCTCATGTGGTGGATCCAGGAAGGGGGGGAAAAGGCACAACGCCAGCCGGAATAAAAGAAGTGTGAATTCCGGGTAACATTCCCAAGAGATGAAGCTGTCTCCATGCAGTGACACAGTTATGCATCATCTCCTCACCCCCCAGCTTTGAACATCATGCAGATGAAGCTTTAAGACACAATGGTTAAGTACTATATCCAGCACTGGAAGTAGTAGGCCTCTAGATACCAATTGTCCCAATAGGGTGGGTGCTTTCAGCCTTTCCATAGGCATCTGTTTGGCCACTGTGAGGACAAGATGCTGGACTAGATGGGCTTTTGCATGCTTGGATGGATTTCGAGAGTAGGATAGGGTATATTTTATTAATTATTTATCAATTATCCGTCCTTTCACTCATTGAGTAAGATTGACATCTAGCTTAGCAGGGCTGAAAACATACCATCCTTTGCAGCATGAACAGGGAAACTTGGGACAAAGTTTTGTAGCTCTCTATAATCATCCAGGATATCTTAGACAGAGTGGATCTTCCCCTTCCCCTCTAAACAAAATAACGACACAAAAATCTGTAACGTAAGAAATAAAAATATTGTTTGCTTACATAACCTAGCAGACTTCTTCCAAGGAAAAAAATAGCAGTAAAGTAAGCCAATCAAAATATACTTCTAGATTTGAAACTACATGGTTGAGATTTAAATATGGTGTCTGTGCTCAACAGAGCACGAACCTATATCCCTTATCTGTGGCTGCAGGCGAAAAATGGATTGAGCGAGCAAACAACAGGTGTGACTTCATGGAGTGCTCTCTAGGAGTTTACAGGGAACTCCATGCGTCTTAACCCTATACTCGGATAGCAAACGTGGAATTTTATATTTTGACTGGAGCATCATTTCCACACACTTTAGATCCAGCAAGGCTCCTGGCCTCTCTGCTTTTCTAGCCCAAATAAAAATTGAGTAACCCATTTCTTGCCTTAAAGCTAGAAGGGGAAAGTCACAACATCTGCCACAGTTGTCTTGTGGTAGGTCTACTTCGGTTTTTAGGTTCCCAAAATTTCAATGCCTCGGTCTAGAATGAATGGAATAGCCATTAGGCAAGAAGATATAAAGGCAATATTAATACAAGCTTCTGATTAATCAACTGAAGTGAGATCCTGATGACTGAGAAACACTTCGTGCTGAAATCTCCTGTAGGCATCAACTACTTGGGGTTGGTTGCTTTCTCCACAGTTTTGTTTATAGATATATACCATATTCCTATTACCTTAAGTGCTTGTAAAACTATAAATAAACCAGAGAACTATCTAAATTACTCACATAAAAGCCTGATGGAAGAAAAAAAGCTTTATTGGATGAGTGAATTTTGTATTTTATTTTAGAAATACATTAGAGTTGTAATATAAACACATTAAGGATATTTGTTTGCTTCTGATGGTCTTCTTAAAGTGTTTGAAATATTTAAAGCAGAGGTTTTCAACCTTTTTGAGTCCATGGCTCCCTTGACATGCTTTCTGAGGCACCCCTGTGGGGCTCAGGAGCCCAGTTATGTCACCCCTTGCCTTCAGAGCTGGCAACCTCCCACCCTTTTTTGAACACCCTCCCTTATGGAGTGTTCCCTCAGCCTCCTCTCCTCTCCCATCACCTTGGGAGTCTTCTGGGCACCTACAGCAGTAGTTGCCACCAGTCTGATCTGCCCCCTGTCCCAAAGAGAGGTGCCTTCTCGCACTGCCCCACAGGGGCCTGAGAAGAGGATACCCCCAGCCTTAGTGGCCCAACGGAGACTGGCCAAAGATGAATATGAAGCCAGCAAACACTGCCAGACCTGCATTGTGGAAAGGCTCCCCGTCAGCCCTGGACACACAGCTGCCTGCCAGCCCTTGCACACAGCAAGCACAAGAAAGGCTGGCACAGTTCCTGCCTGCCTGCCAAACCTCCTGTCCATTCCCAACAGCACTGGCTGGCTGGGCTCCCTCACCCACTTGCTTGCTTACTCCAAGGCTACCTCACTCCTGGTAACCAGCAACCCCTGGCCAGCCCCAGGGACACCATTCGGATGGGGAGCTTGTAGCCAGGACTGCTGCCACAAACAGCCAAGCAAGCCTTTGGGAGGCAGTGATGTGAGAGGACATCAGAGGAAGGAAGGAAGGAAGAAAGGAAAGCGGTACAGAGGCCAGTGTTGGCCATGGCACACCCGACTATCCTTCAAGGCACCCCAGGGTGCCACAGCACACTGGCTGAAAGGCACTTATTTAAAGTATACTTTAATGGTTTAAAAATATTTTTATGTGAATTTCACAGAGCCAGGCAAAATATGACCTTAATTCCACAGAGCACATCAATGCATGCAATGAATGTAATTAAAGTACGTTAATGTGTTTAATAAATGCAACTCGTGTGCATTTGTTTTTTATTGTGCAAATAGCAGCTTAGGGACCATATGGGAAGGGAAAGGGGAGTTAAAACTCTTTTTCTTTCCCTGCTACAAGCCCAACAAAATTCACCTCTGGAACTGCTATTCCCATTTCAATGCCCGCTGAGGCTTCTTGTGACTTGCAAACAGGTGGGCTGTATGCCGGGTTGGGCTGAGGCATACCCCAAATTGAGTGTATTCAGAGGAACTGGGGTGTTGGTCTAGTCAGGTTGAAACAGCCATGCATTGCTATGGGTCAGGCTAGATGGCCCAGAACAATCCAGGGCTGTTAGGGGCTGGGCATCTGCCCAGAAGGAAATGCAACCATCTGGCAGTAAAATCTGTTAAAAAATAAAGTCAAAACTTATCTGCCCACCAGCTGGGTCCTACCAGGAGGAGCCTGACATTGCTTGACTCTTTTTCGCTGCCTGATGCCCCCAGAGGATCATCAGCTGTTGAGAAGAGCAATTCTTGGAGGTCTAAAGGTTCCCCACCTGTTTTACACAGAATTCAGCCATTGGTAAGGCATCCAAGACCAGGTTCTCTCATTTCCAAGTAGTGTGGGCTCAGTTTGCCAAAAGAGATCTATGTTTCTATGCAGCCACTATATAAATACCTTATGCTTGAATAGCTGGCAATGAGTGACTTATTTCTAAGTGTATTGGTAAAGCACAGTAATTTTCAAAATCTGATATATTTTGAAAACCAGAACTAATGCTACCTCCCTTCCTTTTCCTGACCTAAATGCATACATAATAATGGATTTTGCTGCCTGAAACCAGATCCCAGCGGACTTCAAACATTTTAGTCATTACGTTGAAACTTAATGAAGATAAACATTGCTTTCAGACAAATTTCACAGAGCCAAATTGGGAGTTTCTAATTATTATTATTTTTGCTTGTTGTGTTGCTTGTGCTTTAGCCATTTTAGGTGCTCAAAAGCTGCAGTTAGAAAATTTATAATGCTCTGTTATGATGAATGAGGAAAATCCATGCCATAGTTTTTGCTCCTGTAACAATTTCAGCTTGTCAGAATGAGCTAAGGCTATTGAAGGCAAGGGAGCCACACTTGTTCTCCCATGTCCTTCCTGTTTTCCTGGCATGGTAGCAAATTGATGGTGAAATGTAACTTCTTCTTTTTTAGCTTGCATTTACAAGAGACCTGCCAGGGAAAAAAGTTTTGTTTTGCTGGTGGTTTTCATTTCAAGATCTCTGCTGGACTAGCTCAGGACTTCATGGCCTCCACAGCAACTATGGAACTGTCTCCATACATTACTGGCCTGACACACTGGGTGGGCTATGTCCCCTATTTAGTCTAGCCTCTGCGTGAGATGGGAACACTGCAAGTTGCCTTAAAATGAGTGAGACTGTTGGGTCTATCTAGCGCAGCATTGTCTACACTGACTGGAAGTGGTTGTGTGGCAATGTCCCTCCTTCCCCATGAAATAAGACACAAGACACAATGAATAGATTTTAGGTGGGCGAAAAAGGCCACAACTTTATTGGTTACGGATGTTGAGCGGTATTGGCTTAGGCATTGGAACCTAACCGACTATATTTGACTGCAACCCGTGTGTTGCAGTCTGGGAGAAATTAACCACCAGAAAGGAGCCCAGTGATGTACATCTACCAGAACTCCTCCTGTGGCCACCGTTGGGGCGTGCCTTACGGCCCTGACCTCAGCAGGCTCAGGACGAAGCTCCACCCCCGGAAACCTTTCTCCAATTTCTGGGCAGATGATGACGTAATCTGCCCCCTTCTTCTTTTTATGCAAATTTCCAATGCCTAACCGCCACTTGAGCCTCCTGAGGCTCGACACCAATACCCTCACACCCGCAACCAATATCTTATCCCCCTAATTATATCATCTAACCAAATGTCGTTTCCAAGCGGTGATAGGTGTACCCCGTCATTGCAATAAAGGGCTGCTTCACTGCGTTTTAAGTCCGGGTGCGAGATTATCCAACCATTCAGCGATAGCACCCTGCGAACCACGAAGGAGTTCAAGAGCCTCCTTGTGCTGTTTAGAGCATTAGGGCAGTGCCCATCACACCAAATGTGCCTCTGCAGCAAAGAGGACCACAGTAACGTCATCCCAAGAAAGGAAACCAAAAGTCTTTCAAAGTCCTCCAAGATTTTCCTTTTCAATTCAACAGCATTCCTGTATGCCAAATCATTTCCCCCTAGATGTATGACCAACACATGGGGGGGTGTCCCAGTGAAGCAGCCCTGGCCTGGACGGCTGGCAGGAGTTCATTCCACTGCATTCCCCACCTCATAATCCATGATACACTGACGTTTTCTGGGAGGCCGAGGCCACTCCCCAGACCGGATTCAATCGCTCTTTCACGCGTCCAGTGCACAATGCTGTGACCAGCTATCCAAACATTGATGCGATGACCACCTGGAAAAAATTGATGACAGCCAGGGATCAGACAGACCGTGAAACTAACGCGAGGGCTGTAGGTACCCCTTGTAAGCATTAGACTTCCACCTCCCAAGCTCTCGAATCCTCTCTGATGACAGGCCCAGGTGCATAGCAGTGGTAGCTGCAACAATACGAAATGAGTGGGCAGAGAAATTGCTTGGATTAACGCCACACGAGGCAATAGCCTTGCGTAAAACCCGGGTGAATTGGTGACGTGTAAGTCTGGAGCTGTCCTGATGAATTAGAAGCGGGTCTGTGCCGGCTGGTCTTAAATAAAGGAACCGTCTAGTGTCCTTTACTGGGCATGGACCCTGGCCGCCTGTTGCCGGGAGGCGAATGGTGGCCCCTTTCCCTCTTTGATCTGTTTCAGGCAGGATCAAAACTGGGAGCTTTTTCAGCCAAAGCAGAAAGTTAGGGAGCCTCATATTGTGGTGGTTCCAGTCCTATCTATGGGGCCTCTTCCAGAGTGTAGCATTGCGTGTGAATTGTGTCTTGGCTCCTGGCAGTTAATCTATGGGGTGTTGCAGGGTATCATTCTGCTGCTGCTGCTGCCATTAGACACTAATATGAACCCATTAGAAATGGATATTAGGAGTTTTGAGGTCAAGGTTAATCAGTATGCTGATGACACCCAGCTATATTTCTCCATTGCATCTGAGTCAATGTGGGGCAATAAACTGAATATGAATCTTGATAAGATGAGGCATTGTGGCTGGGCAGTTCCTGGGTTCAGAAATCAAAACATCTGCCCATGCGGGATGGCGTGCTCCCTCTAAATGCATGGTGCATAGCTTGGTTGTGTGTGTGTGTGTGTGTGTGTGTGTGTGTGTGTGTGTGTGTGCTCTAGGATCAATCTCTGTGACCTCGGGGGCTATGATGACAACAACCAGTCCTGCACAGGTGTAGCCGTGCAACTGTGATAACCTTACTGTTGGGTTGCTATATAATGCACTCTGTGTTGGGCTATTCTTGAGATTAGTTCTGAAGTTGCAGCCAGGGCTTCCCACCATGTGCATACAACACTGGGGGTGAAGGATCTTCACTTCCTGCCAACTAGCTCCCGAGCCAAGTTTAAGGCCCAGTATCTTGGGACAGCAATGACAAACCTAGACAGCATCTTAAAAAGCAGAGACATCACCTTGCCGACAAAGGTCCGTATAGTTAAAGCTATGGTTTTCCCAGTAGTGATGTATGGAAGTGAGAGCTGGACCATAAAGAAGGCTGATCGGCGAAGAATTGATGCTTTTGAATTATGGTGCTGGAGGAGACTCTTGAGAGTCCCATGGACTGCAAGAAGATCAAACCTATCCACTCTTAAGGAAATCAGCCCTGAGTGCTCCCTGGAAGGACAGATCGTGAAGCTGAGGCTCCAATACTTTGGCCACCTCATGAGAAGAGAAGAATCCTTGGAAAAGACCCTGATGTTGGGAAAGATTGAGGGCACTAGGAGAAGGGGACAACAGAGGACAAGATGGTTGGACAGTGTTCTCGAAGCTACGAACACGAGTTTGACCAAACTGCGGGAGGCAGTGCAAGACAGGAGTGCCTGGCGTGCTATGGTCCATGGGGTCACGAAGAGTCGGACACGACTAAACGACTAAACAACAACATCTTGGGACCAGGTTATCACCTTTCCCAGTATCATCTACTCAGGTCATAGTGATCTATGGTCGGGGCCCACCTGATTGCCATGCTACAGAGGAGAGCATTTTCTGCTGTGGAACAAGAGCCCAACAATAGGTTAAAATCACTTCTGTTTGCCCAGGCATTTCCTAACTGTTCACATTGACTACTTCTTCTTCTTCTTCTTCTTCTTCTTCTTCTTCTTCTTCTTCTTCTTCTTCTTCTTCTGGTTTCTGGCTGCAGGAGTTGCTGAAAAGTATACTAGCATCTGGAAGTTTTAACTGTTGTCATTTATTGATTTTATGGTGTATAAGAGACACTTCACTTAGTTAGAGAAGGGGAGGAAGCTCAGACTCTAAATCTTGTTGATGGAAAAGTCTTGTGAAGTATTTATCAAAACTGATTATCATAAATTTGACCAAACTCATCTACACATCACTATCCTTGATTAATCATTCTCCTAGCTTGATTCTTTTGTATACATACATCGAAGCTAATTTTCTTCTCTGAATACTTTCAAAGTACAAAGCCTGTAACTCACTAAGAATACAATCAAAATAATTTTTAACTTGATGAATACCTTCCGTAACTTCACTATGGTTGCTATATTAAGGACTATAATGCCTAGTTGAGACTTCGTTGGAAACAGGAAATAAAATAAAATAAAATAAAAATGTTAAGGACCCCTGGACAGTTAGGTTCAGTCAAAGGTGACTATGGGGTTGTGGCGCTCATCTCGCTTTCAGGCCGAGGGAGTCAACATTTGTCCACAGACAGCTTTCCGGGTCATGTGGCCAGCATGACTAAATTGCTTCTGGCACAACGGAACACCGTGATGGAAACAAGAGCACAAGTGGTACTACTCTACTCTACTCTACTCTACTCACACTGGTGTGCTTTCGAACTGCTAGGTTGGCAGGAGCTGGGACAGAACAATGGGAGCTCACCCCATCATGGGGATTTGAGCTGCTGACCTTCTAATCAGCAAGCCCAAGATGCTCAGTGCCACCCGCATCCAAATAGCAAATACTCCCTGAGTGGCAAGGGACTCCAGGGGTTCCAGCACTTACCAAGGGTTTGGCTTCCTTGAAAGGAAGGCCACTGCATATGTAACAAATAGTTATGTCACAGTTTGGAACATCCAGAGTGGTTTACATGCATTGGGCTGGGTCCAAACTTAGTGAATTAAATCAAATGAAATTAAATGAATTTAAGTAAGTCGTGGTTAACAATACCATTACCAGTATTGTAAGTATTTGGCATGGATTGCAAGAATCAAGGGAGAAGATGTATTAGCGCTGCTGCATGCCCACTTGTTCAAGTGCTAGCGGAAGACTTCCTGAAGCGATGACAGCTTCTCTTCCAAGTTGAATAGCAGCTTTTACATAGGGATGATTCTTTCTCTCTTTTCTTAGTTTTTCTCATTTTCTCATTTTCCCAGCCCTAAATTCAGTTCACCACATTTCCACATTGGTTGGCTTTTTTTCTTTTTCTGTTTTTAAAGAATCCTCATGAATATTTGTCAGCATTTTAGTGCACATCTTAATACACATATTTGTGTGTGTGGTTTTCCATAGTAGCCAGGTTTTGAAAGCAAACTTCCCTCATATAATGCATTTTTGTATGTTATTGTCATGAATATACAGTATGCATTCCATGCACACTTTCCCGCAATATGCACAATTCAGTATAGTTTTGTTGTTGTTTGTGTGTTTTTGGAAAGGAATGATTTGATGTGTTTGCACTCAAATGTGAACCCCTGTGAGTGGTGCGGGGACGCCTAATTTTCACCACAACTATAGTGAAAGGGGGGAAAGCTAGTGTCTCTCTCCTTTCTTGCCCCGCACTCACAAAATTGGGTCTGGGGGCGATCTCCTGGAGAAACACCTCCCCGCCCCGAACAGCCCACAGAGGCGGAGAGAGGGAATATCATTTCATCTGCCAAGCTAGAGTGCTTCCATAGATGGAATGATTGGAAAAGTGCAATGTGGAGTTCTACTCAGAGCCATTTTATACCACTACTCTCACAAGTGATCTTCTTTAAGAGAACAGGAAAAAGAGACTGAGTTGCATAACAAAGGGGGTGGGGTTCACCTTGTGTGCCACATTGAGACCCCAGTCATTCGGCGGCGTTTCCCTCCTATTAAGAGACTGTGAATAAATAAGATTACTCTGCAGTTGTTAAATGTCTTAGTCTTTTAGACTACAGCCTGGCTGATCTGCCAAGGTGTCAGCACAGATGAAGAGAGGGATAGGGGGGGGGAGAGAAACACAGGAACTTGGAGAATTACAAGCTACCTCTGCACACCACCTTTGTAGCTTAAACACTAGGGTAGCGTTTATGCAAGCAGGGGGTTTTTTGGTCTGGATAATTATCTCTCTCTGTGTGACTGCCTAAAGTGCAAGCACAAGATATTCGCTGAAACAGAAGATTGGAACAGACTGTTATTCCAAAGAAAAGAGTTAGGCGAATACCGGGTGCAAGCATATACCGGGTGCAATGGGTTTCTGACAGCTTCCATGTAGTATAACTGGTGCTTTGAAATCTTAAGTGGTAAACTTAGAGGGCATGATCATCCACCCAGGTATTTTTTTGCAGGAGCTTCAGTGAAATGAGTTCTAGCTGGATGAATGACTTCCCTCCAACTGAGTCACTGCTGCATGTAGTGATGGGGAGTAAGAAGGGTGAACCAGCAGTGAGGTCACTGCAGTGCAAACACACTAGCAGGAGTGCCAGATTCACTCTGCCAGTGTGTTTGCACCACACCAGCCTCACCACTGCTTCACACCTATTCCTCTCCACTTCAGTATGGAGCATTGATTCAGCCAGAGGGAGGTCAGGCAAGCATATATACTCATAGTTGAGAAGACAGTAGAATACGCATTAGAGGACAGTGCATTGGCATCTCTATCTTTTTATATATATAAAAATGGAAAGTGGAAACTATTAAAAACAAAAGGGGGGAAGCACAGTACAAAGAACACATATGAGTTGCTTGGAATGGAAAGATCTATGAGATTCATGAAACAGAAATACTTTGAAATGGGAAATAAAGCCAATAAATTTCTAACAAAGAAATCACTTTGAGCATAAAAGCCGTGACTGGTTCTTCCTCTTAAAGGGAAAAAAAAACTGATTTGTGGGATCTAACTGAGAAGTATTGGAGAAGTTTGCTCAATTTAATTGCCCCCCCTCTCTCTAAGTGCAGAAAGAAAAAGAAAGGAAAAGATGGTTTCTTGAGAGATGATTTAAAGATTGCATGGTTGATTGTGAATGAGCAATAACATTTTTATGTTCTTAATATTTAGGAGTTGAAAGGGCAAGTAACTGGGCTGAAACCTAACAGATTAAGTGGGTGTAATTTTAATTTTAATTTTATAATACATTAGAAGACAGCAACCCAGAAAGCTAAGCAATTTTAAGTCCCATTGATCAGTGTGTTGCGAGTTCATTTGTTTTGAAGCCGTATTCTTATTATTTGACTTGGTCTTCTAGCCCACCACAAGCCCTCAGTATCTTTTTGAAATTTGATATTCCCCAGCTGGTAATGTGCCGATAAGTTCGGGCATATTTGTTCTTGAGCTCCCTCCACAGCCTTCCACCAGTCCATAAATCATTAAATAGGTTTTAATCACCTTAATTTGTGCTTCTCCTTGCATTCTTGTTGCGGAATTTCCCAGCGTGTCTGCTCCCGCCTCCATCTCAAAAGCGGAAGTCGGGAGTTAAGGCATCTTGAAAACAAACCCCCAACTTTGGGTAAATGCTCAGGCCCTTGCAAAAGTGCAGAGGAGAAGGCATCGACATTTTCAAAAAAAGGCCATGCATTGTTTTAGGTTATTACACTTGAGATGGTGGAGGGTAGGGTGTTTGCTTTTGCACTTAAAAAAAAAACCGACCGCATGCAACATGGTGCCCATTCTGTGGGTCCAGTAAGAGCAAATGTGTCTGGGATTCATGAAGCCAGTGAGATAGCCTTGTCTCAATGACTAGGGCAGTGGGCAGGCTGCTATTTTAAAGTATTTTGTATAGTTGTGTACATAGAAGTGAGTTTGTCTTGTGCAACAGGACGTCTCTCCCCTTTCCTCCCTCTGCATGCCCCCTACAACTCCCTATAAATCTGCTCCAGAAGGTTGGGGGGAGCCCATAACAGATCTAGGGGGCATGTGGGGTGGCAGAGCAGAGGGTGCACAGAAGTCTCATTGCATGAGTGGACCTCATTCTCTGTGCACATACTCCCACTTAGAGCTAAGTTGAATTCTACCCTGAGCTGGGTTGTTCTATCATCTATCTATCTATCTATCTATCTATCTATCTATCTATCTATCTATCTATCTATCTATTAGGGTCAGTGACCAATATTCGGGGGTGGGGGGATATTGTACATATATATATATAAATACAAAAACAGAGTAAAATAGAAAACAATAGGAATATAATTATTAAGAACTGTACAGTACTATCAACTGCCAGGTACAGAAAACAGAATTATTAAGTTTGCTAGAATTTATCCCTGATCATTTTTACATGCAGCAGCACAATATTTAGCCATACTGGAAAAGATGGGTGCTTTCTGATCTGAAAATAGTAGCGGAAAAATATGAAATGTATTTTGTTGTTCTGGGAATTTCCATAAAAAGGGTTCAATAAAAATCTTATGCATATCACAGTAAAACACTAGCTTCTTCTAATAACTAAAAGCTTCAGTTTGCTTTTTGTGTGTATGTTTAATGGCTGTAATATATTATTGCATTTGGTTATCTGTTCTGTTTTCTTTCTGGAATTATTTAGTTGCATGTTCAGACTTTTAAACCTCCCCCTTAAATAAATCCACACAAGACTCAAATTATGTTTGTTTTTTGGCAGAATTTTGGCCACAACTTTATTGATTACAGCCAGTGGTGAACTGTGCCGCTTGGCTGCCCGAGGCGGAACCCCCTGGGGGCAGGGCATTGCTCCGCAGCGCGCGCGCATCATGACGCACGATGTGCGTGCCAGGATGAACTGCGCATGTCCGCACATGCACAGTCCATCTGGGTTGGTGCTGCTGCTTGGCTCGGCTGGCGTGTTCTGAAGCAGAGCGGGTTACAGAGCGGTTTGGCGCTGCTGCCTGGCAACCTGCTCCGTAGCCACACTGTTTCTTCCTGCTTGGGCGGAGGAGGCGAGGGGTGGGCCAGGGGCCGGGGGCACTGCACCCACATGCTGCCTCCGCCAGACTGGAGCTAGGGGTGGCCCACCCACTACACCCCTCCCTTGCCACGCGCCTGATTACAGCAAGTGAGTGGTTGCATAGGCTCTGGTTTGACTAGCTCCCTGCACAGTTGCAGGTAGCACTGACCCAGGGCACATCATAGGTCAGCCTAGGGTGAACACCTGGAATGGCAGAAAGCCAGGGACATGCTATGTCCACCACCCAGATGTCCCCTTGGACTCAGGCCTGGGCACACCCCCATGCAGGGTTGACCAAACCATTGAGTCCCTGGATTCCCCATCCCTATCACCTGAACCAGAGCCTATCTGCAACCTTACAAGTTGTGACGATTTGCTACACGACAGGCGAAACCCAAATGGCACCAGCCAATCAGCCAAGTGGGGAAAATTCCTACCATGCCCCTGTCCCAACAACAGACAACACATGACGGCATAGCAAGGTCAAGGGCACAAGCCCTAAATATAGGAAGAGGTGGGCAGGTGTTCCGATGCACTGACCAAGAGAGAAAGCTCAGGGCCACGTGCATTGGCATATATAGGTCCCTTTATCCATTTGGCTAGCGTTCCATTGGTCAGATTAAACCCAGCAACAAGGGACCTACCAATCGGGTGTTGTGGCTATCCAATCGTACCCACCCACAACACAAGGGTTTGGTTGCCAGGTCTCACCGCAACACGTGCCCTCTTTGAGGGAGGACACGTTTTGTTTCTGTATACGTATATTTTCTTTGCCGCTGTGGTGTAGTGATTAGTATTAGAAAATAATATATAAATAATAAGAATAATATTGGAGAAAACTGTGTATTGAAACTTGCTTAACCTAAATCATATATCCCAGTTTTCAGTGGCCCTTTAAAGTACGCTTCACGCAGAGTATACGCAGTCAGAAGTTGACCTGGCTAAGAAAACACCACCAAGAGTGTAGGGAATTATCTCCCTTATATGAAACCCCTTACTAGCTGCACACTTGTAAAAGTATGCAGATGAAAATATAAACGGTTGGGTTTCTTTAACTGAAATACAAACTGACTCTAAAGAGACTTTAAACTAAAGATAAATGCTTTCTCTCTTAGCAACATTCCAACCTTCAACCCATTCCAAACTTCCCACAAACCTCCCATTAAACTACCCAAGAATTAACAGCAAACTAGCTTTATAACTAAGCAACTCTCATACTAAGATTCAACTGAGGAATCTCTTAAACTGAGAACAACTGAGAGAGTGATCTACTACAAGATGAATCAAACTGAAAGATCTAACTAAGAGATACAGAAGGCTTTCTGGCAGAGCCTTATATACAAGGAGCAGAGCCCACGCCTGTGAGCAATTAACAGAAACACCGGCACCTGTTTCTCTTAAACAGACAGTATTTACATTAGACCGGCTCTAAAGTAACTTGACTATTCAAAAAATCCAACAATTAGAACATTTGACTAGGACTTGTGAGACCAGGGTTCAGTCCCCTACTCAGCCATGAAGCTAGCTAGGTGGCCTGACTAGGTAATATTTGGGGGCAGGGTTCATATTATGCCTCCTACAAACTGCCAAATAAAGGTGGGCAGAAAACCGGCTCAGTTCTTTCATGCCTAGCTCTGACCTGAGACCAGCCATGGAGTCCAAAGAGGAAGAAACAGATACACTGAAAGCTGAGGACCTTGAGGAGCCGACAAGTGCAGAAAGGGGTCCGGCACTGTATTTTGGGCCCTGCCCCAAAATACTGTAGATCCCTCCCAGCCCTGCCATCAACTACATCTCTGAAGTAGGGAAGCCTTTCTGCTTTTACCTTTTCATGTACATCCTTCCCCAGATACTGGAACTGTACACAGATTTGCAAAATCCTGGGAAGCCTCCTCATAGATGTACAAAGGCTTCCCCACCTCAGGTGGCCATGTCAAAGTCTGGGGCAGCACTGAAGGATGCCACACACCATGGGGGGGGGAGGCGGTTGCCTCATGATAGGGCCGGCTCTCCTCTTTAGCTCACGAAGAGAGCTGTTGGTTTTATGGAGTTCTGGAATAAACAGCACAATCCTTTGCAATTCCCTCTAGAATTCTGCTGGCATTAATGAGCTGAGGTTGGTCTTTCCTGTCTGGAAACACTAATAAGTAAATAAGCTGTGCTATGCCGTACGCTATCATTAGAGTGGAACACATTTCCAAAAGTGGATCCTCTTTGATTTTTACATTCTTCTCGGCTTCAAAGCAGTTTAGATAGTTTGTAACTCGCCATCTGCTAGACATTTGAAGATATGGGGACCAGTGCTTAGAAGCTGCAGGAAACTGCTGCCAACAGATGGGGATGTTGTCATTTTGAGCCGGAAAACATCTGTCCTCCCCATCCTCCCTGCCAACCATTTTGTCTCAGAAGGGAAGCAAAGGAAGCATCTCACAGGGAGAGCTTTCACTTTTCAAAGGCATCTGCATGGTTAATGCTGGGGCGGGGGGGTCCTCCTTGCAATGGTGTATTGGAAAGGGACAAAAGCAGAGAGAAGAAACTGCAAAGGTTTTGATCATAACCAGACAATGTGGCCTACGGCAGCTCTGAAAGCATCATCAGAAGCTAAGCAGGGACGTTGCTCCCATTGAACAGCATGGCTACTTAACAGTCCCTACCAGATTTTAATAGGAGCAGCTTGCTCAGATCCAAACATCTGTGCCGCAATATTCAAACGGACCTCTACCTCAATGAGGGATAGAAACAATTCATCATGACTCATGGGAAGTGCAAGAGTGGAATCCACCGTCCCTTGTTATTTTACTGTTATAATGGACCATAACTTCATTCCAAGCCAGCAGCAAAGAAAGAGAGCCATGATTCTACAAGCACACTCTCATGCCCACTTTGGAAGACTGCAGACATGGACACGAGGTGGAATTCCTCTTCCACGTTTGCTTTACAATTCTTGTAGTCACATATGGGCCAAAGAGTTTGTTGGTTTTTTGGCCATACAAGCAGATGTTTGTGTGACGGATATAGGACTCCTTTGAGTTGTTTATGACTCAATTGGGAGCCACTAATTTACCGCCCGGCACACTTTCTCTAGCGCCTCTGCTCCGTAGACCCGGGCTGGCAGTAAAACACACAGCAGAGCCTTCTTCTTCTCTCACACAGCGAAAGCTTGTATAGCCGTTGGATAAAAAGCCTCTTAAGAACACACAGAGTCCAAGGTGTTCTAATAACTACTGGAGTTTATTTTAAAGAGAAAATAACAAACAACCTGGTGAGAGCGCAGACATCTTGCGACCGTCTCCCAGGCAAAAACGAAACCAACTGATACACACAGAAACACTTCTGGCACATTCTGTAATATGATCTTCCTCAGTGGTCAGGTGCTACACAGTAGACAGTTAACCCCTTCGGTTACTTGTTACTCCTCACACCCCCTCTCACCTGAACACTGGGGATAGCGGGTATCCAAACTTACCCCAAAACCAACCCTTCACAGAATTCCCCATGCCGTTGGAAACTCAAGGGTTTTGTGAACCCATCTGCTAGGTTCTCCTGGCTTGGACAATACCTCAACTTTACCAAGCCTACCTGTATGCTCTGACATACGTTTCGGAAGCGGATGTCTAAGTGTTTGGTTCTGGCCTTGAACTGTCCAGACTCCGCCAGTCTCAAAGATGGTTGATTGTCGCCCCAAACAGTGATGGGCTGGCTACAATCACCCCAGATTTCCTGGACCAAACATCTGTAGTACTCCAATTCAGTGCATGTCGCAGACAACGCACAGAATTCGGCTTCCGTGGAAGACATTGCTATTAGGCTTTGCCTGCGCGACCGCCAACCAATCAGGGCATTTCCAAACTTGACTACCAAACCAGTCACTGACTTCCTGTCCTCCTGATTGGCCCAATCAGCATCTGCAAAACAAGTGAGTTGTGGCTCACCTTGCGCTGACATTTCCAAACAATACTCTTTGGTCTCCTGCAAATACCTAAGCACTCTCTTAATGCCATTCCAAGCATGCACGCTAGGTTTCGATGCTTCTCTACTGAGCAAATTGACTGCAAAAGCAATATCTGGTCTGCTCCATTGTGACAAATACAACAGACTCCCTAGCGCTGACTGAAACACTTCAGGACTCTCAAACGCTACTTTGTCCTTCACTTGTGACTCTTTCACAAAGTTTGTCTCCATGGGTGTTCTGACCCCTTTACAGTCAGACATTCTGAACTTCTCAAGCAAATGTTCAATCTTGCCTTTCTGACTGAGCAAAAAACTTCCATCCTCAGTTCTGTCTATCTGCACACCTAGATAAACATTCACTGCACCTAGATTCTTGAGTTTGAACCTCTTGCCTAGCTCTTTTGCAAACTTCTGCACTTGCATCTGGCTCTTTGCTAAGCAAATCAAGTCATCAACATAGACAAGCAACAGTTCCTGCTGTTCTCCTTCACTTCTGAGATACAGACAACTGTCAGCTAGACTCTTCCTGAAACCTAGGCTCTTCAAAACAGAATCAAGACATGAATTCCAATTTTTAGCGGATTGCTTCAGACCGTAGATCGACTTGTGCAGCTTCCACACCTGACCTGGCACGTCACTCTCAAACCCTGGAGGAGGCAACATGTACAACTCCTCCTGGAGGTCAGAGTTCAAATACGCGGTGTCCACATCAAAGTGGTTGACCACTAGGCCTCTCTGCGCTGCAGTCGCTAAAAGCATCCTGAAAGATTCCGCTCTCAAAGTCGGACTAAAGACATCTGTGTAGTGGATTCCTTTCTTCTGAGTAAAACCTCTAGCCACTAATCTAGCCTTGTACTGCGGCTCTCCAGTCACTGTGGGTTTCAGCCTGTAGACCCACCTACAACTGACTGCTTTCTTGCCTTCTGGCAGCTGTGTTAGGCTATACACACCAAGAGATTGCATGGAGTTCAACTCTTTCTCCATTGCAACTTTCCACTTCCTAGCTTCCTCTACTGACAACTGTTGCACCTCTTCAAAGCTTTCAGGCTCACACACTGCTAGGTTCGCCCATACACTGACAGCTGAAAACCTTTCAGGTGGTTTACCTTTCGTGGTGCGTTTTGAACGCCTTGGTCCCACATCTTCCCCCTCTAAATCCGAACTGCTTGTCTCTGACTGTGGCTCTCTCGGACTAGCAGCACTGTCAAGAGACCTACTACGCTTTGCAGCCCCCTCTGAGCTTGCTTTGGGTGAAGTGGGTGACCTACCACGTTTGCTGTACTTCCCAGGCTTGACCTGGGGTGAAGTCGGTGCGCTTCTGACTACTTGCTTCACTTCCCTAGGAGCTACACCACTTGGACCAGCTGCCTGACCTGGATCTGGTCCTGCAGCACCTGGAACTCCAGCATCAGCCACCTGAGTTTCCTCTTCCTGGTCAAAACCTGAAGACCAGTCAAGAAGAACTTCGGGGTTAGCATGAATGCGTCTCCAGCCCTCTTGTTCACAGAACGTAGCACTCCTGCTAATGTGAACGCGGGTTTGGTCCCCTTCTGCTGGTACAAACCTCCAAGCCTTTGAGTTTGGTTCGTAACCACAGAAGATCATTTTCCTGGATCTTGATCCTCCCTTTCTGCGCTTCTGCTTTGGAATTAGAACCCAAGCCTCACACCCAAAAGTTCTGAAATAGTGCACCTTCGGAACTTTGCCATACAACATGTAGTAGGGTGTGTTGTCCACAACTGAATTAAAAGCGCGGTTTGAACAATAATTCACAAATTTATAACATTCCCCCCAAAACTTCTGGGGTAGTCCTGCATCAAACAACGTTGCCTCTACCAGTTCAGACAGCGTTCTAAATTTTCTTTCAGCTAAACCATTCTCTTGTGGACTAAAAGGGGCGGTTTTTCTGTGCCTAATTCCCTTGCTGCGGAAAAACCCTTGTAGTTCTGCACTCAAAAACTCTCCCGCCCTGTCACTCTGAAAACACTGGACAGTGATGGAGAACTGCAGTTCTACTTTGGCTACCCACTCTTTTATCACTTTGGCAGCCTCCCCCTTCTCTTTCAGTGTTATGACCCAGGAAAAATGGCTGAAATCATCCAAAAGACACAAAACATATTTTGAACCACCTAAACTTGACGTTGACATAGGCCCAGAAATATCCAAGTGCACTAACTGAAATGGTTTTGTGCTCTTCCTCTCAGACCTAGGATAAGAGCATCTCTTCGTCTTCGCTTTCGCACATGCGCGGCATTGCAGGTGTTTTTGACATGGCTTGAACCTGCAACCTTTGACAAAATCAGGGGCTTTTTTCACATAAGGAAAAGACATGTGACAATATTTACGGTGCCAAGCATGAATACAATCCTTATGGATAGCGCCCTCTGTGCCCTTTGGGGTATTGGCACTTTTAGCCTGAGCATCACCAGTGTTACTTCCACCTGCTTGCCCCCTCCCATCTAGGACAAACAGACCATCAGACCCAACAGTAACACTTACCAGCTCAGCCCCATCTCTGGCAATTTTGCAAACACCATTGGCAAAACTTATTTCAAAGCCCTCACGCAATAAGCAAGACACACTTAAAAGACCATTCTCCATGCCTGGTACAACATAAACATCAAGGTTAGTGTCTAAGCATTGCATATAAAAAACACCCTTGCTTTTAATTGTTCCAGAAGAACCATCAGCAAGATGCAGGCTTTTTTCATCTTCAAGTGGCCTGCAGTTCAGGATCTGTCCTGAAGGAGGTACAAGATGATGGGTGCTGCCTGAGTCGATAATAAAAGTGAAACTGTCCTGTCCTCTGTTTCGAATCGTTGCTAAGGCAGCAGTAAGATGGCTGACAGGCTTATCTGGAGTTTTCCCACGTCCTCTGCCTCGGCGCTGCTGGCTGGTCCCACGACCACGTCCGCTGGGTTGCCTGGCACCTGGCTGAGTGACCTTGGCTGCTTCCGGAGCTGGGCAGAATCTCGCTACGTGCCCAGGCTCCTGGCACCGAAAACAAAGCCTTGTTGTGCACGCACTCACAGTGGATTCCTCAGTGCTTTTTACTGCACCCCCACTGGCTTCTCTGCGCCCACGGCCCCCCTTCTCAGCCGATTCTTTCTGGCGTCTCTGTTCCTCATCCGCCAAACGTCCAGAAACGTAAGCAATCCTGAGTTCAGCTTCAGGCATGGCCTCAAACGTTAAGCACAAATGCTCATAGGCGTTTCCCAAACTAGATAGCAAAATATAAACTTTTTCCTTCTCTTTGAACACAAGCTCATGCCGCTGCAGCTTATGGAATGCATCAATCACATTGGCAATGTGCTCCTTAATGGGTTGCCCTGGTCTCAGTCTCAACTCAAAGAGATGCCTCATAGCATGCAGCTTAGCTCCAGCTGTTTTTCTCTGATGGACCCTTTCCAAACTGTCCCAGGCTTGCTTGGCATTTTCAGCATTTTGCACATAAGGCAGTTGCGTAGCATCACAGCTCATGGCAATGGCACATAAAGCCTTATTGTCTTTCCTGGTTTCTGCTGCAAACCTCTGTGCTTCGCCTGCTGAATTATCAGCGACAGGGGTTGGAGGATTTAACACACAAGTCCATAAATCCTTTCCTAGCAACCACATTCTGGCCCTTTCTCTCCACTCTGCATAGTTGTCGCCATTCAACCTCTGGAACGGCACGACAAATGACTCCTGTAGCTGCTCCGCCATCTTGTCCACCCCCGGGCTCCGTGTCCGTGTACTCACTCAGAATAGCTGACGTTGCTCCTCCGGGTAGACTGCGGATTCCAGCCTCTAGTCCAGGGTCTTTCTGCTAGCGAGTGCATCTGTTAATTGCCGACTGCAAAACAACAGGTTTCTCCCAGCTAGCTCTTTACACCGGCTTTCTCCAAGGCTTTTACAGCTGCAATCACCTTTTATTGCTTTGGTGATTTATTAGGTTCAGGACCTCTTATCTCCCAGAACCTGTCACCCAGAACCTGTGACAGGTGGCCCATGACCTGTGATCCATAACCTGTGACGGATATAGGACTCCTTTGAGTTGTTTATGACTCAATTAGGAGCCACTAATTTACCGCCCGGCACGCTTTCTCTAGCGCCTCTGCTCCGTAGACCCGGGCTGGCAGTAAAACACACAGCAGAGCCTTCTTCTTCTCTCACACAGCGAAAGCTTGTATAGCCGTTGGATAAAAAGCCTCTTAAGAACACACAGAGTCCAAGGTGTTCTAATAACTACTGGAGTTTATTTTAAAGAGAAAATAACGAACAACCTGGTGAGAGCGCAGACATCTTGCGACCGTCTCCCAGGCAAAAACGAAACCAACTGATACACACAGAAACACTTCTGGCACATTCTGTAACATGATCTTCCTCAGTGGTCAGGTGCTACACAGTAGACAGTTAACCCCTTCAGTTACTTGTTACTCCTCACAGTTTGCAAGGTGTGAGGTGTTGCGGTTGGCATTTTAGGCTGTGGGGGTGCTTTACATAGGAATCTGCTGTGTACAGTTCTGGTCGTCATACCTTCAAAAGGATATTGTAGAGTTAGAAAAGGCTCAGGAAAGGACAACCAGAATGATCAAGGGAATGGAGCAACTCCTATATGAGGAAGAAGGTTGCAGCATGTGGGGATTTTTTCACTGGATTTGTCTCTCCTGTTTTAAACATGTCCCTTTAATATGCCCACGTTACACTGGATGCAAGAAATCGACACTGACCTTCCCTTTTAGTTCCGAACAGAGGAGAGGTGCAAAAAGCTTCACTGAGTGCAGCAGTAGCTGTTGTATGTGATTTTATTGCTAGGGCTGATGGGAACGAAGTCTACACCATTTCATGGTCCTTTTTCTGCTCTTTTAGTTGTGGCAGCCATGGTGTGTTATGCTGTGCCCCCTATGGCAGCCATAATGTCACACCCCGCAACAGCCGTTTTCGAACCGGCACACTCAGCCCTTTATCAAAATTCCAAATGTGGCCACTAGCACCCCCCCCCCATTGGCAATTGTTGGTTTAATCTGCAATGATTTTGAATTTGATGGAGAATTTTAGTCCCCCCCCCCAAGAAGTGCCATAACTCACCATGAACGCCTCCCTTGTCATCTTAGAATGGCAAAGGTGCCAGAGCAAAGTTATGGCAAGCTACAGCTGAAAAACTGTGTTTAATTGCCATTTTTGTCATAATATGTGGTTTTATAATATGTTGGAAAGTGCTTTGTGATTCTTTATAATGAAGAATGGTCTAAAAGTTCTATTAACAAAGAGGAAGCAAGTGTGTTTTCAGTTCAATAACTGGCAATAGATCCCACCTTATGAAGTCTCTATTATACTGTTTTTCCCTCTCAAGGTTTGTGCTGAAAAGTAATGAGGCAGATTTGCAGCCAGTGACACTTATTATAATTACAGTCCTGGTGATAGTGAAGCATGATAACAAATAGATGAAATGTCCGAACCTCCTGCATTTTTCAGTCAAACAGGTGCCCTGTTGAGCATTTATGCTCAGAATACACCCTGAATCTGGAACAGATGGGTATCTTTCCTGTATAAGGGAACTGCTTTTGTGAGCCAGACATCAGAGTAAATAATTGTTGTTTCTCAGACCTGGGCATTTTATAATGCCGAGAAAATAAACACTGAGCACATTTAGTAGAGGAATAGCCTTTCTTCTTGAAGCATTGTAATGAGTGCACAAATCAGAAATATGGTGGCTTTGTTGCATAGCTATGTTTGAAAACATTTTGTTTAAAAAAATATTGTTGCTATATTCCCCCTATCCACCATGGAGCCTTCTACACTGAATAATCAGCTGGAAAAAAAATCCTCTTAAATTTCTGCTCTCCACTTATAAATGTGTCAGGTTTAGCGTACTGGCAGTAATTTTCTTTTATGTCTGTTTTTCAGGCTGGCTTAACCAGACGTCTTGCTATTTATAAGACAGGAGAAAAAGGCTGTTATGGTGCTCCCCCTTTTCACACCTCACCTTTCTGCTTTCTGTGGGATTTGAAATGAATTTTTAAAGTGAAGTTTTCATTCCTTTAATTTTCCAGATTTTTAGTTCCAGCTACAAAAATCAAAGTACCCAAAGCAAATGGAGACAGCTTCAGTTTACTGAACTGAATTGCTAAGGCATTCATTAATTATTTGGAGGGATTTTTTTTAATTTCAGATTTTTTGATGGTTAGTAGGCCTCATGTGAGTAATGTAATGCCAACAAAACTAATCACATTATGACCACATAGTGAATAAAATACAGTGTGTATGATACTTTAAGAAATGGAGATACAAGACTTAAGAGGAATAATGAAATAGCATACTTGTAAGGATAAGAACATCGTCTCAATTTCACACATGTTTATTCATAAATCTGATCCATCCTCTGAAGAAGTGTGCATGCACACGAAAGCTCATACCAAAATAAAAACTTAGTTGGTCTTTAAGGTGCTACTGAAGGAATTTTTTTATTTTACTCTGATCCATCCTGTTTGCACAATAATCTGAGTTCTGATAGTGCTTAGCACATATTTTATTACAAAATGTATATTTAAATACATATTTGATTACAATGCATACATTTCTAAACACATTTTGTCCATAAATACACATTTTTTTATAAAAATATATGTTTGAGTTTTCAAAAATAGCAACATACAAACAAGACAAACAATAAAAGACAAAGAACGACTTTGTGTAGGATATTATTGCACTTAAAATAAAATAAGCATAAGGTTCTGTACACTATTTTTCATTTATAAATCACTGTTATTCAGTGGTTCCGCTCCTTTCTCCTGGGCTGCCAGAAAGTGGTGTTGGGGGATGAGTGTTCAGACCCCTGGGCTCTCACTTGTGGGATTCCATCCTCTCCTCCATGCTATATAATATCTATATGAATCTGCTGGGAGAGATCATCAGGGGGTTTAGGCTGGGTGTTCATCAGTATGCAGATGACACCCAGCTCTACCTCTCTTTTAAATCAGAACCTGTGAAGGTGGTGAATATCCTGTGTGAGTGCCTGGAGGCGGTTGGACAATGGATGGCAGCTAACAGATTGAGGTTGAATCCTGACAAGACAGAAGTACTGTTTGTGGGGGACAGGAGGCAGGCAGGTGTGGAGGACTCCCTGGTCCTGAATGGGGTAACTGTGCCCCTGAAGAACCGAGTGCACAGCCTGGGAATCATTTTGGACTCACAGCTGTCCATGGAGGCACAGGTTACAGTGGTACCTCTACTTACAAATTTAATGCGTTCCAAACACACATTTGTAAGTCGAAAAAAATTGGAAGTCGAATCCCATAGGAATGCATTGGGAGAAAAAATTCGTAAGTAGAAGCAACCCTATCTAAACCGCATCCAAGATGGCGGACGGAGCTCCATTCGTAAGTAGAAACATTCGTAAGTAGAGTTATTCGTAAGTAGAGGTACCACTGTAATTCTGTGTCCAGGGCCATCTGGTACGCAGGCTGAGCCCCTACCTGCCCGTGGACCTACCTGCCCGTGGACTGTCTCGCCAGAGTGATGCATGCTCTAGTTTTCTCCTGCTTGGACTACTGCAATGTGCTCTACGTGGGGATACCTTTGAAGGTGACCCGGAAACTGCAATTAATTCAGAATGCGGCAGCTAGACTGGTGACTGGGAGTGGCTGCAGGGACCATATAACACCGGTCCAAAGAAATCTGCATTGACTCCCAGTACGTTTCCAAGCACTATTCAAAGTGTTGGTGCTGACCTTTAAAGCCCTAAATAGCCTCAGTCCAGTATACATGAAGGAGTATCTCCATCCCCATCGTTCAGCTGAGATCCAGCACCGAGGGCATTCTGGCAATTCCTTCATTGTGAGAAGTGAGGTTACAGGGAACCAGACAGGGGGCCTTCTCAGTAGTGGCCCCGCCCTGTGGAATGCCCTCCCATCAGATGTCAAGGAAATAAGCAGCTATCCTATTTTTACAAGACATCTGAAAGCAGCCCTGTTTAGGGAATTTTTTAATATTTAATGCTGTATTGTTTTTATTACTTGATTGGGAGCCACCCAGAGTGGCTGAGGAAACTCAGCCAGATGGGCATATGAATAAATTATTATTATTATTATTATTATTATTATTATTATTATTATTATTATTATCCAAACGGTCTCATTTCATAAACCCTCTTAGAACCCTCCTTTGATAGGTTAAATGCTCAGACAAGGAAATGCCCCACACCAGGCATCCCCAAACTGCGGCCCTCCAGATGTTTTGGCCTACAACTCCCATGATCCCTAGCTAACAGGACCAGTGGTCAGGGTTGATGGGAATTGTAGTCCAAAACATCTGGAGGGCTGAAGTTTGGGGGTGCCTGCCCCACACCCTCTCAAACCATCCATCCCTAGAGACACCTGTTTCAGGTTTCCTGTGTCTGGCAATATCAAGTCTAGCTGCAGCTGTGAACAAGGGTGGGATTTCAATCACTTTCAGTCGCTAGGACACCTAATACTGGGTACGGGATTAGAGAGTGGTTTGTTGTAGCTGAAAGGTCTGTGAATATAAGCTGCTAATTTTTCGCACTCCTACCACGTATGAAGGAAGGTGCCCTTGTGTCCTCGGGCTTGCCAGCATAATGGTGAGGCATCTTTCAGAACCAGTGACAGCCTAACAGGGGGACCAATGTCAGTGTAGTAAAAGCTTAAGGAAGGCTTCTTGTAGTCTTGCAAGGCATGCTACTCATCGCCCTCAGTTTCCCTTCTGTAATATGGGTATTGGAATGGCAGTGGGTTACCCCATTGAGCCATTGGCGAGCATAAATAAATATATGAATTGTAAGTGATATGCATTAATTTGTTCTTGTGAAGTGAAATAACGGACACAAAAGTATTTTTTAAGTATAATAAAAACCATGAATTGTCAACTGCAGTGCAACTCTATACCTATCTCCTCAGAAGCAACCCCACTGAGTTGAATGGGACTTAATCCCAGGTAAGAATGTATAGGATTACAGTTTAAACTAAAGAAAGCCTACACTGAAGCTATGCCTATTTTATTAGTACACATACTGACTTTTTTTTTTACTTCAAAACAGGTACATTTCCCTATAAAATGATTCAGTAAGCCACCCCCTACCACACAACAGTGTAGGACACTTAAGAGCAGGCGTCCCCAAACTGCGGCCCTCCAGATGTTTTGGCCTACAACTCCCATGATCCCTAGCTAACAGGACCAGTGGTCAGGGAAGATGGGAATTGTAGTCCAAAACATCTGGAGGGCCGAAGTTTCGGGATGCCTGCTTAAGAGGGTGCAGTCTAAGTGTGAACAACCTGCCACAGAACCTATTGCATGTTGCCCTCCAAATGTTTGACTACAACCTCCATCATCCCTGACGATCAGCTGGGGCTGATGGGAGTTGTAGTTCACCACAGCTGGAAGCTGCCACCTCTGCTGCTTGGATCTTGCCTATCTTTCCAGGAAAGGGGGACAGGGAGAGGAAAATTAACCACAAAGACAAAATGTAACTGATCTGTAGGAGAAGACTGTGCAACTTGGAAAAGGAGACAAAGCATGCACTTTTGTAAACCAAGAAAATCTTTAATAAAAATAAAAAATAAAACCACTTCAGAGATTTCTCTGTAAGCACCAGCAGAGCAAAGTAGCCCATCTCATTTATAATACCAGCAAGCCGCTGGCTGCTCTGTTATGCCTCATGATATAAAAGATGAACATAAAATTATCTGCTATAATTTAAGATGAGCAAAGGTTTCAGACAGGTCTATTGATATCTCTGCATCCTTAAAACGCAGCGGTAAAAGAAAGTAGTTTAGGAATCACACAATGGTTGACAGGCTTATTGTGAGAAAATGGTATTCTAGATTCTTTCTCCATGTTCCCCTCCCCACCCTAAGAGTCATCAGGGACTTCTGAGGTAGCTGAAAAACTGATTAAATAGTTCTACTTCACTCAACCCACACTCCTTTAGCAACTGGCTTTCTAAACAGTTGTAGGAAACATTTCAAGTTATCATTTTTCTTCTTCTCAAGTTATTTGAATTTCTATAGAAGCATTTTTCCCCTAACAATGACAGCTGACTAATGTGGCTGGTATTATTCAGCAGCTGAATAGGGTTCAAAGCTCCAGAAACTTAACAATGCTTTCTCAAGGTCACTTCTCATGAATTAGTTGCCTCTCGAAATTTTTTAATAAGTATTGATTGGCTAATGTAACAGCACCATTGAAGCTTGCAGCCACAGCATCTCCATGTTTCAAGAAGCAGAGATAAACCTCAGATTCAAATCCCCACTCAGCTCCCTAGGTGACCATTGTCCAGTCCCAACCTCTCACCTTGATTTAGCCCACAAGGTTGTTGTTATGAGATAAAAGGGGGTGGGCAGAATCGCCTCCAATTCCTTTGAGGAAAAGGGTGAAATAAATATGTGGAATAAATAAGTGTACACATTATAAGTGTCGAGAAATTCTGGGTTGGCCATCAGGGGATGGCTTTTTATTTATTTGTTTATTACATTTATACCCCCCCTCTTTTTCTCCCAGATACTCAAGGTGATGTACATGGTTCTCCCTCCCCCCCAACAATCCTGTGAGGTAGGCTAGGCTGAGAGGCAGTGACTGGCCCCAGCTCAACCAGTGAAAGCTTCATGGCCAACTGGGTGTTTGAACACTGGTCTCCCAGGTCCTAATCCGACACTTTAACCACTATGCCCCACTTCCTTTCTACATCACCTGCCTTGTCCCACCATCCAGTCATAGGTGCCTTCAGGAGGGAGCTAATCACTACATTTTCTTGACCTATTAGTAAGTTTTATGCTTCCTTAGTAAGCTATATGCTCATGTAATAAATGAAGCCTGCAATTCTACACTTACCGCCCTGAGTGCTCACTGGAAGGACAGATCCTGAAGGAGGCTCCAATACTCCCTGGAAAAGACTCTGGTGTTGGGAAAGATGGAGGGCACAAGGAGAAGGGGACGACAGAGGACGAGATGGTTGGACAGTGTTCTCGAAGCTACCAACATGAGTCTGACCAAACTGTGGGAGGCAGTGGAAGACAGGAGTGCCTGGAGTGCTATGGTCCAATTGGTCCATGGGGTCACGAAGAGTCGGACACGACTAAACGACTAAACAACAACAAAGCCCTCCTGAACTCAGAGACGCTTCCTTTTGAAAAGGCATTTGAAAGATTTCACAGTAAAGGAAGTTTGAGTGAGAGGGGCTACAGCCTGAAATGCTAATTCATTTTAAACATTTTAAACTCACCTTTCCCATACCCTCAGGAGGGCTTACAACCACGTTTTAAGGTATATTCCAAAGCATAACTAAACAACTTGATTATGAATGGTTGGAACACAATACCATGAAGTTGTTACATTAAGTGCCACACTTTTAACCAGTGTTTTCTTCTAGGGGAAAAAGGTGTCTGTACTGTGTACCCTTAAGTACCCTCAGGGGGGGAAAGCACTGGCTCTATTGTGCATTTTCATTGTGGATGTTTATATTTTAATCTTTGCACAATTGGCTTTTATGCTTTGCATTTATGGAAGCCTATTTTGGCATTATGTGGTATATAAATGAATTATGATGGTGAGCATTATAGAAATCATTACTATAGTGGCTGCTGCTGTGGATAGACCCCCGTCTGTCTTGGGAGACAATGGAAGAGTGCACCTTTGGGAGTGAAGTCAGACTGTTAGAGAGTTACAACGCCAGCTGTGGCTGTTGAGACCAATACGGGGGCTGATGAAGGCGCCTGGTTGTGCTGCTGCAGATGCAACATGGCGATTCTTCTCTCTGCACTCCTCTTAGCAATAATTCCTCCTCTGGTCACTGCTATAGCAAACACCACTTCCAAATATCCAGCAGTCCATTAAGTTCTCTAGCAGCCCGATGCATCCCTGAACATGGAAACTTTGGACTTTTTTTTTCTCTAAAGGGGACGCAGTAGGAGATGAAGGGGGATGACTGAATTGCAGAAAAGAGGGCCTGATCCCCTTCCACTGCAAAAAGAGAAAAGTGGGGGCAGGAACTCTCATGTAGGACTTGGCTTTGGTACTATGACCTCTCATCTCCCCCTCCCAGCAAATAGCTATGTTGCTGCTGACAGGACTGCTGCTGTGACTCTGCTACACCAGGTGATCTGCTCCAGATTTTTTGGGAAGGGACCAGCAACTATTTGACTATCAAAACAAGGATGACAAATCAAGGTTCTGAGCATGCAGCAACCCACACAGATCTCTCTTTTTTCGGGGGGGGGATCCTGGCAATTGTTTAAAAATCTGTAACTTTTATCTCTGGTTTATTCAACATGGAATCAATATAAGCCTTTGTTTGTGTAAAGATTTTGGGATTTGACCCATGGTGAAGTGTGTTATTGCATCTCGATACACAGGCCCAAACAATAAACCCAAGTTAATAAAGACAAGAAAAATCTAATCAACAAATACCTATTTTAGGCTTGCTCAGACAGGTGTGATGACATTTTCTTTTCTTTCTTTTCTCTCGACAAAACATCATATTTGATCAAAGGCAGGCATGCTTGAAGATGACAACTTGACTCTACTCTTGGCTGTATGATAACAATTTTGTTTCTGTTTTGTTTCTCTAAAAGAAGGAGATACAAACAACAAACAAGCCATCGGGGGTACAAGAAAGTGACACGAGACAGATAGTCCATATCACTGTCTGTGGTTCTAGGAAAGAAAAGCCACCCATTTGTACTTGGCATCTTAACAGTTCAGAGAGAGTTCTCCAACTATTAACAGGTTCAGAGAGAGTTCTCCAACTATTATCAAACTCTGGGCACATCCGCACCTCAGCTGAACATGGACTATGTACCCCTTGTGCGTCCTTTATTTTCCCCTCATCTATAAAACATTCACTAGAACCAGCTGCTGTCCCAAATTTTCCCTCTGCTCAGGCTGGAGTTTCCCTGTCCTCGGAAAATCCAAAAAATGACATATTTGCTTTAAAAGTGCTCCTACCAGCTTTCCATGGACACCTATACCATTAAAAGGGTGGGGTTGGGTGGTGCAAGTAGATAAACAGCGAGAAGGTAAACGGCGTTTCCGTGTGCTGCTCTGGTTCGCCAGAAGAGGCTTTGTCATGCTGGCCACATAACCTGGAAGCTGTACACCGACTCCCTCGGCCAATAACGTGAGATGAGCGCCGCAACCTCAGAGTCAGTCACGACTGGACCTAATGTTGAGGGGTCCCTTTACCTTTTTGGGTGGTATTATCAATATGTAGCAGCTTCAACAGAGGCAGGGTTGCTTGAAAAAGCAAGTTGTAGAAAATTGGGTCCACAGACGGATAAAATCACATCTGACTATTAAGTTACTCTGGTGTGGACTGCCAGGGGACAAATTGATTACAGGTGGTAAGCATTTCAAGTGGGAGTTCCATTCCCAGTCCCTGCATATATCAGTCAAACACGTATAAGTGCACTTCATTCCATTCTGCCCTGTTCTACCCCGTCCCATCCCTCTTCTGCCTTCTTCCAGGTCCAAAAGGAGCTCACGTTGGCTATCGTGCATCAATTGGATATGCCGAAAATAGTCACCGCCTTTACTTAAAATGTGGGTTTTATGGGTAAGTCTGGATGGGTCCTCCATTTCATAAGCCCTGCAAAAAGACTTACAATGCAATACTGAATGTATCTACTCAGAGGTAGTTTTGCATTGGGGAACACCACACCAAATGCACCTCTCCAGGCCTCTCTATCTAGCCCGCGGGACTCTTCAGGCCATGCCCCTCATCGACTTCATTTCACACCCTCCTTGAATGCCTTTGCCTGGCAAGGATATGCCCTTCAACTTCAATCATACTTCTTGCTTGCATTGGCAGAGAATCAAGAGGTGTGCATGTTTGCAAAACTAGCGAACTGTACAAGGGTCAAATTGCATCTTTACATTTGTTGCCCCGCCCACTTTTGCCTCTGACCCCACCCACCACTGCCATGTGGTGGCCAGAAGGTTGCCAAAAGGGAATGCGGCCTTCAGCCTAAAATCGGTTTGGCACCCCAACTGTAAGAGGTACGTGAGTTAAAGACTCCAAATGTCACCTTAGCTTTTCTATTCTCACCTTCCCCGCATGCTAAATTGATTCACCTTTGTCGGTTAACCAACATAGTGCAAGGTCTTCTGCAGGCATGGCCAAACTTGGCCCTCCAGCTGTTTTGGGACTACAACTCCTATCATCCCTAGCTAACAGGACCAGTGGTCAGGGATGATGGGAACTGTAGTCCCAAAACAGCTGGAAGGCCAAGTTTGGCCATGACAGGTCTACTGTAACACATGTTTCATGGAACACCTTGTATGTGTGCCATCCTTTCCAAGCTCTGAGGCTGGCAAATGAAGTTCTTCTCACTGTCACTCAGGTGAGATTTCCTTTCTGTTTGCAGTGCAAGATGCCTTGTCGTGCAAGTGAATGCATCCTTGATGAGCTTCCATCACTACTCAAAGCTCTACAGTGAGCTTGGTTAAGCCTTCATCTGGATCGCAGGACCCTTTGCTATGCCGTAATATTGTGACTCTTTCTGAAATCTACAATATTTTACTTGTTTATGATATTGTATTACTTAATACAGTTTAACAGTACTGTACAGTTAATACAGTTTTAAATATTGCATTACTTTGACTGATGCTTCATTTTATTGAATTTTATTGCAAACTGCTTTGTGCCCAAACAGTGGTGGGAAAGGTATACAAATACTGGAAAATAACTAACTAACTAAATAAATGATGTGCTTCTATTTGCTTGAGAAGCCATAGCAGCACTGAAAACTATTTCTTGCTGAGATTAATTAAAATCAAGATCTGATCATCGGTAAGGATTCTTATTTTTCATCAGTTCTTCGCCATCTGCAGTACTGCACAAGTTGAATAGGAATCAACTCCTAGGGGCCGAGGTCTCTTCAGCCCCACCTCCATAAATATTTGAGGGGGCAGAGGGTCCCCAAAGTTGATGGGCATTGCCATTCAAATGGTGTGTGCGCACTGCATCCTGTGATCGATCATGTGGGATTTACCTGCCCATCCCCAATATTTTATTCAAGTTATCACCCTTAACTGGCTGACAAATCTCTGATTAGGATTCCCCATTGATGAGAGAGACAATGAGAAAGGGAGGGAGGGAGGTCTGTGTTTTGCACTTCTGAAGATGAGAGAGCACATACGCCAAAAAACACATGGCGGAACTTCTTGCAAAGCCATGCATTCTTCCAGGAAAATCTGACTTTGCAACTGTATTTTTTAACAGTAGCAGCAACGCTTTATGACAGAGGTCACCAACAGGATGCCTCTCAGCATACAAACACTCACAGGGGCCTTCTCTCATGCCCACAGGGTCCCTGTCCCTACCGCTCTCCCTGCTGGAATGAGGCTTGCAAGAAGTGTTCTGTTGTAGCCAACATAACAGATTGTGAAAAATACTTGGTTGCAGTAGGTCTGCAGTGCTCACAACAGTTTTTCCATTGTTTCCAAATATGGCCACAGGTCCCAAGAGGCCAGTGACTCCTAATTTAAGACATGAGCCTTTACCTTGGATAACTTGAATGGCATTACACGCCCCTTGTCAGATTCGCTGGAATTTTTGGCTTCCTCCCGTGGCAGTTGTAGTGGACACAAAGGTCAATATCAAGATCACATAACCCAGGTAAATATTATTCCCAAGGCTAACTTGCGCCCCTCCCTCCCTCCCTTTATTTTTCCTTCCTTCCTTCCTTTTACTACAAAATTATAAGTAGGGATGTAAACCAATTCAATTCATCGGACTGGACACAAACATTTCCCCTACAACTGTATTATTACGTAGCTCATTCTTCAGTTATGTCTCTTGTTTTTTCCATAGGGAGGAGTAGGAATAGGAGAGGAGGGCTTCCTTGTGCTTTGCCTCCCAGAGCATATATTATTTTCTGTTCATGGTCACAATATGCTCCATTCCTCTTATTTAAATTCTCCTCTCTTCTCTAGCTGTAGCCAGCAGCACACAGTTAACTCATTGGCAATTCCAAGCACACACACAGTTTCTTCTCAACACACACCCTCAGCGACTCAGCAAGTGTGTTTGAGTTTTAAGGTTTGCTATTGGGAGGATCTATAGAACACTGTGAACTCGAGGAGATTCCCTACCGTTCCCTTAAACACAGTCTGGTTTTGTAAATAAAATAAAACAAAAAGTAAAAGTAAAAGTAAAAAGTAAAATGTTTTTACTTAAAGAACTGTTATGGGAATCAGCTGAAACTTCAGCTCAGTCCCCTGTATTAGAAACCAACTGCAAGCCAAGCTGTATTTATCTTGTTGTCGTTTAGTCGTTTAGTCGTGTCCGACTCTTTGTGACCCCATGGACCATAGCACGCCAGGCACTCCTGTCTTGCACTGCCTCCCGCAGTTTGGTCAAACTCATGTTCGTAGCTTCGAGAACACTGTCCAACCATCTCGTCCTCTGTCGTCCCCTTCTCCTAGTGCCCTCAATCTTTCCCAACATCAGGGTCTTTTCCAAGGATTCTTCTCTTCTCATGAGGTGGCCAAAGTATTGGAGCCTCAGCTTCACGATCTGTCCTTCCAGGGAGCACTCAGGGCTGATCTCCTTAAGAATTGATAGGTTTGATCTTCTTGCAGTCCATGGGTATTTATCTTATAGTATGGGAAATCCCATTTTAAGCACCGCTGTTCAAACTCAGGTCACCTCTGCCTAGTTCCTTCCTTACGTTGGTAGAAGACAAGTTTTGACAGTGTTCACTAATTCAAGAGATATTGATGTCTCCGTGAATTGGGTTTAGTTTACTCTCGGAACTGCAAGCACCCAGCAAAATCTGATTAGTCATTTAGTGTCAAATTATATTTATAATTATATTTATATATGATTATATTATATAAATTTATTATATAAATAAATTATATTTATATTTGATTTTATATATTCTTTGAATGCTTTAAATAATTTGTTGTTATATTCTTTTTGTAAACCATTTTGATTTTTTTTAACCTTTCTTCTTACAGTCAAACAGCACATAAATTTTATGAAATAAGTAAAGAAACAGAATCATGACTTTTTCCCAGTCCCTATGAGAGCTCTACTTATCAGATATCAACAATCAGACAAATCCAGGACTCATTACTACCATACCCTCCAACAGTGCTTTTTTTCGGGGGGGGGGATGCAGAAGTACGCATACCCTTAAACATTTTGTGAATCTTTGTACTTTTGTCCATTTACTGTATTTATTTTCCCTGATTTGAACTATAAAAGGGTGGTTTTCTTGAGTCAAAATGAGAGTACTGTACCCCTAAACTTTTTTTTAGAAAGAAAAAAAGCACTGTCCTCCCAACATTTCTCAGATAAAAATAGGGACAACCCACAGAAAAGCGGGACATTCTGGGATCAAATCAGAAACCGGGATGGCTTCTGCAAATCCATGATTGTCCCTGAAAAACAGGGAAACTTGGAGGCTCTGCATTACCATATAGCCAAACATGCTTAGCTGCATAGCATCACAATGTTGTCATGTCTCTGGCTGGCAAGGATTGCGCATGTGAGTAATCGAGGCGGAGGAAGAGGAAGACAGGGCAGCCAAGATAGCGTGACGAAGCTCCCAGAAATCCCAAAATAACTCACAACTGACACGATATTTTAGGTTTGGGTTTTTGGCATTATTGTGGCCACAACTTTATTCAAAATACATTTTAATTCTGAGTGTTGGCTTAGGCTTTGGTCCACTCTAAGGGACAGGACCATTTCCATCTGACCCACGTTGGGTCAGGACCATTCCATCTGCCCGGGTTGGGCAGGACCAATTCCATCTGACCCATTTGGGTCAGGACCATCTCCGACTTACCTAATGGTAGGTAAGTCAAGTAAACACCCCAAGGGGTTGGAGGTACTGTTCACAGGCACTCTCCTCTCCCAAGGAATGTTCCCCAAGGCTCGGCTCTGTAATGGCCACACCATCCTTGCCTATGGCAGGATGAATGGACTAGAGTCCCTGAGCCCCAGGATTCCTTTAACGGAATACTTCTATAAGGAGCAAGTTAGGGGGGGTAGGCATTTTTATGCCATGCCCCTCCTAAACCAATTTAACCAAAGCCTAACGGCCAACCTAACAAGTTGTGACAAGTTGCTTGCCAGTAGGCAAAAACCAAATGGCAACAGCCAATCAGCCAAGTGGCAAAATTCCTACTGGGCCCCTGAATACAGGCGACCCCCGCGAACGGGCAAGCAGTGTCGACTAAGCCTAAAAGCAGCGGCGGGCGGGTGGGAGATTCGAAGGCTTGCCAAGAGTGAGCTAAAAATGAAAGCAACTGTGTGTTAAATACAAGGCTGCTGTCAATCAAAATTGCGACACGCCCCAGGACTCAGCCTAACTACAGCCCACCCCCTCCCAGATTTCTTTTGAGCTCGTCCGCAACCCCCACTACCCTCTATGGAGTGTAATGGGCTTTAAAGACAAACAGTGCTGCAGAAGCAGGTACCAGAATCAATGGCAACAAACTGGGCTGAAGAGAGGTGAACCATGCAGGGAGCGGGTTCCTGGGAAAGAATGGAAAGGGGGAAATACTGAGCACAGTCCTAATGGATATAAGATGAAGAAGATGAGCGTGCAAGTGTCTGCTAAACTTGTAGTGCATAATGTAAAATGACAGAGAGGCCATGGTTGAGACAATCAAGGTGAATACTTAAAAGCAGCACAAGGAGTGAATTTAAAACATAACATTTCCATTAGTAATATCAAATATGCCTCTGTCCTGCCATAGATTTTTTTTTAAAAAAAATCCAGTACTTTCATAGCAAAGATAAGAGTGATTAAGATAATTTCTTTTATACCAACAGAATACATTTTAGGGGTTTCCCCCCAAAGTTACAGTATTATTAAATTGTATTTTTAAAAGAAAATTTGAAAATAAAGATTCAGTACATTTTTGAGGTTGTAACACAGTATGGTTAATGTTTGGATCCCTAGAGACATTTTTTTACTCAGGGTGAAATCAGGGGAGGGAGGGAGAGAATGTGAAGGCAGTTTAACCATCCATCTGTCATGAAATTGGCTCATATTCAGGGAAGTTTTTAATGTGCGACATTTTAATGTATTTTAAATTTTTGTTGGAAGCCGCCCAGAGTGGCTGGGGAAACCCAGACAGATGGGCGGGGTACAAATAAATAATAATAATAATAATAATAATAATAATAATAATAATAATAATAATAATAATTAGGATCCAGAGCAGATTCCAATGAGTAGTTAGCAGAGTAAAAACATAAACACGTTGCAGGATTCCTGAAAAAACAGACCAGAGGCAATTAATTACATCCAGCAGAGTTTTTACTACTACTGAAGGCAAATGAGCTTAACCGTCACAAATCCATACATTTTCAGGTCTGACACAGTCCCTAAGAAATCCAGTTAAACTTACAGTAACACCACACCGGAAGGAATAGAGAGACATAAAATGAAACTCAGGCTCCTTCTGGCCTGACAGGAAAATGTAACAGAACCAGTTTAAACCACCTGTTCAGCTTCTCTGAAGGAATAACTCAAACATCAGGAACCTTCTGCTTGTTTCTAGGCAGAATAAAAACTTACTTGTCAGCTGGAAACTTCCAGCTTGTAGCACACAGAGAAGCTTCCAGAACCCTCTTGAATTAATTCAAATAAGAAAGATATCTACACATCAGATCAATTTTTTTTTTGCACCGAGAAATGCAAACTGACACCACCCTACTTTATTTATTTAATTTATTTATGGTCCCTGGTTTGGGACCATGTCAAGACATAAGGCAACTTTGGATCTTTCCCTGGTACTCAAATCACTCCCAAGACACCCACTTTCTATCTGCAATAACTGATTACCCTAATTGCACGCTAGCTTCTTTTTCTAACATTGGGTTGTTGTTTTTAAATGCAGATAAGAAGAAATGGCCCCATGCTAGGATATCCAGCCTGGGATACTTTATGCCCCTCTGGATGAGATATTTTAAAAATTGCAATCATCCAGACCAGATAGAAAGAATAGCAAAATCAGTGATTGGAGAAAATAGTTTACATAACAATAGATTGTTAAATTAACTTGGGGTTATACAGAGGTCCACAAATAATAATATCTTAGAGGTCCTGGGCCTCAAGGAGGTTAAAGTGGCCTCAACCGACGGCCAAGGCCTTTTCAACTTTGGCCCCAGCCTGGTGGAATACACTATTGCAGGAGAACAGGACCCTGCGGGACTTGACATCTTTCCACAGGGCCTGAAAGATGGAGTTGTTCCACCTGGCCTTCAGTCCGGGCCCAGTTTGACACACACCCCCTCTATGGGACCCTGTAAGTTACCTCTTTGGCCCTTTTATTGGCTCATGTGGGACCAATATGGATAGCTGGCTCTGATGAATACTTGAGGTTCCCGACCCCTATGGTTGTATTTCGTGGGCAGTCATTTAATTTTATCCTGATTCTAATTTTTATGCTGTATTTTAATCAATTGTTTGATTGTGCTTTAATGTATTTGATATTTGATGTTAGCCTGGTCTTGGCTAGGGAGGGCGGGGTATAAATAAAAATTTACTTACTGATTTTACTTACTTCATCTGTGAGTTTATTGTTCTAAAAATGAATGAGCATGGCCCATCTCTCAATAAACTTACTCTGATAATTATATTTTAAAGCATTTCTGTTGTATGTGAGCTTTATCACCAGTCACCCCACATTTTCCTCCCCCGTTGCATAGTAGTTGTAAGATCTTTCTTTTCCCATTGCTGGAATATTTCGTTTCCTGACTTTTCACTTTTCTCATTTCCTCTATTAGCTATATTTTCATTGTTCATAATATTTTTTTAAATTCTATAATTTTGCTATAGAATCCTGAATAAATGGAATCATCAAGAAGTATATCACTTAACGTTAAGGGCTTAAAATCTCAAAATATACAATTATGTATATTATATACAAAATATACAATTATATACAAGAACAAGCAGGTATTTTCTTTCTCCAAGAGACTCACATTAAAACAAGGAAATGAGCTATATTTGGATCATCTTAAATTAGGGGGAAATGACACATCATGTGAGAAGACAAAAATAAGAGGCGTTGCAATCATAATTAACAGCCCTAACATTAATGTTCAAAAATGTGGAAAGAAAAGATGAAAATGGGCAACATGTGCTTCTGGGTGGAGAAGGCACAGTTGCAGTCCCCAATAATTTCCCCCATTCATTTTAGGTATTTTTCTCTTTTAAAAAATGCAATCATATCTGAAGGCTGGCCCATCTACTCTGCGAAGCTGATTGGGATGTGCTTGGGTTTATCTGCTTCCCATTCAATTGTACTTAAAATGATTGCAAATGGGGATGAGTCGGAGGCAGAATACACCTGCCCTGTGGACAAGGTAAATAAGTGCAGACCATTTGGTAGGCTATCAATTTTATATATAGCTTCCTCTTTGCCACTTCTAATCATTTTCAGAATATCTAGGTTTCGGCAGCTGGTCATTATGAACACATTTTGACAAGTTTTCATCTTTGTACCCTGTTTTTTTTCTTTTACCCCTACCAACATAACCCTTAAGGCCACATACTGTTTCTTATGGTACACATAACAACAAAAGAAGAGCTTGCTGGATCAGGCCAATGGCCCAGCATCCTGTTCTCACAGTGGCCAACCAGAAGCCTACAGGAAACCCATCAGCACAGCTCAAGCACAAAGTCCTTTCCCCTGCTGTGGTTCAACTGGTATTCAGAAGCATTACTGCCTCCAACTGTGGAAGCAAAGCATAGCCAGCAAGTCTAATAGCCATTTGTAACCATCTCTTCCACAGCCCTCTCCTCCATGAATTTGTCTAATCTTCTTTTAAAGCCATATAGGTTAGTAGTCATCACTCGCTCCCATGGGAAAATAATATAGTGCAACTGACTTTCAGGGTTGGTGTGTTGTGCGACAAGTACACAGACTGCAATGAGATTGAGTGTTTGTGGTGGGGGGGGGGAGGCTCAGTTAATTTCATTGTACACATGTTGTACATTGACAATAAAGGTATTATTATTATTATTATTATTATTATTACTACTACTACTACTTCAACAAACGCCTCAGGTTACAAATGCTTCAAGTTACAAACTCCACTAACCTGGAAGAGTTACCGAGTTGAGAACTTTGCCCCAGGATGAGAACGGAAATTGTGTGTCGGCGGCACAGCGGCAGCAAGAGGCCCCATTAGCGAAAGCACGCCTCTAGCGAAGAACAGTTTCAGGTTAAGAACGGACCTCTGGAACGAATTAAGTTCATAACTAGAGGTAGCACTGTACATTCTATCGTCATGATGGTATGAATGACCCATAATGTCATTGCAAGTAGAGAAATTTGGTTTGCATCTATAGAAAACACTTCTGAGCTCTATTATGCCTGGTAACATTTTTCTGACCAACAATGCAGTTTGCTGATACTACAATATTTTCATTCCCACCAGTTCTGGTTCTTACGACAGAGGTAGCCTTGCAGTTTGTGAAGGTTTCTGCAAGGGAAATTAGTTCCTTTGCACAAGCAGAAATCCTTGCTTGGCAGAACACAGTTGAATACTCTCCATAGACCACCAAGTAGAATGGCCAAAACTGGAATTGGACGGCCAACCCACCAAAAAGAGGACTTGGACAGATTGTCATCCTATCTAAAATAAGACACACAGCTAGCCTCGTAGGTAATATCTTGCATAAAAGTATTTTATGCAATAGGGTGTCAGACTGGGACCTGGAAGACCAGGGTTCACATCCCCTCTTAGCCATGAAGCTCACTGGGTGACCATGCGCCAGTCACTGCTTCTCAGTCTAACCTACCTCACGGGGTTGCTGCAGGAATTCAATGAAGAGAGGGAGAATCATGTACACCACATTGAGCTCCTTGTCCATTTTCTCAAGAGATTCTGCAAGCAGGAAAACCTTGGCCAGATCCTGTTTCTGCCTTGCACCATTTGCCTCTTCAGTACAGGAATGTCAACTTAACCACTCATCATCAGGGTATAAAATAACCATGATGTTAATCTCACACTATTTTCTCCTTGACTTATTACTCAAGTTGTGATAAAGATCTCCATGTGACATTTAGGGGATGTGTCAGCTTAGTTTACTTCAGTTGTGTGAAAGACTCTAGAGCTCCTTTCTCCAGGCACAAGCAGTCAAAAAAGATCTCTGTGCTAAAAGACAAAATCATAATGCAAGTGATGCATGTGAGATCAAACACAGCCATGCACACACAAAAAGTAACACAAATTATCAACTTACGGAGCTACAGGTTTTTCTGGGAGTAGATACTTTCAACCTGAACTGAGAAACGAGTACAGAGTTAGCATTAGAGATGAAATGAATGAGGAAGAAAATAAATCCATGGCTTGAATTTGACATGCATTCTGCTAACTGAAATTTGTAACAATATACACACTTCTGGATTCCACTGAATTTAGAAGGAATATGGTAATGAATATTTGATTTGACAAGTCAATACCAGCCAACCATCAATTCCTCCAAAATCTAATCAACATGACTTTTACTTTAGGCCAAATCTGATGACAAGCCTGCTTTCACACAGTTGCCCAAGGCTGATCCAGCTCAGGAACTTTCTGGTCCAGTTTGTAACAATGGAAGTAGTTGCTTTTCTATCAGCACAAGGCAACTGTGGATTCAGGTGAAGATAACAGAGCTAGAGAAAATAGCTTTGCAGCCAAACTTCTCGAGCAAATTTGGAGAAGTGTAGCAGCAGTATACAAAGCTAGGAAGTGTTTCTCAAATGCTGACATTGCCACCAAATTTCTGAAGGCTGATACCTGGCCTTGAAAACATTCCTGGATCATGTAAATGAGTAGTCCCAGATGTTGTAATACTAGAACAACTATTATCCCTGACAATTGGTCATGCTGGCTGGGGCTGATGGGAGTTGGAATCCAGCAACATCTGAAGTCTGCAAGGCTCCTCTCCTCCGATGTAAGGTTCTGTCAGCAACCTACTCTTACCTCATTGGGGTAACCCCATACGAAACGAGGAAGGAGCATTGGAAGCTGGCAGTGGCTCTCCAGAGGTCTTTCTTCTTACCTTCTACTTGCTTCTATTATTTTAATTGGATATGCCAGAAGGTTCAACCTTGGCCCTTCAACATGCCCTCTGCCTATGAACTATATTCTTTCCTAAGGGAGATTAAGGCCCCATTTCCACTGCACAACCTCATACTACTTTAAGAAGTCATGGCTTCCCCCAAAGAATCCTGGGATCTGTAGTTTGTTAAGGGTGGTGCACACTGCTGGGAGATTCCTCTCACAACTTTCAGAGATCCCTGTGAAGAAGAATTGACTATTAAACCACTCTGAAAATTGTAAGGGAAAACATGGTTTCCTAAAAACTTTCATCAGCTCTTTAAAAATACAGGAGTCTTTGCAGGAAGCTATGACTTCTTCTTCTTCTCCTCCTCCTCCTCCTCCTCCTCCTCCTCCTCCTCCTCCTCCTCCTTCTTCTTCAGTCATTTAGTCGTGTTTGACTGTTCGTGACCCCATGGACCAGAGCATGCCAGGCACTCCTGTCTTCCACTGCCTCCCGCAGTTTGGTCAGACTCATGTTCGTAGCTTCGAGAACACTGTCCAACCATCTCATTCTCTGTTGTCCCCTTCTCCTTGTGCCCTCCATCTTTCCCAACATCAAGGTCTTTTCCGGGGAGTCTTCTCTTCTCATGAGGTGGCCAAAGTATTGGAGCCTCAGCTTCAGGATCTGTCCTTCCAGTGAGTACTCAGAACTGATTTCCTTAAGAACAGATAGGTTTCATCTTCTTGCAGTCCATGGGACTCTCAAGTGTCTCCTCCAGCGGTTTAAATAGATAGTGTAGGTGAGACCTTATAGTTGCTACTGAATTTTGCTAAAGGTGAAATGTTGAGATGGATTCAGAAGTTCTTGCTTGGGCAAGGCATTCAAGGAATTCAAACAAAAGCAGAAAAACAATTTCCATTAGTGAGAACATTGTCACCAGTTCAAACTCTCAAGGGGGAAAAGAACCTCTTCTTTTCCTGGGGCTTATCTCTTGGCTCATGAAGTTCACTAATGCTATTGAAAACCCACTCACACGTCTGTATTTTTCCCCATAAAGTTTTTCAATAATAATAATGGTGAAAGTTTAGGTTCCTGCTGGTTTGGGGAAGGATGAGAAAAGCAAAAGAGATTTTTTAAGTTTTTGCATTCGCAGGAAGAGGAAGTTCCCCACACATCCTTAAAGACAACACCCATCCACCAGCTGAATTTCCCTCTCTTCTGAGCATTGTTACAGCAGGAATGAGCCTTTGCACTCCATTAAAACTTCATCAGCTCAAACGTTTACCTTACACACATAACCAGTGGTTCAATTGAGAATCAAAGCTGCATGGAAGCTATGAACTCTGACTTAAAAGGATTGGATCCCAATTCCAAATATGTGGGGTGGATTGCAGTTACTCATTAATAGTGATGGGTGAGTTTGTCATTTAATTTCTCATTTTTCCAATATTAAGTTCGTTTTTCCACATCTCTGCATTAGCTTACAATTATTATTATTTTTTAATCACAAAATTCATCAGCATTTGAATGCATGTTTTCCCTAATAGACATGTTTTCTGCAAGCCATTTCTCCTAATGGAATGCATTTGTGTGTATGTTATTTTTCGCTATCCATTTTTATACATGCAAGTGTTGCTTATACACACTTTTCTCTAATACCCACATTACTTGGTGGGATACCTGCACTGCCTAATTTGGAGAAACGTGAATTTTGTAGGATATCAGAGTTTCAGTTCACGTATTGTTTTAGGAAATGTGGTCAGGTAGTTTCTCATTAAAATGCTAAGCAAACCGAATTTCTCCATGTCCCTACTCAGTGGTAAGAGAAGCTGTTCTGCACATGATCTGAGACACTCCTATCTTGTCATAAATCCAGAGCTGGCCCTTGGCACTGAGAACAGGCTCCGGGGAGAAATCCTGTTGAGTCCTGGCTCAGACTGATCCCAGAACACATCATTAAACCAAGTCCTGTCCCCCCCCGCCCTGCTACTGATGCTGGGCCAGTCTGTGCTTGCACTTTGAAGCCATGCAAATGTATCATTTGAATAAGATGAGCAGCTTGTACTGAATACGGTCTATCGGGGGGGGGATGCCTTGGCTTCACAGTTCAATGTCCTGATGCACAAGCTGCGCATCCGTCATTTTATAATTCAGAGATAACTTCAGAACTGCTTATACACATTAAAATTAAGTGTTCATCCATCTGTACAGCACAACACAGGCTCTGAGATTTAGGGTTTCCCATCATAGTGTAGAAATCAATATCTCACTTTTTTTATATAAAAAAAGCTCTGTACTGCCATCTTCCATCTCCTCCTACAAATAGAAAGTTAAAATGAGTGGCATAATTTTAGGGAAGCTGTCAACATTCACTTTACTGAATGTGGAAGGCAAGCAGACTTCTTCGACTGGAAATCGGTCAGTGATGAGCTCAAATAGGACACCAAGAAAAGTGGAAGTGCCAGTACTGGTGATTTTAGAAGGGATGCATGAGTTGACACAAGAACGCCTAAGCAGATTGTTTTAAGCTAGTGAATAGGTTAGCTGTTTTTAATCTGGCAATAAAAAATATTATTTCATTTATGAATCACTTCCCATGAGGCATCCCAAAACAATGAAAAATACTCTATATATCAGGCATCCCCAAACTCGGCCCTCCAGATGTTTGGGGACTACAATTCCCATCATCCCTGACCATTGGTCCTGTTAGCTAGGGATCATGGGAGTTGTAGTCCCAAAACTTCTGGAGGGCCAAGTTTGGGGATGCCTGCTCTATATAGAACAGTTACATAGATAAAAACAAATTAATAACAAGTTTTTAGCCTGTGAGTGAAGTCAAGTGTTCTGATTGACAAGTGAGTTGTTTGAACACCAGGCAATAATAATCTCATGTCAGTTTGCATTTCTTAGTACAGAAAGTATTGATCTGATGTGTAGAGATCTTTCCTATTCTAGTTAATTCAAGAGGGTTCTGGAAGCTTCTCTGTGTGGGAAAAAAACAAGCAGAAGGTTCATGATGTTTGGGTTATTCCTTCAGAGAAGCTGAGTACAGCTGGCTTAAACTGGTTTTGTTATCTCTTCTGTCAAGGTCATGCTGACTATAAAAGTAAAGCCAGAAGGAGTGCTGGTTCGACTAGCTCCCTGCACCATTGCAGGTAGCGCTGACCCAGGGCACCAGCATAGGTCAGCCTAGGGTGAACACCTGGATAGGCGGAAAGCCGGGAACAGGCTATGTCCACTACCCAGATGTCCCCTGGACTCAGGCACGGGCACAACCCCCTCACAGGGTTGACCAAACCATTGAGTCCCTGGATTCCTTTAACGGAATACCCTTCACATAGGGATGGCGAGAGCGTTCCCCCATCCCTATCACTTGAACCAGGGCATAGCCGCAACCTTACAAGTTGTGACGATTTGCTATGCGGCAGGCGAAACCCAAATGGCACCAGCCAATCAGCCAAGTGGGGAAAATTCCTGCTGTGCCCCTGTCCCAACGACACACGAGGGCATAGCAAGGTCAAGCGCACAAGCCCTAAGATTAGGGAGAGGTGGGCAGGTGTTCCGATGTACATACCAAAAGAGGAAGCTCTGGGTTATGTGCATAGATATATATAGGTCCCTTGATCCATTTAGCCTACGTCCCATTGGCCTGATTGAACCCTGCATTGAGGGACCTACCAATTTGGAGTTGTGGCTATCCAGTCATACCCACCCACAACACAGGGGTTGTTTGCCAGGTCTCACCGCAACACATGCCCTCTTTAAGGGAGGACCCAATTTTCTAAAATATACGCTTGTAATTTAATAGCAATTGTGAGTTTCTGTCCCTATCAAACTGCTGTAGTATAGGGCTGTATGATACACTTAACAAACAGCATGTTCTGTTTTCTTGCATGTGCACATTAAAGAGTCAATGGAGCTATTGAGTGCAGTAAATGGTTATTGTCAGGTAATAGAAGAAGTTAATATATTTGATCAGGGTAATAGACGGACTCCAGCCACTTGGACAATTTTTTACAAAAGGCCAGCTTATTAATTTCTGGCCTGCTGACTATCAGTCCATGGTTGCTATGTGACTTTTGAAATGCAGTATTGCAAAAACAGTAATGAGTGCTTTATTGTAGTACTTTTCACAAATGTGGGTGATATTCTGATAGTTGTATTCAAACTGAAAAACTATAGCAGTCCTTCCATTCTCCCATCATAATAGACAGGCACAGGCTCTGGAGAAAAGAATGATACTGAAACTCTACAGCTGCATCATGGTAGCAACCAATGGCCTGTACAGAAATCCACTGAAAGATATTCAGCAGGTAGGGGCATAAAGAAGAGGGCCCCATTGCCCCCTACGGCTGTCTCCTCCCCACACACCTGCACTTGCAAAAAGATTAGGGGTAAAGTTGCAAGGCTGCACGTAATCAATTACCCAGGATACACCTTTAGGAGCCAGGGTAAAATGTTCCTCTTTAACTAGGCCTTTGGCTGATTGACATCCAATGTCCTTTGAAAATGTGTTGTGGAGGGGGGGATTATTGACTATTTTGGTTTTTTTTATATTGTGATTTTGTGTTGTGAACCCTGAGACCTGGCCAAGTCTACTGTGATAAGGACCAGATGGAACCCCTATCTTCAATGGATAACAACTACTGGACCGGAAGACATTCAGTGGAAATTAAAGACATTGTGCCCGTGGCTGAGGACAACTGTTTGAACCCTTCCAATGGATTATGGGTGGGGGAGGGGTGGGAAGGGAAAGGAAAAATGGTACGGGAAATTAAAAATTGGAAGGAGAGAATATAATGTATGTAAAAATTCTCGTACTTCAATAAAAAATCTTTTTTTAAAAAAAGTGAACCCTGAGACCTACAGGTACAGGGTGATATACAAATTTAATCATCATCATCATCACCATCTCAAATTTTCTCTTCTCACTTCTCTTCATATTTCTCTTCCAATATAATGCCTGCTATGACATGTCTGCAACTCTGCATCCTCCAAAAACAAAGAAAACAAATCCCCTTTGCTCTGAAATAGACTTTTTTTTAATAAAAAAAACAGCATTCAAATTAAATCAACACTGCATATTAATCGATGCAATGATTCGTGCTCTCATAATGAATCCCCCCCTAATTGGGTAAGAGCTCTAAGTTTATCGTTTCCTGTGCTACTCAGTGCAGAGCAAAACTAAAAATGGAGGAAAAGAAGTTTCCAAAAGACTGACTATAACAATATTTCCTAATGAAAAATGAGTTTGGGGTTCTGAGTGACGCTCTTCGTGTCAAAGAAGTAAGCTCATTAACAATCCAAGCTGGAAGGGAACAGCTGCTGCTTCTAAAGGTCTTAAATCTTGAAAGTCTGAAGAAGGTCAAATATTTTTCCAAACTGTACCCTTCCTTTCATTATCACCACAGATATATGGTGGCACAGAGAGGCTCTGATTGGGCCTCTGTGAATGATCTTCTCTCCTCCGTAACAGCGCCAGCAGGAGAGAAGTAATGGGTTTTTGAGTGGCATCCCTGAATTAGGAGTCCACATATGTTAAAACTTACACTTCTTACTGTTATAGCTATTACTGTGTTTGCCTCTCTCCACTTTCTGATCTGCACCAGACACCCGACCGCTTTCCTGCATAAGTGGTAGCGCTGTTTTTGCAGCACTTCACTCAGTTGTGCATTTGATACAATTTTTCTCCAACAGTCTTTTCATATGTTTTACAGATTTTTTTCATGTCAATATCAATTTTTGCCCTTTCTTAAAAATAGACTTCACACAGAGCACAATGCTCTGAAATGGTTGGAAGATCAGAACAACCTTTTAATCATTTCCCCCCCTCAACACAGATATAGGTTAATGCAATGAAGAAAAGGATTGCTATCCCTAGGACCTGAGAGGTTGCAGTTTTCATCGGAGTTGAGATAAGAAGCCAAGATCAACCTGGGATTCAATATTTCCATTTTTGAAGAGTGAAAATCCACCCATGAATATTCAGATTTGAGAATTCTAATCCCAAAAGCTTTTCTGAGCATTTTATTGCATTTTATTTACTGCTCTTAAAGTGCTGGCCATTAACTGCAAAGACTGCATTCATATGATCCAGCCCTTAAAACACAAAAAGAAACTTTGAAGCATGCTATCAAATTCAAAATAACTGAGACTATTTTTCATTAGCAATTTCTTTACTGTTGTGACAGATGCTGTCAAGCAAACACCACCTGTAGCTCAAACCCATAGCCCCTCTATCAATCACCTTTGTTGTCCATGGAGATGTCATATCTTAAGTCGGAACCCTGGTCCATCTAGTTTGCAGTCTGTTTGAGATGGAGCTGGCGAAGGAGCAGGGCTGGCATTGGCACCAATTTCAAATAATAATAATAATAATAATAATAATAATAATAATAATAATATATTTATATTATTGATTCCCCACCCATCTGGCTGGGTTTCCCCAGCCACTCTGGGCGGCTTCCAACAGAAAAATAAAATACAATAATGTATTAAACAGATGCGCTCTTGCCAATATTGTGAGAGGTGTGGTGGCACACAAGAGGTCTCGCCTGAAATTGGTGAGGCTTCTCTACCACTGGAGGAGAGGGCAGGGTGCCCCCGTCTGAATTAAAACTGCTTCCTCCAGCGAACGCAAGCCCCCTCAATTGCATCAGAGACTACCTCAGGGAGGACTTTCTGGGGCTGCTGGTCTCAGTGGAACTCCTTTTCATCAGTGACAAGAGAGTGTCAGTCACAAAGGAACACTCTTACTTTAAACACGCTCTCTTTAAGCTCCCAGTTGTTCCTTTGTAGTTGCATCTCTACTGCCGCACATCTTGATGTCAGATATGACCAGTGGTGGAGCAAGCAGATTGGGCACGTGGGGTGGCGCACGTGCCCTGCGCCCAGGGGCGTGGCCAGCCATCCGTGGGGCAGGGCAGTCTGTGGGGTCTCCAAGGAGTTTGCTTGCCTCCTCCCACTCAGCCGCCCTACAGGCAGTGGGCAGACCGTTTGGGGCAGAGTGGAGCCTGTGGGTGCCCAAGCCACCGCGTCACTCCCAGGAGAGACATGTGGCTCAGGCACGCTGCAGGCCCCACGGTGAGTTCCGCCCGGCATTTTGTCACCCCTACCACACACCCCTTCCTCCACCCCTGGATATGACGTCACATGTGGGGCAAGTGGGCCTGGTTTGGGGGGGAATAGCCTTGTGAGCTATACATACAGGGTCAAGAAACAAAAGAAACTACTGTAAATATCAGTGAATATATAAATTGCAAAGTAATTTATATACATGTGTGGGTTGTCTTTAAAAAAAAATATGTTTGCTGTAGGTATGTAGCAACAGTCTGTCCTGCATTGGGGTGGGGGGCAAGTAGGGGAAAGTTTTAGTTTGTTTTCAGTGGATGTCTCCGAAAGCACAGAGCTCATTAAGGATTGGACTGTGATGGAAGGGGCATTTCATGACAAAGGGTAAAAGTTATAGACTGTGATTAAGCATCACAATATGGCTTTCCCACAGCAGAGTGGCCAGGAGGTCACAAGGGGCACTTCAACCAATCAGGGCATGCTTTAAAGGTCTTTTCCTTTTTTTTTAGCAACAGCAACAAATAGCTCAATGTTCCATTTTCCTCATTTTCCTATTTTTAAAATCTCCTTAAAATCTTCTTCCTCAGCTCCTTCTTCCTTTCCCTACCTCACCTCTCCCCCAAAGTGTGTCCAGTTTTAAATTTCTTTATAATCTGAGAGTGGAGACTTTCATTTTGTTTAAAAATGTTGCTGATTTGGAATTCTCCCAGCAATGTATGTCTTTTGAAAGCTGTGTCTGCTTATCAGCAATAATAACAAAAAAAATGCATTCAGTCTCTGGATGAAGTTGGGGTTTCTTTTGTTGTTGTTTTTTTGTTTTTAAGGAAAACTTCATTTCAGTTTGGAACTGCTTATGCAGACGAAAAAGGGAAAAAGAGATTGTTGTGGCCACAATGAAGAAGAACAAGAAGAAATCATTGGCCCAGGTATGTTTGATAAGATTAGATCACTTATGCATTTATACATTTCCCCCTCTAGAAAGCACATTCAGATGAATTTTAAAATAACTTAGGGCCCTTTGCAAAACAATGACATTTCGAGTGAGATTTTTCCTTTCTCTTACATTTTTAAACTGTGTTTTGGAGCTATAATTTATGAGTGTTTTCTTAAACTGTAGCAGCAGGACAGCCATTATTTAATGAAAACAATGGTAGAAATAAAAGAATTGTTGCAGCAGATACTGTGGGCAGATCCACACCAGGCATTTAAAGCACATCCACAATACATTTTGAGCAAATCCACATTTAATGCACAGCCCTCAAACAGAAGACACCTTCAAATTATTATTATAAATGTTAATAATAGAATTAATTTCTATTCCCCTTATATGCCAAAAATTGCTTCTGTCATTTAAATAGAAAGCTGAGCTCTGACAACCCTTGCAAAGCAGAGTTGTGAAAAAAGACACAGAACATTCCGGGTGCCGTGAATGCTGCAATGGAGCTGTCCAAAGTACCAGGATCTACTGAGATATAATATGGACTTCACGTGTTATGGCAACTCACTGAAGTGACACTATGATGTGAAGCTGTCAGAGATGCTGGGGTTGTTGGTCTCCTTGTCCATGCCAGCTATTTCACATTGTTTGTACTCGTTTACTTATTCTATTTATATGCCACCTTTTCCTCCAATGAGCTCAAGCTGGTGTACATGATTCTCTCTCCACCCCACCCCACCCCCGTGTATTTTATCCTCACAACAACCCTGTGTGGTATGCTGAGGAACAATAATTATCCTCACAAAAACCCTGTGAGCTTCATGGCTGAGGGAGGATTCAAATCCTGGTCTCCCAGGTCCTAGTTCAACACTCTTAACTTCACTGCACTATTTTTGGCACCTGCTAGAGACAGCTTAAGCTCCAATACTTTGGCCACCTCATGAGAAGAGAAGACTCCCTAGAAAAGACCCTGATGTTAGGAAAGATTGAGGGCACAAGGAGAAGGGGACGACAGAGGACTAGATGGTTGGACAGTGTTCTCGAAGCTATGAACATGAGTTTGACCAAACTGCGGGAGGCATTGGAAGACAGGAGTGCCTGGCATGCTCTGGTCCATGGGGTCATGAAGAGTTGGACACGACTAAATGACTAAACAACAACAGAGACATTCTTGTTTAGACCAGCCTACCCAGGGACCCAGGTGGCGCTGTGGTTAAACCACTGAGCCTAGGGCTTGCTGATCAGAAGGTCGGCGGTTCGAATCCCTGTGACGGGGTGAGCTCCCGTTGCTTGGCCCCAGCTCCTGCCAACCTAGCAGTTCGAAAGCACGTCAAAATGCAAGTAGATAAATAGGAACTGCTACAGCGGGAAGGTAAACAGCGTTTCCATGTGCTGCTCTGGTTTGCCAGAAGCGGCTTTGTCATGCTGGCCACATGACCTGGAAGCTATACGCCGGCTCCCTCGGCCAATAGAGCGAGATGAGCGCCGCAACCCCAAAGTCGGTCACGACTGGACCTAATGGTCAGGGGTCCCTTCCCTTCACCTTCACCCAGATACTTAAAGGTTGAGGTGATTCACTATTTCAACTTTCCTATATTTTAAAGTGTGATTGTGGGTTTTTTTCTTGATTTCATTGTTTTATCTTTTTGTAACCTGCTTTGAGGAGGGTTTTTTTTAAAAAAAAATGAAGTGGTGCATAAAATTTATGAAATAAATAAATTAATACAATTCTACCTGATGGTTAGTTTTAGAACCAAGAACAGAGACTAAGAGTAGCTTTATTTTTTTATATATAAAAAATTAATTTTTGTTAAATTTTCCAAATAAACAAAACAAATTACATTCCCACATATATTCACCCTTCTTGTTACCAATCGCTCTGCCGAGCTTATGACTTCCCTCCCTCCCGCCATTCAGCTTTGTTTCTCAATCTGAGTCTCACATTTCCATCTTATAAATCAAATTCACATCGTAGGATTTATTTCAATCCTGCAAGTGTCTTCAAACTTCTACAGTTATTTTTGATATAGTCAATACATATACTCCAGTCTCTCTGGAACTTTGTCTCGCCCTGATTTCGGATCCTGCAGGTCAGCTTTGCCAGTTCAGCATAGTCCATCATCTTCGTTTGCCACTCCTCAATCATTGGTATTTCCTGTAATTTCCACTTTGGGGCTAGTAAAGTCGAGACTAAGAGTAGCTTTAAGCCTGGTCCCTTGGCGTAAATTCACACTTTTTACCAGCTTCTCTTTCAAATCCTCACTTATAAGAGCTTCCTTGTCAGTGCATGGCAAATGTGTTTTTGTTGCTGTGGTTTTTTATATATAAAGTTGATCATTTGGTTATCATCCCTGTTAGCAATTGCATATTTTGATAGGTTTTGGTAGCTGTTGAAATGTTTATTCTAATGCTATATATATACGTGTGTGTGTGTGTGTGTGTGTGTGTGTGTGTGTGAATCTTTCAAGAAAGCTCTGGATAATTTTGCAGATTAAGTGCCCAAACACAGCATTTGAGCTTAGTGAGGTTAGATAAAACATTAATATATTCTGAAAGATCCTAGGCTTTATCCATTAGTGCCTGCAATTTTTGACACAGAAGTAAAGCCAATTTGTTTTCTGTAATTTTCCTTGGGTAGTTTTTCACCCCATTGGTTTCCAGATATGCTATAGGGCTGTTCATAGCAAGCGCTACTTGCTAGCCCTGCAGTGGTGCTAATGCCTTTGCCGGCTGTGTCTCCTTGGTAGTCATACAGAGAGCATTAATCAAAAAAGGTGGGTGGGATTCTCAGTTGTAAGGAAGAGCCATAGACATATACAATTATCTACAACTGTAAGTACCTCACAACACTATTGGGCAGGATCCTAGCCAAGTCAGAATCCAATGGGCCTGGAGTAGCAGTGCCGGCTCTACTATTGGGCAGAGTGAAGGCTTTAACATGAGGATTTTCCATGGAGATATTCGAAGCTCTTTCCTGGCATTTCCTGGCTTCAATACCTTTGTTTGTTTGTTTGTTTGTTTGTTTGTTTGTTTGTTTGTTTGTTTGTTTCCCAGCACCACGGGGATGCACAGTCACGTGCCAGTTGATCGCACGTAAGTTGGAGGAAGCCTATATGCTTCTGTATGTGTGTGGGGGATATTTTGGGGCAGTATTGTCTCCATTCTGGGTAGACATAATCAGAAGTCACCTTGTACTTAATATACCTCACACTTCTAAAGCTGTGTGAGTGTCAGAGAATTATTGAAAATATTAGCATGCTAATAATTAACACTAAGGCCTAGAACCATTTACTGCAGAGTAATCCAATAAACTAAGTGCCTTCATGGTTTGCAAGGGTTAAATCAAGTACATTTAGCCCAGACAGAAATGTATCCCCTGGGGGCTTATTCTCAACTCATCTTTCAAGTTTTATACAAAAATGTGAAAGGAATTGTCATTTATTTATGTAATCTCTTTTGTAACATATAACGTGTCTCATTTATGTTGAACTGCTAATATATGTGGTTACTATGACAACAGCATGTGTTCAGCTAAGTGATAGATGTTTGTGTGTGTGTATTCTGTCTGCAGATCTTGGTATTTTCACCAGTGCTGTTTTTAAAATGTCTGCTCCAAAGCAAGTCATTCAAAAGTGAGCTTGATGAAGTTTACTCCTAAGTAAGTAGGTATAAGATTTCAGCCATAAGCACTGAAAACACACATGGAGGGGAAATGCAATAGCATTGCACTTGTAAAGACACAGTTTGTTGTTGTTCAGTCGTGTCCGACTCTTCATGACCCCATGGACCAGAGCACGCCAGGCACTCCTGTCTTCCACTGCCTCCCACTTAGACCAGAGGCTTTCAACCTTTTTGAACCCACGACGCCCTTCAGCAACTGCATTCTTTCTGTGGCTCCCCTTTGGCATCAGTCACTCAGCTCTCAGGCAGGCATTGCACACAGCAAACACAAGGAAGGCCAACGTGGCACATGCCTGCCTGCCTGCCCTCCCACTTGTCTGTCCGTTCCAAACAGCAAGGGCTGGTGGACTGCCTGGCTGGGCTCAGAGCCCCTTGCCAGCAGAGCTGGCAACCTCTCACCCTTTTTTTTGAGCACCCTCCCTTATGGAGTGTTCCCTCAGCCTCCTCTCCTCTCCCATCTCCTTGGGAGTCCTCTGGGCACCTGCAGCAGCAGTTGTCACCCCTCTGAGCTGCCCCCCCCCCCGCCCCAAAGAGAGGTGCCTTCTTGCACTGCCCCACAGGGGCCTGAGAAGAAGATGCCCCCAGCCTTACTGGCCCAGCAAAGACTGGCTAAAGGTGAATGTGAAGCCAGTACCTTACCTTGGGTGGCAGCAGTGGACACTGCTGGGTCTGCCATGGTGGAAAGGCTCCTGTTCAGCCCTGGGCACACAGCTGCCAGCCAGCCCTTGCACACAGCAAGCACAAGAGAGGCCAGCACAGTGCCTGCCTGCCTGCCCAGGCTCCCACTTGTCTGTCCATTCCCAACAACAAGGGCTGGCAGACTGGCTGGCTGGGCACCCTTGCCTGCTTGCTTGCTTACTCCGATGTCATCCAGAGGCACCATTTGCCTGGGGAGCTTGCATGGGCATACCCAGCATGGGGCAGGGGGCAGCTGCCCCCCTAGAAGCAGGGCCGGCACAGCTGGTGGGCAGAGGCGGAGACGGAGCACAGCCCGGTGGAGCGCAAGTTCGGCGTTCCTGCCCACTGCACCGCGCCCTCCCTCCAGCTCTCCGTCGCACCCTCCGGAAAGGCCAAGTGTGGCGGGGAACCAGAGAGCGTGACGGGAAGCTGGAGGGTGCGGCGCAGCGGGAACGCCGAATTTGTGCTCCGCTGGGCTGTGCTCCGCCTCCGCCTCTGCCCACCAGTCCCGCCGGCAGTGCCGCTCTCGCCCACAGTTGCGCGCTCCACCTGGGCTCCATAGCCCACATTCCCACTTTGTGATCCCTCCCCTCCCGTGCCTTGGCCCCGCCCCTTGCCCCCCAGTTTTGATCCTGGGTATGCCCCTGGGAGCTTGTAGTCAGGGCCGCTGCAACAAACAGCCCACAAGCCTTTGGGAGACATAGACAGGAGAGGGCATCAGAGGAGGGAGGTAAGGAAAGGGACAGAGCTCGATGTGGCCTGTGGCACACCTATCATTCAAGGCACCGCAGGGTGCCACGGCACACTGATTGAAAACCCCTGACTTAGACCATTGACTTAAACTTTTGCATGAGTGAACTAAAATTGCCTAGTAGTAGCAATGCTTGATGAATTTGAATGTGACAAGTTTCAACATGAACCAACCTGATCTGTACCCCTAGGATTAATGTGCAACTCAAAACATAGGTTAAACACCAGCTTTCATACTTCCTGAATGTTATTGGTTCAATAAAATGTATCAAAATTCAGGCACATACCTGCATTGCAGGGGATTGGACTAGATGAATCTTGCGGTCCCTTTCAACTCCACAGTTCTATGATTCTATGTAGAATAGATATGCTCTATTGCTTTTTGATAGCCCTTCCTCATTCACACAATACTTCTTTCAGTTATGGAAACCATCCCTGAGTTTGGCAGTTATCCGTGAGCCCATAAACTTGGACAATGAGTGTGTGTGTGTGTGTGTGTGTGTGAGAGAGAGAGAGAGAGAGAGAGAGAGAGAGAGAGAGAGAGAGAGAGAGCACATTTTTTTCTGTTCCCACAAAAATATTTTTTCTGCTTCTTTTCTTTCTCTATGGAACCAACAGTTGGAACATCATGTATCCTGCATGGTACTTCTAATACAAAGCATACATTTTATGCATATTGAAATTCTAGCACATGAGTGTATGCAAACACACACATTCATTTCTTCTGGAGATTAGATATATATTACAATCAACATGATTTAAAAGGTTCCCAATCTAAACTGATTATTTTTCCTTTGAAGACAACGGATGTAAAAACCTCTTTATCTTCTTGCAGGTGTCTGAACTACAGAATGGGCAAACTTCCACTATGCTTGTTCGCAAACTACACCATAACTCAGTTTTTCAGATGATCAAATAATTTTTCACAGCATTAACCAAACCCAAACTTCAGGTTGAAAAGGATTTCAACAGCCTGCATTTGCAAGCAGAGCCTTTTAAAGCAAGTAAACCCACCTCAGGCAGCTTCAGAGAATTCAGAATGTCTGTGCAGATGATCTCTGCTGTGGCATTTCCAAACTATTGCGTGTGCCCACAAGCCCAAACAAGGAGACAACTCATTCAAGCAGCTTGAGATACTAGCCTCCTCAACACAAATCAGTGAACCCCACTTAGTTATTACTTACAAAAGATTACAGGTTCCCCAAACCCTTCAGTTCACCTTTCCAATGGTAAGTTGCTCCACCATTCTCAGCCAAGCTGATAAAATGGTTCAGAAGGCAAAATTAATAGACATATGTGTGAAATAGTATAAAAGGCCTTGATGGACACCTTTTCTTCACCAGAGGAAATGTAATGTGTGTGTGTGTGTGTGTGTGTGTGCGTACACACACACACACACACACACACACACAGAGAGAGAGAGAGAGAGAGAGAGAGAGAGTATATTTACAACCCATAGCAGCATCAAGGAGACACTGCAGCATTATACTTGAATAGATCTAGGATAGCAATTCTCCATGAAATTTCTGGTGGCTGTTGGACTATCCTAAAGCAATGGATGCTTACTTTGACAATTTGTTGCTGTTATTTTTAAGAAAATGCCCCTGTGTGTACATAGCCTTGATCTGAATATTAAACTTGCTGCTGTGTCAGTTGCAGTTCTGAAGCCTGATCTTTTCTGCAGAGAAAACAAGAGAGAGAAAGCAACAACAAGAGAGAGAAAACAACAAAAACCCTGCAAAACTATAATAGCAAACAGCACATAATATACTAATACTGTAACTTGCACAGAGTCCTGGACATTAATCTTATATTAGTAGCAAGAATATGAAACAAAGCACTTCTCATCTTCCTTTGGCTCTAAATGAGATAATAAAAGGAATCCGTTCACAATATCAAGTGGAATTATTGAGTCAGGAGGGAGTGTTAAATAACAATCAGCAGCAATCAATTTGAATCTGTTACTAACTGCTATTAATTAGACTGCTATTTGCCCAAGGCAGTTTTAATGAACATTTTGATATGAGATGATGACATTTATTGATAGTTTTGGATTGCCAAAGTGTAGTGTGCAGAACCTTGTCCTTAGCAACAACCGCAGCTAAGTAGGTGGCGCATGTAGCAAAGCGCCTATCAGTGGATTAAAGACCTAATATTCCTCCAATGAAATCGATTTCAAAACCTTTATTGATTCTAGGCCATGTAGAAAGTCAATAGAGTGGAGACGAGATGAAATCCTGGGAAATCCTGGGGGGAATCTTCATAACCTAGCTGGATGAATGAGGACAGTGAAACTACAGCCATACTCTCAACTCTATCTTGTTTTGTATCATAGAATAGGAAGATTCCCCATACCAAGTCACCCCATTGGTCCATCTAGCTTAGCTCAGGAAATGTTGGGGACTGAACCAGCGACCTCTTGAATACTAAGCAAATGTCCTGTCAGTGAGCTACAGTCCTTTTCCAGGAATGCAAGGAGCTGAAGGAGATAGAATCATAGAATTATAGAGTTGGAAGAGACCACAAGGGCCATCCAGTCCAACCCCCTGCCAAGCAGGAAACACTACCGGGGTATCAAAGCATTCCTGACAGATGGCTGTCAAGCCTCCGCTTAAAGACCTCCAAAGAAGGAGACGCCACCACACTCCTTGGCAGCAAATTCCAGTGTCGGACAGCTCTTACTGTCAGGAAGTTCTTCCTAATATTTAGGTGGAATCTTCTTTCTTGTAGCTTAAATCCATTGCTCCGTGTCCACTTCTCTGGAGCAGCAGAAAACAACCTTTCACCCTCTTCTATATGACATCCTGTTATATATTTGAACATGGCTATCATATCACCCCTTAACCTTCTCTTCTCCAGGCTAAACATACCCAGCTCCCTAAGCCGTTCCTCATAAGGCATTGTTTCCAGGCTTTTGACCATTTTGGTTGCCCTCCTCTGGACACGTTCCAGCTTGTCAATATCCTTCTTGAACTGTGGTGCCCAGAACTGGACACAGTACTCCAGGTGAGGTCTGACCAGAGTGGAATACAGTGGTACTAATACTTCCCTTGATCTAGATGCTATACTCCTATTGATGCAGCCCAGAATTGCATTGGCTTTTTAAGCTGCTGCATCACACTGCTGACTCATGTCCAGGAGAATTATGTCCAGGAGAATTATGTTGCCCAAGTGGACTGCCAGTGTTCAATGTCATCCAAGATTCATATATTCTACACACTGAAGACACACCACATATCTACAAAGGCAATCTGAAAGGCCATACGAAGATAATAAATCTGTTATCATTTCAAGGCATGTATGTGAGTTGGGTAAGTGAAATGACTGTCTGTCTCCTTATATCTTGGTAAGAAAGGTGGAAGTCGGACCTATCAAGGTTTCTGTTCCTGAGGAAAGTGGCATTAATTTTAAAAAGGCAACACAACCACCCAAACAGGCTTTCTCTGGAAATGAAGATGACAGACCAGAGAGGTTATAAATAATCCTTCAGGGTTGGGGATTTTGCACGTAGGTATATACAAGGCATGATTAATGTTGCAATGCTTACTCCCTGTGTCATATTTACATGTTGGCAATTTATAGCGACTAGATGCCTTTGGTTTGAACTGTGAAGGACTGGAGAATGGCAAGCCTCTTGACAACTGCGGTGGGGGTTGGAGGGAGAGCAATCAAAAATGAAAGGCAGGAAAAAATACAGAAAGGCAGGCTAGCAGTCACAGTTATAACAGCAAAATTGTGGTGGTCCCTGTCATTGCTCTGCTTTACCATATTATTGGGACCTCTAAGCCCTGATCATAGGGATGTGGGTGACTCTGTGGTCTAAACCACTGAGCCTAGGGCTTGCCGATCGGAAGGTCGGCGGTTTGAATCCCTGCAACGGGGTGAGCTCCCGTTGCTCGGTCCCAGCTCCAGCCCACCTAGCAGTTTGAAAGCATGGCAAAGTGCAAGTAGATAAATAGGTACCGCTCTGGTGGGAAGGTAAACGGCGTTTCCGTGTGCTGCTCTGGTTTTGCCAGAAGTGGCTTAGTCATGCTGGCCACATGAGCTGGAAAAACTGTCTGTGGACAAATGACCAGTAAAGCGAGATGAGCGGCGCAACCGCAGAGTCGTTCACGACTGGACTTAACTGTCAGGGGTCCTTTACCTTTTTAAGCCCTGATCAGGTGCTCTGTGCTCTGCAGACAGGATAGGTCAGTTGGCAGAGCATGAGACTCTTAATCCCAGGGTCGTGGGTTCAAGCCCCACATTGGGCAAAGACATTCCTGCATTGCAGGAGATTGGATGGGATGAGACTTGTGGTCCCTTCCAACACTCCAATTCTATGATTCCTCAGCAGGATTAGTGCTGCATCATGATAGTGCAAGACCATGTGGGTTTCCCATGCTGGTAATGGAGGTGCCACCATCCTTCTGCGCACACCTTGAAGCCTGCCAAATGTGCATAAGGTATCCCTTTGAGCTAAAACCCTACAGTTTCATTTTTTTTCCAGCTTAGAGAGACAGCTTTAACTGCATCCAGAATCTTCAGAACTATTCTCAACACATGGGCCAAAGAAAAGCTGGGTGATGTCAGGGCTGTTTGGGTGGATGGTTCCCATGTCTGAGAGATGGGCAAGTGACATGTTCTGAGTGGGGTTGCACTCCATCTGAAAGAGCAATTGCATAACTTGGGGGTCTAGAATCCCAAGTGACCTATGTAGCTAGGAGTGCCTTATATCAGTTTGTTGGGCTGTGGAGCCATTTATACTGAGCACTTGAGAATGGACTGGAGGCTTTTGTGTATACCAATTCATGACTTAGCTCCTCACTTTTTGAGGATATCAGTCAAGAGGGGCACATCAAATGAACATCTTGTAAATCTGCTTTATTCTGAAAGCCTGGGGAATACTGGGGAATAGCAGACCGTATATGGTTCCAAGTGAAATCTTTCCATCCAAAGCTGGCCTGCAGAGTAGTGAGAAAGCTTCTGGACTCTCGAGTGAAGATAACTAGTCAAAGAACTACAGAAATATTCAACTGTTTCAAAGGGAACTTTGGAAGTGCAGCAAAGAGTTACATCTTTGCAGTATCATTGCTTCAATTCCAGAATCCCCAATGAGATTCTGCTTCAATGTCACATAATATGAACTTTGAGGCAAGTTTGTTTTTAATGGATCTTCCAGTACCCTTTCATAAGACAGGTGTAAAATTAAAAAAAATCCTTCAGTAGCACCTTAGAGACCAACTAAGTTATTATTTTGGTATGAGCTTTCGTGTGCATGCACACTTCTTCAGATACACTGGAAACAGAAGTGTCAGACCCTTATATATATATACAGAGGGTGGTGAGGGTGGTGGGGGTGGGTGGGAATGGGTGATGGGCTGATGGGAGTGGTAAACCTGTGCATGGCTGTTAACGGCTGCTGATGGCTGCAATTCGTCCGGGGGGGGGAGGGGAGCAAGGGCTGAGGCGCTAAAGAAAGCTTGATCATGCATAATGAGGTAAGAATCCGATGTCTCTATTCATCCCATGTGGCTCCATGGTTTTAAGCTTGGTAATGAGTTCCAATTCAGCAACTTCTCTTTCCAGTCTGTTCCTGAAATTTCTCTGTAATAAAACAGCTGCTTTGAGATCTTGTATAGAATGTCCTGGGCGATTGAAGTGTTCTCCTACTGGTTTCTCTGTCTTATGGTTCCTGATGTCAGATTTATGTCCATTTATCCTTTGGCGTAGGGTTTGGCCTGTTTGTCCAATATAGAGAGCTGAAGGGCACTGTTGGCATTTGATGGCATACACAATGTTAGAAGATGAACAATTGAATAGTCCTGAGATGGTATGTTGGATGTTGTTGGGGACAGTAATGATGTTGTCCGGGTGTATGTGGCAGCAAAGTTGGCATCTTTAAGTTTTTAAGGTGCTACTGAAGGATTTTTTTTTATTTTGCTTTGACTCAGACCAACACGGCTACCTACCTGTAATAAGAGGGGTGTGTTGATGCTTTGCATCTTTTCAAAGGCAACTTAGGATATTTCTTTGCGGGTGAATCCTTTGATTGCTGAGTTGCTACCTTTCTGCTCTGGTACTTTTGTATGTTGACTTTTAAAGGTATTTGTGGTTTTTAACATTGTATTTTTTGGGTTTGGGGATTGTACATGAACTTACAAAATAAAACTGAATTCACACACACACACACACACACACACACACACACGAAATATTATTCTGAAACATTTTTGTACTACCCTTCTTTGAGTCAGACATCAGGAGGGTGTGCATCACATATAGAATTAATTGCTTTAATAGACCACGTTGACAACAAGGATAGTATCTGGTATTGTGGGCCCAATTCTGTAGAACTCCCTCCTGACTGAGATCAGATAAGCCCCTTCATTTGGTGAAGACTCCCCCCACCATTTCATCCAGCATTTTAAGGAAGCTTTTCTGATTTTATGGTTAATTTTAACTAATTTTAATCTCTAGCATGCCTTTTTCATAGCCTTATTGCACAATTGTTGGAATAAATACATAAATCTGTAAATCAGAACCGGAAAATGTCCCAGCAGGGTACCACTGATGCAAAAGGACTTTTGTTTCCTCCCCACCTCTTGCCCTGGTTCGTTACCAAAATCTGCTATGAGAAGTTTCCCCAACTCCCTGGAGCTGATTTTGAGTGTGCATGGAATGGAGTTGGAGGAGATAGGAGAGGAAGAGTCTATTACATGCATGGATGTCCCTTTCACCAGTGAAGCTGCAGTGTTGCATACAGCCCACAATCTATGAAAATTAATATATGAATCAATAAAATAAATGGCTATCGCAGGTATGCCTGGGGCATGTCATGATACAGTGGTGAGGTTGGGGTGTCACGTGACTTGGGTACAGTTGCAGACCCCACCCTGTACAGAGTTGTCCACTGAAACGACATTAAATAATAAAAGTTCAGTTATCCATCATGTTTTCTATTTATTTATTTATTTGTAAGCCATGATAAAAAACATTTCCCAAACCCTTTATCTATAACAATGCTGCAATCAGAACAATTAATATGACAGGAGAGGATAATCACGGCAATTAAGGCACAATATTGAAGCCTTTCTCTAATGGCACAATAAGGGCGATTAATTATTTCTGCTTTTGGGGAGCTGGAAAACAACACAAAAAGTGCCATTTTTTCTAAGCAACTTGCTCTGGGGAGCCCTGTGTTTTAATCAAAAGCCCCTTCAGTGCCTATAACAGAAAATGAGTTTACCTCATGAAAGCTATTCAATTAGTGTAATTTCATGAGCAATTTAAAAAAATGTTCAGTGACCCTCCAATACCCCATGGGACTATGCAAGTATAAAACACAACAGCAGGAATTGGAAATCAATAGGCAGAGATGCATGCAGGGGCTTCACTTTGAAAGCCTAGCAGCATGCCTTATTTCTGTTAGGCAGAACGGGTTGAAGTTGCTTGCGGTGAGATTCATGTGCCCCCAAATATTAAAAGCATGACAATGATTCATTAACGAAGATGACTGAAGTGGCAAATTCACATTGTCAGAAGTCACCACTAGCTAGGGCTGCCATATGTCTGGGTTTGCCCGGGCTGCAAATTAGCGTCTGGGTGGATTTTTGTTGTATTGTAAAAATGTCCATGTGGCAAGTAGGGTGATTTTTAAAAATGCTTTAAAAAGCCCCCCAAAAAACATTTTTTTGGGGGGAGATGTTCCCCCCAAAAGGCAGAGGGCCTTCTCAGTAGTGGCAACCGCCCTGTGGAACACCCTCCCATCAGAGGTCAGAGAGATAAACAACTACCTGACATTTAGAAAATACCTAAAGGCAGCCCTGTTTAGGGAAGTTTTTTGTCTGTGATATTTTAATGTATTTTGATGTGTCTTGGAAGCCGCCCAGAGTGGCGGGGGAGACCCGGCCAGATGGGCGGGGTATAAATATATTATTATTATTATTATTATTATTATTATTATTATTATTATTATTATAGCTCAACAACTTTTGGAAGGGGAGCACTTTGGGGAATATGGCAACCCTACTACTAGTGGTGTAATATTTGACTGCTCACCCCTTCCCCACCCAAGGCCTCCACAACCAAGCCCCTCAGCACAACCTCCTATTTTAGCCTGAAATATGCTTAGGGTCTTGTTAATAAAAACACAAGAGCAAGGGAGTGAAAAGTGTTGGACTAGAACTGGGCTATATTATACTTTCAGCCAGTACAAAGCATTTCAGCTTGCCAAAGAGAACAATGCCCCTCTACTCCCCCCACATGGGGTTCTTTGGGTTCTCCTGACACACACACACACACACACACACACACACACACACACACACACACACCCCTGAGCCAGCTTTTGGCCTGTGACAGGGTACATGTGGGGAGGAGAGAAGGAAAGCCCCATCGTGCAAGCAGTGCCTCCACTGATGGGACTCCTTAGGGGAGTCCTGCTCATGGTTTCAATCCCAGCTCACCTTCAGATGGTGATCTTGGGCCTGTCATTATCTCTCAGCCTAATCTACCTTATAGTATTGCTATATACCTGAAGGAGTGCCTCCACCTGCCTCTTTCTGCCCAGACACTGAGGCCGAGCTCTGGGGGCCTCTTAGTATTCCCTCACTGCGAGAAGTGAAATTACACAGAATCAGGCAGAAGGCCTTTTTGGTAGTCGAACCCAACCTCCCAAGCAAATGTCAAGGAGTTAAACAACTATATAACTATTCATGGACATGTGAAGGCAGCCCTGTTTTGGGAAACTGTATGGCGTTCAGAGGCCATACTGTCTCCAAGGATGCCCAGGAGGCTGGAAAATGTCCCTTATCCTGTGTAGTCAATACTGACCTAGATGGTCTGACTCAGTACAATGCAGCTTCCTACATTCCTTCCTAACCTAGCTTTATCATGGAAAAAAGTGCCTGTAGACGCAACAGAGGGTTGACCTCATACAACACAATCCAATCCACGTTTTGACCCAGAGGTTAACCCCACTTCATTCAGTGGAGCTGGCTCTCATGTAAGTGTGCTTAAGATTGCTGCCAACATTCAAAAACTTCCGGAAAGTGATAAAATGTGATCTGTTTGTACTAGGTATTCGTGCAACTCTTTGCTGGCTAAACAATTTCATTCATCCTCCCTTAATTCTGTCATAGACATTCAGCTGTGATTGCTTGGCAGATTATATAGATTAGAGTGAAAAACCGAGGTCAACCAGAGCTTGGAAAGCTGTGCTTTTTTATTCTCTAGCCTTTTTGTCCTGCTGAGATCTAGGCGGTAGTCCTGTTTTCTGCTCTGTGACACTTATGAAACTACCCCTGTCAAAATGAAAAATGGATGTGAAATTACTTCCCCCCTATAAAATAGCTATTTTCAGTTGAGGTTCCCTGTCTTTTTGGCTTTGGTTAGGCTGACAAGAACCTCCTATAGTTAAGTTGAATAGCGAACTGTGACTTTTTGGATGACCCAGCTGTCAGGACCCGGATGGTGGGGGGGGGGGGATACCCAGATTGAGACATTTAGGATGAGAAGAGGCAGCAAGCCCTGAAAGGTCCTGGAGCCTGAAAGGTGATAATTTTCTGTTTACCAAGCAATGCCAGAAGAGTTCAACTAATCCAGAAGTTTCATATTTCCTGCCAATCACAATATCAAACTAAGACCTACTCATAGCAAACCCATACAAATTAATAGACCAAAGTGAATAATGTCCATTAATTTCAGTGGGTCTACTGAACACCCTCAGTCAATGAGAAGAAAATGCATTCTCTCCCCTTTGAAATTATCAAAGGGGAGGGAAAAACTTTGGTGAAATTCTCATGGGTCGGGTGCAAGGTTTGTGCTCCACTTCCCTTACCGTAAAGTAGGGTCATCTTGTGACCTACTTTATGGAAGACAGTCCCCTCTCTTTTTTTAAGGCTTGTCAGCCCTCTATTTCAAGTGCTGTCCAGTCCAAGACCCCTTATGCACACTATAAATTGAAAGTGGTACCATGCCATTTTAAACAGTCATGGCTCCCCCCAGATAATTCGGAGAAGTGTCCTTTCTTAAGGATGGTGAGTTAGGTGACCCCTATTCCCCTCACAGAGCTGCAGTTCTCAGAGTTTCCTGGGAAGAGGGATTTAATATTAAACCCTGCCTTTGGTGACATAAGACTCAATAGGCACCAGCCATCACAGCTTTTAATGTATGTACAGTGGAACCTTGGTTTATGAACACCTCGGTTTACGAATTTTCGGTTTACGAACACCGCGGACCCATCTGGAACGGATTAATCCACTTTCCATTACTTTCAATGGGAAAGTTCGCTTCAGTTTATGAACGCTTCAGTTTATGAACAGACTTCCAGAACCAATTGTGTTCATAAACCGAGGTACCACTGTATGTATGTATGTATGTATGTATGTATGTATGTATGTATGTTGTTCCTGTATTTTTGGTAGAAGCCACCCAAAGTGACTGGGGCACTCCAGTCAGATGAGTGAGGTATAAGAAATGGTTTTTCATGACTGGTTTTTCTAGCTGTTCAGGAAGCATCTTTGCCATTAGCTAAACACAATTCCAGAGATTGACTACAACAGCATTCCTGTTACAGCATTCATTCAGATTTCTCTAGAGTAAGCCATGACACTTTGAAATACATATTTATGTTTTGATCCAAACAGTTCAAATTTGACTCATTTCCCAATCATTAGAGCCTATGGAATGAAGAAATGCCCAAGTTTTGGTCTGCAGACACCCGGAGAAAATAGACACAAACAAATGAATCAATGTTTTAGGGAACAAATTTGTAGCTTATATGTCTTAATGTCTTAGGGAGGGAGGGAGGGAGGGAGGGAGGGAGGGAGGGAGGAAGGAAGGAAGGAAGGAAGGAAGGAAGGAAGGAAGGAAGGAAGGAAGGAAGGAAGGAAGGAAGGAAGGACTCTTCCTGGAAATCATAACACTTTTTTCTGTTAAGGATGAGATAGCGTATAAAACGGAATAAAGTGTTCAGTATACATTCTGACATTTAAGAGGACCGTGGGGCTAAAATCTTGCAAAATCGTTGCATTTATACTTTACTTTCTTAGTGCAGCAGGAGAAACTATCTTTCCCATGCTTGTAAAATGCAGAACAATTTACTTCTTTTGGCAGTTAAGGTTATTGCAAACCCACTTTCTTTAAAAGCACATAAATCTAGGCTTCTTTCTCCCAGTAGTTACCTAGACAGACACCTATTAGCTGACAAGTAAAGGTTAAATTGGATATAACAGCACTTTATAGTCTCTGCTCAGCTCACATATGTATTTCATGTAAACATTAAATTGCTGCTCGGCAAATGGATACATCTCAACTGACCTGAACAAATTATTAAGCAGTCACAGGTAGCTACCAAAAATGGAGGGGAAATTCAATTCAGGTATTGCACGTCTAACTAATTCAAACTTTCTGAAACACTGTGGAAACCAGAATGTCAACAACATTCAAAATGGACACTTCTATTTGGATTTTGCATTGCGGTTCTCAGACCAAGTAATGAGTACAGGTGTCCCACCCCTTATGTGTGACCAGCTCGCCCATGCCCGTGTATACGCATGACACCGGGAGATAGATAGATAGATAGATAGATAGATAGATAGATAGATAGATAGATAGATAGATAGATAGGATCATATCAGGAAATGGAAGGAAAGAGCTAGAGAATCCCTATGGCTCAAGAGGAGCCCAAAGAGGACTTCAGTGAAGGCAGAGGAAGCTCTGAAGAGACTGGAGGCACATTGGGGCTTTGTTTAGGCTGCTCAGCCTCCCTGCCTAACAGCTGACACATGGGGTAGCGCAGCAGCAAAATCTGGAGGGCCAAAAGTTCCATGCACCAAACATAAAAGGAGTTGGGCAGCCATAGGAACTTGAGAATAAAGGTTACAGGTAGGTAGCCGTGTTGGTCTGGATCGAAGTAAAATAAAAAAACATTCCTTCAGTAGCACCTTAAAGACCAACTAAGTTTTTATTTTGGTATGAGCTTTCGTGTGCATGCACACTTCTTCAGATACAGTGAAATGGAAGTTTCCAGGCACTTATGTAGAGAAGGGGTGGGGAGGGGTGGGGATGGGGAGGGGGGATCACTCAGAAGGGTGGTGGAAATGGGTGCAAAACCATTTGCAGTCGTTTGCGGTCATCAACAGCTATCAGTCAGTCAATCACCCATTTCCACCACCCTTCTGAGTGATCCCCCCTCCCCATCCCCACCCCTCCCCACCCCTTCTCTACATAAGTGCCTGGAAACTTCCATTTCACTGTATCTGAAGAAGTGTGCATGCACACGAAAGCTCATACCAAAATAAAAACTTAGTTGGTCTTTAAGGTGCTACTGAAGGAATTTTTTTTTATTTTACTTGAGAATAAAGGACATTCAGAATCAGTATGCTTTATGCCCCCCCCCCCCGGCAAAAATATGACTAGTTCATTTTCTGTTAAAATATTATATTAACCAATGTTATCGCTGAAGAATTAGAACAGATGGATTTAGACTATGTTTCATGATCACACATGTGTCTATATTCTGCCTTATTTGTAATGTCAACAGCCAGCCATATCCTAGGTGTACATTTATATTTTCTTTGGCAATGCAGGTAATGATTATTTATATTTGGACCAGGAAAGTTGGAGGGAGTGAGGGAAACTGGAGGGGAAACGTCTAATGATGAATTAGATTTTAAGTCACACGGAAATCTAGCTGCAATTCTTATCCATTTCACATGCCTAGTTTATTATGTTCAGAGAAACAAATGCATCTAACAAGCTGCATAGCTGCCAAGTTTTCCCTTTTCTCGCGAGGAAGCCTATTCAGCATAAGGGAAAATCCCTGTAAAAAAGGGATAACTTGGCAGCTATGAAGCTGACAAATGCAATTTTCTCTCAGCTTTATTACACAAATTGCTTATTACAAGGGAAAATGTCAAGTGTCATACCTCCTGAATGATGAAGATGACTTTTGAGCAAACCTTTGAGATGCCAGTGAGCAAACCTTGTGGCTCCTTTTATCGTTCTTGTCCCCACATCAGAGGACCAGCAACTGGGGAGGCACAGGAAGGGAATGTCACTCTTCATCCTGGCAAATGACAAAATTCTGATCTTTGGTGCATATGGACCAAGGTGAAGATAATGAAGCGTTCTCTGAATTGAGAACTGAAGCTCAACCATCCTAAGTACTCACTGGGTCCTTCTTTGAGGCACTTAACTCAACATGGGCCTACTATTAGGCAGAATGAAGCAATTGCTTCAAAGGGTAGACTTTGTTCTGCAGCAGTAGAAGCTCTCACAGCCATACTTCCTTAGTTCCTGGGCCATTCCCCTGCTTGGACAGCAGAACAACAGTGTAGAGGTTTGTCACAGAACCATTTCATCATCCCCCCCCCCTATTTTCTCAGAGTGGAATTCATCATTAGCTGCAGCAATAGCACTGTTTATTGTCTGTCTTCCTGCTGTCACTGTAAATTATAGCAGCAGCAACTGTAACAAAAATGTTGGCAGCCTGGCTACCACCTTGCATCCTCCCCCAGCCCTGGAACTAGGATTCTTCTGCAATGGAGAAAGATCAGCACCCCTGCATGGAAAAAAGAATTAGTTGAAAAAAATTGGAAATAATTCTGCATGGTGGTCTTTTTTTCCTAGCTGGGAAGGGGGAGCAGGGGGTGCTGGGGGTGCAGAATGTCAGACATTTTCTCATAAATTTTGGGTCTGACTAGAATGTACAAATTCATTATCTTTAAATCTTTCTCTCCATACAACACTGGACTCCAAAGCAGCATAAAGCAATCAAAATTCAACACAAAGATGCAATTTAAGAGGAGATAAGGTATAATTAGTAGCTAGAGTGTTAGGCCGCAATCCTGTATCTACTTATTTGGAAGCATGTCCCACTGAATTCTATAGGATTTGCTTCTGAGTAGTCTTGTGTAGGATTGTGCAGGCAGACTGCAGAGAATGAGATTCGAATCCTTGTTTGGATGGACTCTACTAGACTGGTAGCCATGGGCCAATCACTGTCTCTTGAGCCTAACTGGCTTCAGGGTATTGTTCAGAGAAGGGCATAGTCCACACTGAGTTCCGTGGACAGCATGTGGGATATAAATTTGGGACATATAAGTTATTCAGTTATAGGCGGGTGTGGACTTTGGTCTTTCAAATTTCAGCAGCACCCTGTGCAAAGCCAACTTTTGGTGCTCCTACCTCTCACCTCTCATTCTGTTCTGCTCAATTCACTATGTCATAGTTGTGATGCCCTGTGGCACCCCCTAGGCTCAGTGCCCAGTGCGGCAGAACTGGTCACACTGCCCTAAATATTCTTCTGGTACAGTATTTGCTGACATGTGTCTCCCTTTAGTGGGAGGGGGCACAAGGAGTTCCAGGTGAACTTAGTTACGATAATGCATTATATTTGGGGAAAATGCTTTGCAAAAATAAATACAGTGGTACCTCCGCTTGCAGACAGGATCCATTCCAGAGGTCCGGTAGGATCCTGAGGTTTCCACAACCTGAGGTCCGCTTCTGTGCATACGCACGTGGCAAAACCCAGTAAAATACTTCTGGGTTTACCGTGCGAGCATGCTGAAGTTTACGTAACCAGAGGGGTATGTAAACGGAGGTTCGACTGTACAGTACTTTAGGATAATTCTGCAGTAAAATGCAGATGAATTTTCAACAGGATTTTTTTTTATAAAAATCACAAACTGATGTAGAACTGTGGGGAACTGAATTTAAGATTGGAAAACCAAGGAAGTGAGACCAACTTAAATTGGCAGATTAACTCATCCCTAGCTCCTATCTACCCAGCTATGATCAACATTAGGAGGTGCCACCTATTTGGTATTGCTAAGTTTGGAATCCCAGCTCATTTGATGTTGAACTGCTATATTTGGCATCGATAATGAAGGGTTTGAGAGAGAAAGAAGAGGGAGGAGAGACTCTAACCAAACAAGACAGCCTCCCATGCAGCTATCAATCTTCAGGCACATCAGATGCACTAGAAAGGAAAGCTGTAATAAAGCGCCTTCCTTGTCACGAAGCTGCCTGTCACTGCACAATGAGAAATTTGGGCATGATAAATGTCACTTTTGTTTATACAGGGTTTATATGGGATATTTGTCCTCAGTTCACATTCTATTGAATTTTGACTGGGTGATAATTCATGCAACGGCAAAATAGAAAAACACCACACCTAGCAATCATCAGGCTCAGCCCTCCGATGTGCTGTGCTTCTCCAACCATATGTGATGGTGCTGATAGCAATTTGTGCTATTGGTAGTCCAGGGAACCAAGAATAAACAAGGTGCATTTATTAATTGAGAGCACTCCTGACAGGCCTTGTTGTTGTTTAGTCATTTAGTCATATCCGACTCTTCGTGACCCCATGGACCATAGCACGCCAGGCACTCCTGTCTTCCACTGCCTCCCGCAGTTTGGTCAAACTCATGTTCGTAGCTTCGAGAACACTGTCCAACCATCTCGTCCTCTGTCATCCCCTTCTCCTTGTGCCCTCCATCTTTCCCAACATCAGGGTCTTTTCCAGGGAGTCTTCTCTTCTCATGAGGTGGCCAAATTATTGGAGCCTCAGCTTCACAATCTGTCCTTCCAGTGAGCACTCAGGGCTGATTTCCTTCAGAATGGATAGGTTTGATCTTCTTGCAGTCCATGGGACTCTCAAGAGTCTCCCCCTATGCCTGTTGTCTTTGTCCATGACAGGCCTAGCTGTGACCTTTCGGTAGTGCAGTGGTGAAGTGAAAGACTTCCCATGTGTTCAGAGGCATGTTAAGATAAATAAGGAAAAAGTAAATAAGGAAACTCAGCACTGGCGATGGAGGCACATCTCTCTTTTTTTGTACCTGAAGACAGCTTAGGGGGCATAAGGCAGACCACATGATACACACAGCTCTACCATCTTGCTACCAATCCCTGCATCCTTCCCACACAACCTCAGCCTACCTAAAAGTTTGATAGATGCTAGACAGGGAATGTCCAAGCGAGATAGTTTGTCGATTTGATGTCTTCAGTAAAGCTACACTTAGTCATTATCCAGGTGCTAATGGAGTGAAGAACACAGGTTCAATGAGGAGCTGCTTTTAGCCCCACCCCCAGGGTCAAGTGACTCCTAACCTAGCCCCTCACGTTACGAAGGTGAACCTCTGGAGCGAGGAGCCATTTTGTATCCACAGAGGCTCCTTGTGCGAATTAGAACCCTGTTCTAAATTGCATAGGGAGCTTCAGCAGATACAAAATCTCCCTGGGATGACCTTGGGCCAGTCACTGTCCCTTATCCTCTCCTACCTTGCAGGGTAGTTGGGAGGATCAAATTCGGAGACCCACATATTCCTCCTTGGAGGAAAGATGGATATAAATGCAATGATAACAAAGGTACCCTATTGCAGAAGTTTATTGGCAGATGACCTCAGGGCCAGGGATTGACATGTAGCCCAATAGCATTACTGCACCTGTGTTGTCTTTTCACAATTCTTCAACAGGTCCTACTAGACAGAGGATTCAGTCTGTAAAACACATTATGTTATAATATCCAAAATATGTATGACTACTGAATACACCCAACCCACTGCTGCAATCCTTTAGATACCATGACATACTCAAGATACTTGCCACATTAATCTATTGAATTATGTAAGTGGCTTTCATGAAAATGCCTTTATTGTTCAAAGTGATTTTTCATGGGGGAGTTTTCCATCGTGCTTACTTTCTCTAAAAGCCAATTTGATGAGCAATTTCATGAAGACTGATGGATAACCACAGCTTGTTTGTAAAATGCCCGGATCCCGACTCTGCTGTAGGAAACGTCCGTTGTTTTCTCACAAGTTTCACATTTGCTTTCATTGAAGTCATTAGGACCAGTCTGAATGTTAAGTATCCAACTGTCTGGGGAATTAACTGGGATCAGCATAATGCATAGATATGCTTTCATGGACTGCAACTTGCTTCAGTCAGTGCATTGGATGAAGTCCTCTCTGGTCCCTGAAAGGTTATGCCACATTAAATCTGTTATGATATGATGATATGATATGATATGATATGATATGATATGATGATATGATATGATATGATATGATACGATAATCTTTATTGTCATTGTCCCATGCAGAACAACAAAATTGAGAATCTACATCAAACTTACAACAGCCATCAACCTACTATCCAAAATATGCATATCAACTCGCTACCTATCCTGCCTATACGTAATTAACCCCCTAAAAACTCCAATACCCCTCCTGATTTGCCCCCTAAAACTCTGATGCCCCACAACTGAATACAGTCCCTCCCTCACAGGCTGCCTTTCGCTGCGTTCAAAACCGAAATCACTCTTGGATAGAAGCTATTTCTCAGGTGGCTTGTTCTGGTCTTTATGACCCTATACCTCCTTCCAGAAGGCAGGAGCTGAAAGAGATCATTTCCAGGGTGCACACTATCCTGCACGATATCTGCAGCTTTCTTAAAGCACCTGGAGGCATAGATTTGATCCAAAGTGGGAAGAGTGCACCCAATTATTCTCTCTGCAGTCTTTACGACCCTAGACTGTGCTGTTCTTTCCCCAACTGTGCAACTCCCAAACCACACACAGAGACCATAGGTTAATACACTTTCTACGGTACAGTGTTTACAACATTCTTATCCTTTTGGAATTCAACAGAGTTTAGCTAGCCTCTGAATATCTACTTAAACAAATGGCCTTATGGAAGAAGCCATGTTGTCATACATGCTTTGGAAGTTCACTCAAAAGCCGCGAGTGTCTTCCAAAAAGAAAAACCTTGTCCCAATCACCAAGCTAATTTCCATACGTGCAGGGGCAGCAACTATAGAGAGCTCTAGGTGCCTGAGCACCCACCAAAAAATTGTTGTGGGTGCTCAGCACCCACACCACGCCCCCCCCATGCAACCTCCAAGGTCTTGGAAGGCCTCGGACACCATCTCTGAGGCCTCTCGAAGTCAGGTTCCGAGGCCAGTGTGTGTGCGGGACGTCATGACATCACATCGCAACATGACATCATGACGTCACACACACTGGGCACCCATAACCTGGGGCCCTAGTTGGCTCCCCTGCATACATGGCACCACCCTCACCAGAGACCAACATGTAAACCTTGACTGATGGAGGGTTCAGACTTCGGAGAAGTAATTTCTGGGCTTGGCAGATCACAGACCTCTCTTGTTTAAAGCTTCAGCTTTTTCTGTTTTTCTTTTTAAAATCTCAAGGCGTTCCAGTGCTTGGGATGCAAATGCATCTCATCTGTCAGTGTTTGCAAAGTACTCAAATGCCGTGTAAGGTGTGTGTACGTGTGCATGTAATCTTAAGTAGTCCCCAAGAACAAAGCAATGCGAGAGTTGTAATGAATTAGCAAATGCTCACAAACATGGGCGTGACTGTGTTGCAAACATCAATGGAGTTATGATTCCTTATCCCTGTCACCTCCCTCAAGCTCCTCCGACATGTACATCTTTTACAATTCCAGCCCTTATGCTGCTCTGCAAAATGCAAGGGATTCATGGGCTAATAAAAAAAGATGTGCTCCAGGTTATGGATCCTCCTTTTTCGGTGCATCTGTTTTCCTGTTATTAAATGGCAAACACGCAGGGCACTTTAGGGGCGGGGTGGTACATAATCAAAGGGGGAAATGAGGGGTGAATTTATGCGCAGCACTGGTATTTATATTGATGTCATCTGATTTATTTAGCCTCAGAGTTTCAGCAATATTGTGACATATTGTGATTATGTCATCCTGTGAAAATTTGCACATTCGTGGGGGTGGGGGGGAGGCTGAATAAAAAAAAAAACTATCCATTAGAGTCAATTAACATGATGGATTTCCAGTGGAGGCTCGCTTCCCTCTCCCCCCCCCCTCCAATGACCTCACACCTTCCCCAAATCTGCTTTGGAGGGTTGAGGGGAAACCAATAACTAATTCAAGGGGAGAAGAGGAGTGAGTCCCATTGCACAAACAGAAACCCTTGCACTGATGGGAGGTTAACTTAGTGTTACTTTGTATATAACCCTATGAAACCAGTTCAGTGACCTCAGTTGTCAAGAGGTGAGCCCAGAAGACATGCCGGAGCCACAGCATTCACAGAAACACAGCAGAGGGCAGAGAAATATTCAGTGGAATTCTCACAAGTGGGAGAATAGCAATTTTATTGAGATTCTTTTTTCTTTTCAGGTGGCCCAAGGTCCTTGTGAATGCCATTTAATCCCACAAAACATATCAGCAGTGGTCTTCACTTGGCAACCTTCCCAGGTGCCGGTGCTTCAGTGAAAGCCCAGAGGAAGAAATCATGAGGTTACCACGAAAGGTTCCTGTACTTCAGAATTTGCCACACTACTGACTCTACCATGATTTCCATCATGGGCATGGACATGCTTACTGCGTGTGTGTGGGGGGTGTCTGGCAGACAAGATCTTGCCAGGGCCCCCTCTAAACCAAAGGTGGGCAGAAGGTAGATGGGGATCAGCTAGTAGACCTCTGGATGATTCACAGAACATTGCCAAGATGTTTTGACTCTCTGTTTTTAAATAACTGCATTAACAATGTAGCTTTTCCTACCCAGGCTGTCAGGCTGCTGAAATGGAGTGAACCAGAGTGGACTTTTGTGTGGAAAGTCTGCAAGCTGTGGAACTTGTTCCTGTTATAAGAGGCAGTGATGGCCACCAACTTGGATGGCTTTAAATCAGGATTAGACAAATTCATGGAGGACAAGCGTCTATCAATGGCTAGTAGCTACAATGGCTTTGTCCTGCCTCCACTGTCCGAGGCATTATGCCTCTGAATGTCAGTTACTGGGAATTTCAGGTGGGCAGAGTGCTGTTTCGCTCGTGTCCAGCTAGCACCTTTTCCACAGGCATCTGGTTGGCCATTGTGAGAACAGGCTTGATCCAGCAGGTCCATCTTATGTTCTTATGAGCCCAGCTTAGTTCTGGTACAGAATACAAACTCCTACACTTAGAAGGTGATCAAAGGCACACCATTCTTTTGATTCTGACATTAGTTATTTTTGCACTTGACTTTTGCCAGTAGAACTTGGGTTCTACTTAAAAGGAAAACAAAAGCAAAGTACCGGTAGATCCATCAAGCCTGAAGTCTGCTCACACCTGCTCTAAATGTGTAGCCTTCTTTGGTATAAAGAGTGGCTATATATAGCGAGAGAGAAAGGGCGGGGGAGGGGGGACGACTCAATGTCAGTTTTCATACTAGATCCTGGGAGAGATGTTGGCTCGTCAAAAAATGAAGTGTGACAACAAACATATCCTAGACCACAAACCCCCTTTAAAAGTTGATTCTGTTTCCGTTGTCAGTGTTCCCATCCTTTTTACCTTCGTGGCCCATTTAGTGCACTTTCAGTGTTTTCTTTTAAGTCACTCTGGTGGCTGTCTGGTGGATTTGAAGCTGCCAGTATGAATGGGATTTATTCTGTTCTTTTTTTTTCCAGCTGTCATGCACCAAAGACATCTTAGCATGTGGGTTCTGTGCAACTGATATGAAGAATTGCCTGTTTGGTTCTTGGTGAAACTGACATTGTTCAGACAACTCTTTGCTGCCAATACCTTTAAATATAAAAGATATTTGCTAGGCTTGAAATGTATAGCACTGAACACATTCTGGCAGCACCTTAGTTAGTTTTCACCTGGAGCTTCCAAGGGCATACAAAAATGTGTCTGTTAGGAGAAATTCACACCGTCCGTGTGAATTTAGTTTTTATGTTGCATGTCAGAGAAATCCAACACAAGAGTGGAACAAGTATACTGCTAAGTGAATAGTAATATTGCTAGTTAGTAACAGCATATCAAAAGTTATTAACTACCCTTGAATATGAAACCTGTATTCAAGGTTCTTCAACTGTCATATTAAACATTGACTATACCATACAAAGAACTTTTTTTTTTACCATACAAAGAACTTGCTGTCTTTGTAACATTCATTTCCAGATTGCTATGTGCAGTGCTTTTTTTCTGGGGGTACGCAGGAGTACGCACATCCCTAAACATTTTGTGAATCTAAGTTTGGCCTCATTGAGGCCAATATTTCAATATGAGTAGGAAAATGAGAGTACAGTGGTACCTTGGTTTAAGTACACAATTGGATCCGGAAGTCCGTACTTAACCTGAAGCGTACTTTCCCATTGAAAGTAATGGAAAGTGGATTAATCTGTTCCAGACGGGTCCGCGGAGTACTCAACCTGAAGCGTACTTAACCTGAAGTATGAGTGTAATTGGTTCTGGAAGTCCATACTTAACCTGAAGTGAACTTTCCCATGGAAAGTGGATTAATCCGTTCCAGACAGGTCCGCGGAGTACTTAAACTGAAAGTACTCAAACCAAGGTATGACTGTATCCCTAAACTTTTTTTGTTTAAAAAAAGCACTGGCTATGTGTCATGAAGTGGTGCTCCATTGCTCGTTGTCTGTTTGAAAGGCGATCTTATCTAAAGTGAACATAGAAACCAGCATGCTACAAACCAGCCGAGCCCAGCTGAGTTCTCAGAGTGGCCAACCAGATACCTGTGGGAAATCTGCAAACAAGACCTGGGCACAAGAGCACTTTCCTGTCCTGAGGTTTCCAGCAACTGGTATTCAGAAATGCCTCTGACAGTAGTGGCGAAGCATAGTCATCATAGCTAGTAGCCACTAATAGCCCTGTCCTCCATGAATTTGTCTAATCCTCTCTTAAAGCCATCCCAGTTGGTGGCCATCACTGCCTCCTGTTAGATGGGTGAGTGCAGGGGCATAGCGTGGGTTGATGGTGCCCGGGGTGGGGCAAGTGTTGCACCACCACCACCCCGGTGGACTGTGCAGCGGTCAGTTCCTTTGCTGGCCACCGTCTAATCAAGGGAGTCTCACCTTGCAAACTAGCCCCAACCTGGGAGCAGAGATAAGGTAGAGAAATGTGAAGCCAGGAGCACAGCTCTGTCGCCTCGCCCACCTGTCCTTGCAGTGAGGTGCTCTAGGAAACATGCATGGCTCCAGCAGTGCTTTCCTGCCGTCCTCTTCCTCCCTCCCTCTCTCCTTGGTGGACTGCTCCCTCCCTTTTCCGGCCACAAAGAGAAGAAGGCACTGCCCCAGCTCCAGCCCCGAAGGCCCTGCCCAGGTGCAAGGCTGAACCACCCCATAACAACACCCCTAAATTCACATGTAACAAGGCTGCCAAGTATATTTAGAATGCTTCTTTGTCCTGTTGAAATGAATGCCTTTTTTTTCATACTAAGATCTCTGTGTTTTAAGAAGTCAGTCAGAGAGAGAGAGAGAGAGAGAGAGAGAGAGAGAGAGAGAGAATATTTCATTTCAGTTCCATAAATCCCTATGGCTGTCCTTTATTGCATACCAGAAAGAACTGACTTGCTAATAGAAAATTACTGTTTCCCCGAATTGTCTAATAAACTATATTAACACATTGCTGAAGGGATAAAGGTACCAATGAAGAATTTCCTCCGAGGTCCTTTAAAAATGTAGAACTGTACTCATTTGGCATATTCATGCCACAGCTATGCATCCAAGCAATGTAGTTATTGGATGCATCGGATCGGATCTTTGCTAATAAACCTGATAGATGTCAAAAATAAAAAAAAGTTGTATATGATCATCTTTCCTGATATCGTCGTACCATAATATGGTTTTTAAAGCCACAATGTGGTAAAATAAAAAAATCTGGGTCGGCTCAACCTAACCCAGAATATGTCAGGTCACACTCCTTTAAAAATATATTAGCCGCATAAGGCAACTTTATTAGCTGCATCAACAGACATCAAGATTACAATATTTTATTTGCCACAGCACTTACATCTAAGGCTCCTGCAATACCTTATACCAAGAGTTGTCTTGCTGCGATATTTTCTTTCCTGTAATATACTGCATTCAAAGGGAGCTCTAAAAATCGGCAAAAGGGACAGCTACGTATTCCTGCATTGCACTGGGTTTGAATAGATGATCCTCAGGGTCCCTTCCAACTCTAAAATTCTATGATTCTAATTATACTTGATAGATATATGTATACTTTGCACAACTAGCCATTTATACTGTTGCCCTTGCCTCCACCTCCCCTGCCTCTCTTCTCACTGTAGCCTCACACTTTCTGTCAAAATTTGAATGGTAAGAGCCAGTGTGGTGTAGTGGTTAAGAGCAGTGGACTCGTAGTCTGCTGAACCGGGTTCAATTCCCCGTTCCTCCACATGCAGCTGCTGGGTAACCTTGGGCTAGTCACACTTCTATGACGTCTCTCAGCCCCACCCACCTCACAGAGTGTTTGTTGTGGGAGAGGAAGGAAAGGAGAATGTTAGTCGCTTTGAGACTCCTTACGGGGAGTGAAAGGCGGGGTATCAAATCCAAACTACTACTCCTCCTCCTCTTCTTCAGCCCTTTTGTTTTGCTTTTGCACCAAGGCTGGCATTCAAATTAGCATACTTTAAAATGACATGGTTACTCCAGTTACAGCACCATGTTCCATTGCTACCACCTTCTCCTGCCCCCCCCTTATCTCTCCGAAGTGGCCTCAAAGTGACCATGCAATAGCGATTTCAATAGCCCTCTATTTGAAGGTATCCTCTTTTTCAGAAACTGCCCAGTCCAAGTAAAGTTTAAAGATCAAGAGCCAACAGAAGAGAGAGCAGAGGCCTTGAAGTTGCCCATCCACAGTTAGCAACTTAGCAGCAGGCAGAGAAAGAACACAGGTCAACTGTTCACAGTATTCGCTGTATGAGAAAGAATGGAAAATCTTTAAAGAATACCTGGGAAACTATTGTAATAATAAAAATCTCCTGGCAGAACTAGAATGATTCTTGTAAAATAAGAAACACAATGTTTTCGTTAACTGATTAAAAAACAGCAACAGAAAACAATTTAGTAATTTGGAACTGTGTGTGAAAGAACAATAGAAATATTAATACAATTAGTCTAATCGGAAGTTAAATGTATTTATTTTTTTCTTTTTAATTCTTTTCTTTATCAATCTCTTTTTTTCCTTTTTCTTTTTATCTTTCTTAATTTTCTTCTCTTCTCACTTTTTCTTTTCTTTCTTTCTTTCTCTCCCTCCTTCCTCTCTTCCTTTCTCCCCTTTAGTTTCTTTGCTTTCTTATCTGCTAAGAAAGAGATAAAGTCAAAATATGAAGACTAATTTGAAGCGATGTTTTGTAGTTTGTTAACTATTGTTAAAGATGGTCAACCGTACCGAATAGCAAACTGATGTGTTAGTTATTGTGGTTTTATTGTTACTGTTGAATCTTAAATAAAAATTTATAAAACAAAACACAGTATTCCCTGTACGGCGGCATATACTGGGCTGTATTCAACCTAGTGCCATGGAGATCATTCTGTTCCAGAAAGAAAACATTTTCTTTTTTCCTCCCCTACATACCCCCCCAGATCTGTTTTAGAGTTTTCCCCACTGCTCTGCAACAGATTTGGAGATGGTACAGGGAGGGTCTTTGTCTCCGTGAAACACAGAGAAAGTCAAACATTTTGCTCCCCCCCCCCAGACAACTATTCTTTCATCCCACCAGGCACAGTGTTTACTAAGTATTCTCCGATAAAATGAAAAGTTCCAGAATCCAAAGGGTGCACTTGCTCTCTAGGTTGCTGCTATAGCAAAAAGAACCCACTGCCTTTGTAACTGCAACCTGAAAGTATTCACTGTGGGATTCAAAGCGAAGTGTCTGGCAAAAGTGTCTGAATGGGACGCTGCCAAGAAAGTGGAACAACGAGAACAAGGCTATTTGATCTGTACTGAAAGAAAAGAAGCGAATTAGGTGTCCGGGGCCCAATTCCCACTGTATTTACATCCATGTTATTCCATTCGTTTTCATAGGTCTACTCTTGCGTAACCATGGGACTGTGACATCGTGTTTCAAATCAGTTAATGGAAAATAGCCAACATATAGAGAGGAGGCTATATTTCAATTCAAAAGGTGTTTCATGTAATACCTCTGCAGTGAAATCAATGGGATTTATTTCCGGGAAGTAACATGTTTGGTGTTCATGGTGCTGATAATATTGTTCTGAAGCTTTGGTACCATCCCCATTGCTGGCTTGGCATGTCTGAAAAAGGAGTTGCCAGTTACACATTGCTAAAAAAAGGGGGGGGTGCATGATTAAAAAGAGGACCATTGGTAACACATATATGCATACAATTTGCATATGTTTTATATATATATGTAAAACTGCAAATTTAGAATTAAATAGAAATACATTATGTCCTCACCACAGGGAGGAGACTGTGCCCAGATGACCTGTCTGCTGGGCAACTTCCATCAATCTGGCTTCTTAGGCTTCCTGAGATAGGCAGCCCTTCAAATCCACTCAAACAGAAAACTATATTCACTACAGTAGAACATAAAAAGAGCCTGCTAGATCAGCCCAAAGGCCCACCTACTGGTTCTCACATTGGCCAACCAGATGCTTGTGAGAATTGCCCAGCAGCACCCAAACCCTCTCCCCTCTAGTGGTTTCCAGCAACTGGTATTCAGAAGCATTCGTGAAGGCAGAGCATAGCCATCAAAGCTTCTTCTCCATGTATTTGTCCAATCCTCTTTTAAAGCTATCTAGGTTGGTGGCCATCACTGTCTCCATCACCGCGACAAGAAATATTTTCTTGTATCTGTGTTGAATCTTCCAACGTTCAGCTTCATAGGATGTCCACAAGTTGTGGCGTTACGAGACAGAAAACAACTTTTATCTATCTATTTCATCATCAATGCTTGGTCATAAGCTCCCCTTTCAAGGCTTCCACTCAATATGTTGAGGTCTGGGGATCTGGGCTGGTGGCAACTGTGGTGTTGTGGGTGGGGTGGGGTGAAGCAAACTTCTGTGTTTCCCCCATTTTTTAAATGTAAAGCAGCCTTGGAAGCCTGCAGTTCAAGTATGGAAGAGCAATGGGTTAAGGACGGAGGGACTGGTGGGAGGGATCCTTCTTTGACTTTATCTGCTGATTTTTTTCTTTTTCTGGTTGTGAGAAGAGCACCTGGGAAAGCACCTCAAATTGCTGCCCAAACAGACGGGGAGAGGGTTAAGCATCCCTTTACCTCACTGCTTTTCCAGTCCTCCTCAACTCTTAATCAAATTGAAACCAGGGAGGGTAATAAAGGAGGAGTCTTTATGTTACATAGACTCTGCCCCCCTGAAACCTCCATTGTCACAGCTCGTGGGACGCCTAGAACTATCTACCTTGACCCTTGGCATATTCGTCTTTGCTTAGTTGTGTGTGTGTGTCAAGATAACTATTGGCTTAAAAAAGTATCTAAATTGCCTGCAACAGAGCAATTGCCTAATGATCTGTTGTTGCCTTTCACACTTACTGTTAAGGTTTTGCCAATGTTTGTAATTCATCCCAAAACCTCTTCTTGTTCAGTAGGATAGCACTCGCTGTTATGACCTGGCAATGAAGATTGTGCAAACACCAACTGTTTGCTTGTATGATAATTGCAGGATCTAAATGAGACCTTGTTTGTTGTTAAGGCTGACAGATTTTTCTCTAGAGTATTATAAGTTTAAATCCAAGGCAGCACGCTATTTGGGGAGGGGGAGGGGAGGGGGAGCACTGCTAACAAACTTTTAAATGAAAAACTGACAGAAAGACAAGAAAGATATCCATGGGCCTGGGAGGGCTGGAATATGGCTTCCTGTTCATATGTTACACTGAACACAGGTACAAGCTTTCTGTACACCTGTAAAGTGTTTGTGTGAAAAACTGTACATTTATTGATTGGTACAAGGGATGCGGGTGGCGCTGTGGTCTAAACCACTGAGCCTCTTGGGCTTGCCGATCAGAAGGTCGGCGGTTTGAATCCCTGTGACGGGGTGAGCTCCCGTTGCTCTGTCCCAGCTCCTGACAACCTAGCGGTTCGAAAGCACGTCTAAAAGTGCAAGTAGATAAATAGGTACCACTCCGGCGGGAAGGTAAATGGCTTTTCTGTGCGCTGCTCTGGTTTCGGTGTTCTGTTGCACCAGAAGCGGCTTAGTCATGCTGGCCACATGAGCCGGAAAAACTGTCTGTGGACAAATGCCGGCTCCCTCGGCCTGTAAAGCGAGAGGAGCGCCTCAACCCCAGAGTCGTCTGTGACTAGACTTAACTGTCTGGGCTCCTTTACCTTTACCTTTACAAGTCAGCTACTATGCACACAGGTAGCAGGCTGTGCACTCGATTATCATTACATGTGAATAGTGGGACAAGTGTATTGCTCAACTCTTCGTGTGCACAGATAGTACATTCATTGAATGTAACAATGCTAATACCGCTACTCTTTTCTTAGCTGCCAAGTATCCCGTTTTTCGCGGGAAACCCTGGGTTTTTAATCCGTTTCCCGCTGTTCACCCGAATGGAGAAAAATCCTGGAAATCCCCCAGATTTCCTACCTGCCAGGGAGCCTCCATTTTGGGTGCCGCTCTTCCCATGTGTGGGCACCGGAAATCGGGCAGAGCGGCACCGGAAGTCGCTTCTACGCATGCCCAGCGGCCATCTTGGCCGGCATTTTTCAGTGGGAGACTTGGCAGGTATGGCTCTTTTTTGCCTTCAAAGTCATTTGCGTTCAGTTGTGCTGAATCTTGCACTGCCTCTTCAACCTCAGCCTCCCTAAATACTGTTCCTGACCACAAGAAATTTCTTCTAATGAAGAGTGCTATCATATCACCCATCAATCTTCTCTTCTCCAGGTTAAACACACCTAGTTCCTTCATCCTTTCCTTGTAGGACTTGTTTTCCATACTTCAGACCATCTTCATTGCCTTCCTCTTATTCTTTTGGCTATGAAAACTGACTCTTGGTCAGTGTGAAGAAAGATAGCGTGTATGCTGACCTTCCAAAATAAAGTCAATTAGGAATTTATCTAAGTATGAGAGGGGTATTCCTCATATGTTGCAGGCTAAATTAGTGATGTATTTATGATTTGGGAGTGAGCTGTTTGATCGCACAACTGAACGATTGGTGTGCCCACAAAGCCATTTCTGTAAGAAAACATGATACGGATTCTCCACTTTTTAGTACCTGCTTCAAATGAAATGTTAAGGCTTGTTTTGTTTTTAATTTGCCCTCTCTAGTTTTTCTGGCACATCTGTGCCTCGTGAAAAATGGCACCACTCCAAGCTGATTTGTCATTTCTGCTTGCAGGTAGAGCTACTCATTTATTTCCTTAGAGAATACCTGAAGTGGAATTTCTCAGCTACTTTGAAAATTCTTTGTTCCCAGGTTTAATTCATTTCCAGATGAATGAGTCCCATTCACAAAACTGAGACTATCCATATGCCCTAAATGCATTAATTCACAGTGACAGAGAAACCTTTTTGATGGTAAATGTAGACTTGAATTTTATGGCAGGTAGCTGTCAGCAGGTCCCCCTGGGATTCCATTACAGCAAATACCTGTCAAACTGAGCACCTGAGTTTCATTAGAGTCTTGCCGGCTTTAAAGAGCATCAAGATCATAATTACAAATGTGGTTTTATATCAACCTCTTTTGGTGTGTCCTTAGATTCTGAAGTAACAGACAAGGGCCTTTTGACCAGCAAACCATGCAAGAGAGAATATAGTAAAACAGAACTGGATATTGGCCTTGTTTCTGGGATTCTTGAGTTCAACAGGCTGGATAACCTTAGGAAAGGGGCTTTCTTCAAATGTTTTGTTTGTGTACTGCTGACCTGTCTCCTAAGCTTCAGCCACACGTGTGGCTCCGCAGGCCCCCAACTGGCCCCGAGCCCAGCCAGTTGCACAAGCGAGGGGAGGTCAGTGTGAGCGGCGGAGGCGGAGGCGGGAATGGGAGAGGAGCTTTGAACGCGGCTGTGTGGCAAATCCGAACGCTTCCAGGCCAGCCAATGAGTGGCGGCAGGCGAGAGGGCATGCTGTTGAGTATCTCCCTGAGTCTGCGGCCATTCGCTCAGGGCGGAGGGGGCACAGCCAATCGGAGGCGGCGGAATGGTATGTCGGTTGCTCAGAGTTGCCTGGAGCCGGGAGCGCTTGGCACGCCTCCCAGGCTGCCCCTCCCCTGGGTAAGAGGCGAAGCGTGGGAACGCGATGGGGAAGACGGAGCCAGAGGACGAGCGGCGTTGGCGGTGGGAGCAGAGGGCACGCTGAGCTGGCTCCGGGGAATCGTCAGCCGCTCATCTTTTTTTTGCTTCTGGGGGCCAGCTGCCCCCCTGCCCCACACTGGGTACGCCCATGGCCTTGCCACTCCCGATTTGCTGCAGCAGCACCAGTGATGGGAGTTCAAATAAGCCCCACACTTAGGTGAGGGAAAGATCCACTCATTTGTTCTATCACAGAGGAACATTTTTGGTGCTGGAGGAGACTCTTGAGCAGGCATCCCCAAACTGCGGCCCTCCAGATGTTTTGGCCTACAACTCCCATGATCCCTAGCTAACAGGACCAGTGGTCAGGGAAGATGGGAATTGTAGTCCAAAACATCTGGAGGGCCGAAGTTTGGGGATGCCTGCTCTTGAGAGTCCCATGGACTGCAAGAAGATCAAACCTATCCATTCTGAAGGAGATCAGCCCTGAGTGCTCACTGGAAGGACAGATCGTGAAGCTGAGGCTCCAATACTTTGGCCACCTCATGAGAAGAGAAGACTCCCTGGAAAAGACCCTGATGTTGGGAAAGATTGAGGGCACAAGGAGAAGGGGACGGCAGAGGACGAGATGGTTGGACAGTGTTCTCGAAGCTACGAACATGAGTCTGACCAAACTGCGGGAGGCAGTGGAAGACAGGAGTGCCTGGCGTGCTCTGGTCCATGGGGTCACGAAGAGACAGACACGACTAAACGACTACACAACAACAAAATCATGGTACTCAACTAACCATCCAGAGCCATTACCTTGGCAAAGGGACTGGTTGGGCAAGCTTCCTCTTGTGCATTTTGATCTCATAGATGCAGGTTCAAAGGTCACAGGATACCATCCATACTGAACCTCCTCCCACATGGAAAGTAACCCTCATAACATGATGCACTTTTAAAATGTAGAAACATGCATTCACAGTGCTTTTCAGTTCATTCATCTGTAAGATACATATTCTCTACACATCTTTTATATAAAAGACTCACTTTTTGCATGCCTTTTTCCAGTCTGAAAGTTTAAATGCATTGCAGAATTCAAAGATATGCACAATCTGAGTGGGTGCTGTATTCTGATCCTCCGACCAGCTCAGGATTGGCTGTGATCAGTTCATTGCAAAAAGCAAACGAAACGATTTTCCCTCCACCCCTAGTATCTGATGAAGTAGATTCTGGTCGGTGAAAGCTTCTGCCATAATAAATGTGTTAGTCTGCAAGGATCATGTATTCAAAACAAAGCCTGCTCTGTTTTGTGCTTTGGCTATGCGCTTCTCACATTCGACTCATAAATAACTTTAATCGTTGAGTGTTGCCTTGAAAAAAGAGTAGGAGGTGGTCTTATTCCCTCACCTCCCAAAAGAGGCCTACTTGCCAAGCCCTTTTGCTTTCAATACTGCTCTTTCACCTTTAGAGTTGACATTTGGCGCACTATATGGACCCCTGATAGAGTTACTGTGAGTCTGTTTTAGTGATACCACAGCCATGTTTCAAGGATTTTCTTGGCAACTCTGAGTGTGCTCCGGTGGATTATATTTTTGCTGATGCAATGCCAAATGCCACATCTAATATGGTTCATGGAAGGCAAAGACATCTTTCCACTGTGACGTGGGATTCATTCAAAGCAGTGAGCACTTAGCTAATGAATATCCCTTTGTCAAGTCAGCAGCAGCCGTAGTTCCTTGAGACACTTGGCCACAGAGAACTCACCAATGGTCCTTGCTACTCTTCACTCTCCTCCTCCTATGCTGTAATGTAAAATGGGGCATTCAGAAGCATAGGAGCCATCAACGCTCCTCCTTTAACCCTATCATCATACAGATTATCCAAAGGCTGGCTGTTTGGATTTGCCTATGTATCCTCCTCTTGAAACCAAATAGGAAATAGCTGATAAAATGGAATTATATTCTATGTGCACAACTTGGTACACACACACAGAGACACACACACACACACACACACACACACACACACACACACACACAGCTCTTCTAAGGTTTTACAAATGATATGATTTCCATTTTAAAGAAAGACCTTTGAAATACTTCCAACAGTTTCTGTTCCTTTTAGATAATTTAACTCCCCCACACCCACCCCTGATCAGTCAGTCAGGTTGGCCTTTTCAGCAAGAATCCATAAGGTACTAAAATTCTCCTCCACTTATCACGGCAGGCAACATATATTCCAAATGGCATCCTGCATGACGTAGCCAATTAAAATCATGCTGGGTGAAACCTAGAGAACTTAAAGAACCTGACAGAACTGAGTTGTGTGTGTTTTCTTTTTTCCTTATGCAAAGTGTTGTGCATCTTTATTAGGGTCTGGTAATTTACTGCATCTTTTAAACACTTTCTTTTTATAAATCTTTGATTTTTACCGATCGAACATATAAACAGGAGGAACTGAGAGTAGGGAGGGAAGCTTTTATGTGCTACTTTCTCATCTTTAAATGTGTTAGATGTACAGAAGGAGTTGTAGCAATGTCAAAATTCAAAGCAAGATCCCAAGTGTCTTTAAACTGCATGTTAAACATCTACACTGTTAAGATTGCAGTCCTGTGTGCACTTATCTGGGAGTAAACTCCATTCACCACAGTGAGACTTAACTTATTTCCATGTAAGCATGTTTTGGATATGTCTTCACATCATGTTATCAACCCTTCGGGGTCAAATAAAAATAGTTATCAGCCCTAAGTAAGGTAAAGGTAAAGGGACCCCTGACCATTAGGTCCAGTCGTGACCGACTCTGGGGTTGCGCGCTCATCTCGCATTATTGGCCGAGGGAGTCGGCGTATAGCTTCCAGGTCATGTGGCCAGCATGACAAAGCCGCTTCTGGCAAACCAGAGCAGCACATGGAAACGCTGTTTACCTTCCCGCTGTAGCGGTTCCTATTTATCTACTTGCATTTTGACGTGCTTTCGAACTGCTAGGTTGGCAGCCCTAAGTAGGGATGGGCAAATCTGTCAATTTTAGTTTCTCCCAGTTTCTCATTTTTCTAATCTTAAATTTGGTTTCTGCACATTTCCACATCAGTTTGGGATTTTTATTTGAAGGGTGGAGAAGCTCTTTTGAAAATTCACCATCATGTCAATGAGAACTTCTCCTATCGACCAAGTTTGTGTATGCTATTTTGCCTAGCGTCCACATTTCTGCATGCAATTTCCCTTAATCTGATGCAATTTTGTACCGTATTTTCATTAACATGCATGCAATTTTTTTTGTACACTTTCCCCAAATAGATGGCTTTTAATGTTGGAAATCCTGAATGAACAGGGAAGTTTCTAGCATGTGACATAACCATAGGTACATGCCTGGAATAAAAGGGGGGGGTAATGCAGTTATTCAACATTTGTACCACTAAATCTCTCTAGAAAGTTGATCCTGTATCCATGGTTTCAGGTTGGATGGGGGAACCATGTGTTGAGATTCCTGCATTGCAGGCAGTTGGACTAGATGACCCTCAGGATGCTTTCCAACTCTCCAATTCTATTATTCTATAAACAAAGCCCTTGTGTGAGCAGAAAAGTCTCCACTCACACAGCAGAATTTCTCTTCTTCTCCTCCTCCTCCTCCCTATGTGTCTCCCTATTTGCACAAGAGGACTGTGGAGGATTGCTGGCACAAGAACTTTGTTAGATTTAACTCAGTGGTCAGCTCCTGCAATGTGTGTGCGCGCACATGACTGTTGTCAAAACAATCTTGTTAATGTGCAAGTTTGCTTCCCTATATCCTGAAACTGTGTAGAATATGCACATACTTGTGCAGATGTTTGTTCAACAACCTACTTTGAGGGTGTTCCTGGATTCAACACTGCTACAGGAGGCTCAAGTGGCCTTGGTGGTTATGAGTGTCTTTTTTTTAGCTCCTGCTTTGGACAAAGATGACTTGGCCACTGCATTCCATGCTTTGGTACAGTAACTTCCAGAATGGATTGTTGCAGCATGCTCTATGTGAGGTTGCCCTTGAAGACCAATCAGGAACATCAATTGGTCCAAAATCTTCCAACCTTCAGTTTCATTGGATGACCACAAGTCCTAGTGTTATAAGAAGAATAAAAACTTTTCTCTACCCACTTTCTCCAGACCATGTACAATTCTATAAAACCTCTATTATGTCTCATCTTACTCAACCTTTTCTCTAAAAGGCCCCAAATGTAGGAGAACAAAAGTGGGAAAGAGGAAAGAGGGAGAAAGGAGAGAGAGAGAGAGAGAGAGAGAGAGAGAGAGAGAGAGAGAGAGAGAGAGAGAGAGAGAGAGAACAAATTGAAGTAACAGCAAACTGGAGAAATATTCAGAGCTTGTGTGGCTGCGCAGTGTTTGCTATGCGAATTGTGCTGCTCTCCTCTTCTAGGGATGTGGTGTGGGTTAGCTCCTGTGGATTGCCTTTTGTGTATTTTCAGTGACCTCTTAGCGAGACCGAAGTTAGCCATCTTGATGTATTCACTCATTCTCATTAAAGCCTGGAGGCAGAGGCCACCCACACGACCCTCTTTGAATTCTACAGCATGGGAGCCAACGTCCCACAAAGAAGTGCCCTGATTAACTTGGCTTTTTGTGGGTCATCCTGCTGGTGCCCCTGCTGCTTTGCAACAAATTGTACCACAGCACATAAAGGTCCGAGCTCAAAGGGATAGTTATCGTTCTTGGTGTGTTCTCCACATCAGTTTCAATCATTTCAGAGCAAGGATGATTTTGACCCTTTTACTCTGTTGAAAATAGCAGCCCTGCAACAAGGAGTTTCAGCAAAGAATCATGACACCAATCATCAAGATGCTCGTGGTGTTATATAGTTCATTGCAGTGGGTTTGTATGCAATGTAGTGCTACAGGGAACATTCCATCAGTGCAATGATTTCTCCTTGTGCAATAGAATGTTTCCCCCTGTTCATGTACTCCCTAAATGCATTATTGGGCTCCCCCAACCCTCCAGAGCAGGTTTGAGGGTGCTGTGGGATGCATGTGTGCAAATGTTCACTTGATGCCATCTAATCAATTTTTTTATTTATCCCAGTCTTTTAAAACAATCACAGAATCATAGAACTGTAGAGTTGAAAGGGACCATTTAGTCCAATCCCCTGCAATGCAAGAATATTTTGCCCAATCTGGGGCTCAAATCCATGACCCTGAGATTAAGAGTTTCATGTTCCACCAGCAGAGTAATGTCTAAAAATCAATCAACCAAGGAGGCATGTGTGGTATCCCTTAAATCCTTTAGAGGGTCTTTAAGGGAAGAACTCAGAGGCCAGGTTGCTCACTATGGCAAGACAGTTTAAGCATATAACATCAATCCTGGCCCGACTGCACTGGCTTCCAGTTGGTTTCCAGGCTCTCATCAAAGTGCTGGTTTTGACCTGTAAAGCCTTAAATAGCTTGGGACTGCAGTACCTCAAGGACCGCCTTTCCCTATCTGAACCAACCCAGACCCTGCAACCACCATCTGAGTCCCTTCTTCATGTACCTCCTCCATGAGAAGTCTGGAGGGTGGCAACATGAGAACAAGCCTTTTCGAAGGTGGCTCCGCGCTTGTGGAATGCTCTCTTCAGAGAGGCTCACCCAGCACCTTCATTGTGTATCTTTAGGCACCAGCAAAAACATTCCTCTTCTTCCAGGCATTTGGCTAATTAAACAACCTATGGCCTTTTAAACTGCAAGAGGCAGTATTCTTAGTCCTGAGCTAATACCGGTACTAGCCTCTTCCATTGCAGGGGTGGGAATCCTTTGTCCTATGAAAGGAATGAAGCCCTCCAGGCTATTCTGCTCAGTCCCCAGGACCCTTCCCAAGCCACTCCCTTCTAACCAGGCCTCACCTCTTCCTGACCCAGCTCTGAACCCACCCAGCCTGAGTGCTTTTGCCTGACTGCAAAGTATCTTTGAATCAGGGCTGGCCCAAGAAATTTTGCTGCCAGAGGCAAAGCACAAACCCTCTCTGCCAGCGAAGAAGGGGTGAGTGAAGCTCTACATCAGGAACAAGAGGGTATGGAGGGGGGAGAGATCAACATTGGGATATGTGGCCCCTGTGGATCTCGCTGCCTGAGGCAATTTCCTCACCTTGCCTCATGGGTGGGCCGGCACTGCTTTGAGCTCTGATCCACCTGTGTTTTGCATGCCTAAATGGAAGATGGAAAGATGTGGCTGGCTGGTGGATAAGCCTTTGGTGTTGCTGGAGTATGTGCAACAGTAAAAATATAAGACTTACGCCCACTGTGCCACTCATTTTGGCTTTTGTCCCTGCCTACCACTGGCATGTGCACACATGCACACACACACACACACACACAGAGAGAGAGAGAGAGAGAGAGAGAGAGAGAGAGAGAGAGAGAGAGAGAGAGATGCAAGAAGTTTGCCCTGGCTGTGTTATTTTAGAATTGATTTTGTGAACAAGCTCTTAATATGGTTTCATCACATGGTGGCAAGTTTCCCCACTTCAGCTAGGATGCATGAATATATTCAGCTGTTCCAATATGCTAGCATAAGTTGACCCAAGTACATATTTTACCCTGAGAAATAACTCATCCAAATGCATTAAAAAGCAAGTGCTCTCTCTCTCTCTCTCTCTGAACTGAGAATTTCTGCCCCCACAATGGTACGCTTTCAGATGTTCCTGGAAGGAATCTTGCCTCCCTTAATTTGATTGCAAAGTATTATCAGATGTGCAATCCAGCAAAATGTGGGGAAAGAGACTCAGGAGAAGAAGTGAAAAACCAAAATAAAACAAGTAGAAAATTATTCTTTCAGATCTGACACCTGCCGCCTATTCAAACAGATTGGATCTTGCACAGCAGATGGAGCAAGTGAGAGTCAGCCTCTTCCTCCCATGAATGCTTATTAGTCTCCTGTCAAATTTCTATACAGATGTTTTTAAATAATTGAATAATTTCCACATTCAAGGCTACTTAAAGGGATCTAAAACAGCTCACAAATATTTGAATCATCAACACATACTGCCATTTGCCATTTTAATACCCATGCCCTCAGTTTGGAGAGATCCTTTAGGAATGCAGCCTCTGGCTCAAGAGCAAAGCCGTCACCCCCATGCTGTAGAAACAAACAAGGCTGCCAACATCCTGAAGCACCTACTCAGATGCTCCCCTATAAGGGTTTGGTGGGGCTTCCCGGACCATCACTATTTCTGGGTGGGATAAAATCACAAACCAGTAAATCCAGGTTGCACAGTGGGGTTGACACACTTGCACAAGGAAACCACTTTAGCACCCACTGCCAACCTGGGGGTTTGTTTGTTTGTTTGTTTGCTTGCTTGCTTGTTTGTTTGTTTGCGGTAAGGAAAATGACAAGAAAATGCATGGGCAACTGTGGGGTTAAAAGGTACCTGATGTGACATTGTATAACCTCCACACAAAGAAATACAAATGGGTCCCACAAACTTTTAGCAAACAAATCCAGATGAAGGCTCAATAAATGAGTAGTACACTGTGTGGGACTTCTCTTGGGATTGCAGCAGAAGCCGCAGCTGGTGCAGAGCACTGTGACCAGGTTGTTAAGTTGAGTGGTTAAGTAGAGGTCCACCTTTTAAGGTCTTCTGGCAGTTCCTGCACTGCGAGAAAGGAGGTTACAGAGGACCTTCTCGGCAGTGGCGCCCTCCCTGTGGAACGCCTTCCCATCAAATCAAAGGAGATAAAGAATTACACAATTTTTAGAAAACATCTGAAGGCAGGACAGTATTGGAAAGTTTTTAATGTCTGACATCTTATTATGTTTTTGTATATGCTGAAAGCCTCCCAGGGTTGCGCGCGCACACACACACACACACAGAGAGAGAGAGAGAGAGAGGGGGAGAGAGAGAGAGGGAGAGAGGTTTTATTTATACTTTGATAAAACGTGATGGGTTATGTTGAACTTAGTTGGATATAACCCATCACATTTTATCAAAATATAAATAAAACCCACTGGAATTCATAAACCTAAGTCAGTCATTCTCATTGACATCAACTCTGAGTTGGATTAGCACTGAAAACAACCCAGGGTCAATGTGTTTTTAATGTTTGCTTTTTATATTCTTTTTAGACTGCTCTTTGTAAGCCACTTAGGGGTCTCTGTAGCTCTGTAGCTCTGTAGTCTGTGCATTTTGTCAGATACTGTAAATAAAACTTACTTACTTATCAAACCTTTATTAGGCATTTTGCAAATAAAACCATAAAAGAGAAAATAACATATGAAAGCCTTGAAATATATATAAAAAAGGCAGCAGTTGGCTATATATATACCGTATATGTAGAATCTGTGGTTTTCCCTGTTAACCTGCTCCTTGGAGGACTGCTACCAAAAACTTGGCTACCCCTGCCATTACCCTTTGGTCAACGTCAGATAGGCAGAATCCCATACTTTCACCTTGCTGGGGTTCCAGACCACCCAAAAGAGGGGACAGCACACATTGACGGAGCGTGCTGTACAATGGGCAATGAAAGAGAATATGCTCTACAGTGTCCGGGACATTCATAGAACATCTGCAGAATCTCTTGTTTCTAGGAATGTTTTGATATCTTCTCGGCCTTTTGGCTAAGATCAAGTGTAGTGTAGATAAATAAAACAAGGATGGCATGTGAATTCAGGGAAAGGAGCACTAGCTCTGCCCCTCTACTCTCCCTGAGTTGCAGAGTGACTGTCTGCAGCCAGGAACCTCTTGGATGATGTAGAGATCTACTTTGCACGAACAGCCTATATGAACAGAGCAGATCATGTTCTTTTTACTTATGAGTACAATGGCTGAAGAGGCTGATATAAGGTCATGATCAAAAAAGGAAAACCCAGAAGGTTGCTATTTTATAAAGCATAAGGACAAAAGAAATGCATTGCTTAATATTTTAGTGAAACGTGGAAATACTTTCTCATTCTCTTTTATTTTGAATTTTTCATATGGCAGAAAGGACGTTTCCCATGACTTGCGCACCAATTTTTCACATTACTTGCTTTCCTCCATCTATCATATCCTTCCCAATGTATAGTATGGGGGAATCTAGATAGCAAAAGCCTAATATCACTCATGGGACAAAATATGTGCACTACTTAATATTTTAAAGAAACATGAAAATACTTTTAGTGGCCTTTTAATGGTTTGTGCGTGGTCGTTGGGGCAGTGGGAAGAATAGTTGCCTAAGAAAATCTAGGACGCTACTGGAGATCCCAGGGGATTCAGCAAAAGGACCTTATCTCACAAGCGAACCCTAGATGGCCATTGTCTTGATCCAGCATGTTCTTCTTATGCTCTTACAGGACTTCCACTGCAACAGCTGTTTACATCGAAAGTGGCATAGGCCTATCCACCACAGTAACCCTCATTTACATGAAATAACTTTGAGATAATTTGCTTTGTTTTCTGTAGGTTAATTAGCATTTGTCAAGCACTTTGAAGATGTAAGATTTGCTTGTGAGAGCTGAGATCAAAGGTCTCTCTTTGGTTCTTTATCCAATGTTGGTTTGTTTGCTTAAATAGGTGGCTACTTCACAGGAATTTCGATTCCGGGAGCTCGATACATTTTCTCTGGATGCAGATTTTGTTTTAAGTTAGCTCTTTCAGAAAATGATTCCAAACAGGCTTTCAAAGTCGACTAGAAGTTTAATACTTTAATGAATATCATTAAATGTGAGAAGGAATGAATTGCCATACTGTGCTCTAGCTTAAACCCAGTCAAACAAAGCCTATATTGTCTCAACCACTGACATACCCAATTCCACTTGACATCCTTTACCTAACAGGGAGAGGGTGGCACTGTGGTCTAAACCACTGAGCCTGGGGCTTGGCAATTGGAAGGTCGGCAATTCGAGTCCATGCGATGGGGTGAGCTCCCGCTGGTCTGTCCCAGCTTCTGCCAACCTAGCAGTTCGAAAGCATACGAGCATGAGTAGACAAATAAGTACCACCGTGGAGGGAAGGTAAACTGTGCGCTCTGGCACTCGTCAGTGTCCTGTTGTACCAGAAAGCTGTCTGCGGACAAACACTGGCTCCCTCGGCCTGAGGCGAGATGAGCACCACACTGGTAGTTGGTGCATAAACTTGGATTACTGTGATGTTAAAAGGTCTGCCTTGGATTCCTATCGAGATCATTCTATCATTTTTGAGATTGCATCCCAGTACAGCTTTTGCCACTCTTTTGTTGACTATGAGGGCCACTCCATTTCTTCTATGGGATTCTTGACCACAGTAGTAGATATGATAGTCATCCGAACTGAATTCGCCCATTCCCTTCCATTTTAGTTCACTGATGCCCAGGATGTCAATATTTATTCTTGCCATCTCATTTTTGACCACATCCAGCTTACCTTCCTTCATGGTTCTTACATTCCAGGTTCCTATGCAATATTTTTCTTTACAGCATTGGACTTTCCTTTCGCTTCAGGCATATCTGCAACTGAGCGACCTTTCGGCTTTGGCCCAGCCGCTTCATCAGCTCTGAATCTACTTGTGCTTGTTTTCCCACTGATGTTTTCCGAGGGACAAGTCTTCAAGTGTTATGCCTACCCCCTGCAAAGCCATGGGGAAATACTCTGAAGCTTTGCTAGAGAAGCTGAATTTTATACCTGCCTCCTGGAAAAACTGGAACTGGCAGAGGAGACAAAAGCCCACCCTTGGAATAAGAGGATCTGCTATTGGGGGTTGTTTTTGGCTTCTACTGCTAGGTTTGGTTTTTTTCAAAACCTGGGGATTCTTTTTGCAGTTTTTATTTTAATTTGAGCTGGAAAATAATTCCAGAGATGCTAATTCTCACTTTTCCTTTGAAGTGAGTAGTATGAGCCCCTGAAACTTATTTCCAGAACTGAGTGTGGCAAACTCAGGTAAAGTCCCTGCAGAAAATTGCTAGGGAAGGGGGAAAGTGAATACTCTCAGCTATATGGTTTGCAGAATAAGTTATTTTGCACACACCCAAGCACTACTTTTGCTTCCAGTGATGAACAATTTGACATAGCCCCTAATGATATCGATCGCCTGATAGCACAAAAATATATTTTGATGGTCAGCATTATTAAAGGAACTGTATAAAGTGTCAAGAGATGTGAAGCGACCTGAAGTCCTAAAGAAATTCTCTAACTATTCTTCTTTCAGCTGAGGGTTGTGGCCTTTGATGAAGGATCCAGGAGCTCGCCATCTTATTAATATGGCTCTTGAAAGTTTCAGAATAATGAGATGTTGGGATGAGAGGAAAAATCAAACATTGTGTGCCTTTAAAGAAAAAAAATGATCAAACAATTTGCCCTCATGTGCCAATCAGAACTGGCAAAGCACAGGAACTCTTTCTGTCTCTTCCACAGGCTTTTGAATAAGGGGGAGAAAGATGCTTTTTTATTATTAAGATAATGAAATAAAATGATTATAGCTGCAGTTGCAAGGCCCCTAATCCTCACAAAGTGCATTCAGGCAGAGAAAGAGGGTCGATCCTGGAGTCCCCGCTTGTGTCTGGCAACAGCTTCTGCCAATGCCCTGACATACAGTGTAGTGAAAGAGATACTAATCCCAGCATGTAAACACATTCAGTTCACATCCTGAAGATATTCAGAAAGTCAACTAGAAATTACTGGTGTGCAGCAGGGAACCCAGGGATATTAATTACCTTGCTGCTATGCGACACATGGGTGGGTGTGTTGTTCTTGTTTTAAACCTGAGGAACTGCGCTAAAAATAAACACCAACCTCTGCCTTTGAAGCATCACTCTGTATGGGCTGCTGAAGACTGACTTCAAAGCACAGGGATGCAACCATGTTCTTAACTGGAGGCTACCAAGAATGCTCCGGTTACTTTTAGGTATCACCAACACTATCCTGAAGAATAAAATGTTCAAGTCTCTGTCATGAAAATGTATGGCTTCGTGTGTACATGGTACTTTTTGATGTGAAAAGAGGATGAAGGAAAGGTCTCAAGAGGCTTGGTTCACACAGAATAGCCTGGTTCGCACAGCACCAAGCCAACCCTTGGCTTAGCAAAGCTAAGGCAAGCAGGTTCAGAGTGGTTCAGTCAGTAGAGCACAAGACTCTTAATTTATAGGTTGTGGGTTTGAGCACCACAATGGGCAAAAGATTTTTACATTGCAGGGGGTTGGGCTAGATGACCCTCGGGGACCCTTCTAATTCTACAATTCTATGATTCTTTGTGGGCTCCCGGAGAAAAGTCCACAACTATTTTGCTGCCCTCTGGCTCTTTTTATGCTGCAAGTTTTGACTGGGCATGTCCAAACTGGGGCTTTTGGTTAAGTTCTCTCCTCACTAGCCACAAGCTGTATCCTAGATTTGTTTTGGGATACAGCTTGTGGTTAGTGAAGAGAGAAATTAGCTCCAAGCCCCGGTTTGGATAACATGCTAAGCCAAACCTTGGTTTCGCTGGTTGTGACAAGAAAAAGAAGCAAGGAGGAGCAAAGTGCTTATGAGCCTGCAGACTTGTGCGATATCGCTGTGGTGATTTGATGGCATTCTTAAAGGTCTATGGGATTGCAAATGATATGCTGCTCTAAACCAGTTGGCCCTCTGCCCAAGAACAGCCAGCATTTCAAGAATAGTCAACCAGATTCCCTGAGCTCTTCCTCAGCAGCACCTTTAATGCTCTTGGCAAATAGGAGGTACTGCTGGTCCCCTAGGGATGAAATGGCAGGGGCCACCCTCTGGGGTCTCCTAGACCCTGCAGCTCCCCAGCATGTGTCAGATTGGGCTTCTTTCTCATCTATAATAGCCTATGACTTCCACTCCAACCATCGGGTAAGGTTAATTTGATTTCTGACAGAGATATTTATTTCCCCCTTGTTCCTGATACAGATCTTCACTCAGCCCTTCTTCCCTAGTGGTGGGGAAGGGACGCCATTTTGTGGTTCACCTCAGATGCCAAAATGTTTTGGGCAGGCAGTGGCTTGTTCAAAAGTTGGCTTTTTTCCCCAAAATATGCTTTGGGTGGTTATCTCGGTGGCTTGGCCAACTTTGTCACTTTGGAAGCCTTGGAGAAGAACTGGTGAATCTTTGCCCCTGAAAAAAACTACCTACTGAACTACTGGATCTGGTTGCTAAGCAACACACTTCTGGGGGAGCAATATCTTCCAGGGGCCTTGAGGATTTTGATCTTTGTGAAATCTAATAAGAACCGACCTGATCTACAGCTCCCAGACAAACATGTGGATTGGAACTTAGTCATCAACCGCCTCTCACATTTCCTGGATGTTCTGAGACACAGAACATGAAAGTGAGCTGAAGCAGATTGATGAGTGAACACACACAAAACCAGCTGAATCTGAAACAGAATCAAGTCTACAAAAGCTTATCCCATAATGCAAAGATGAGGAACCTCAGGCCGGGGGGGGGCTTAAAATGTGGCCCTCCATGCCTTTCTATCTGGCCCTTAGGACCCCCTCTATTGGGCCACACCCATCCTCAAGCCATACCCATTCACACACCCCTTTCTCCACTCCCTTTTTTCCTGGCTGGAATGTGACCTTGAAATGTGCCTCTTGCTTTCCTGTAAGGAGAGCTGTGAATTAGTGTAAATGGTAAAGATCTGGGTTTTTTTTTTAAGCCACTCTGGGGGCCTTTTTGGCTAAAGGGTAGGGTGCAAATGCTGTAAAGGAGCGAAATCTCTCCATGCTTGAACACTGTGATAACTCTCTGGACAAGGACTGTCATTCTCTGAAAGAACTGGCTCTCGAGGAGAAGGAAAAAACTTTTGATGGATTTGTCATAGATCTGCCTCAGGTTTTCCAAAGCTCCCTCAAAAATTAGTACCTCTAACAGCACTTCTTCTTTGCATCTGCTGCACTAAAGTTTAATGAAGTAAAATTAGGAAATTTGTCTTTTTATTATAATCACGAGTACGTTCTCCAAAGCATGCCACCTGAGCCCGTGTGACTGTGGTTTATTTTAGATTTTCACTTAGGCTAATAGTTCGTAAATGACTTTGAGAGGAGAATTAAGAATGCGATGCAGCACCTAAGTGCTGCATTAGCATTGTGCTGTGAATGTTGCAAACTTCCTACTAAACTCCACATTCACAGAAAATGTGTGAAGAAAACTAAACTGTGAATGGTTGCTGTGTGGGCGTGTGATTGGTTCGGCAGGAACTTTTGTGCTTCAAGACAGTGCCGATCCTTCGGGATGCTTCCACAGAGAGACCATGATTCTGACTCTATCAATGAGGTGTAGTGGTTAGAGCAGGGGTGGAGAACCTGTGGTCCTCTAGGTTGTGCTGGATTACAACTCCCATCAGCACCAGCCAATCCGGCCATTGGTCAGGGATGATATGAGATGCAGTGCACAACATCCAGAGAACTAGTCCCATAGAGAACTGGGCTCTAGTGGGAAGGGCCATAGCTCAATGACTCATAGATCAACTGCTTTCCATGCAGAAGGTCTTGGTTTCATAGACGTAAGATCCTTCTGATCTGTACACAAGGCATGACTGATTGAAAAGCAATGTTGATGCTTCTCCAGCTCCATTTTAGTCTTTCTTTCTTTTTTGTATTATTGGGAAAGGGGAATAGATTATTCTCAGTATATGACTGTTTCAGGCTTGCTCACTCATGTGTTCCCTGATAAAGGGATGGTCTATTACAACAGCCAGTTCCAGATCTGTCTGGAATACAAGTCCTACCTATCTATCAGGATGGACCTCTGTGTACCAAGGCAAAAGGGAAAGGCAATTCTAATTGCTGAGAGAGAGAGAGAATTATCTTCTTCTTCTTTGACGATCATTCATAGCTGAGTAAGGTTGTCTTCCATAAACACAGTTTTAACAATGAGTCCATAAGTGACTGTGGAGGCCAATTCTGGATCCACACGTCCTTCCACAGTGGGACATTGGTTTCCGGGCAGGAGTTGATAACGGTGTGGATTTGGCAAGTGTGCCTTCCTCTTAGCACGTTTTCCCCTTGCGTCCTGATTTTGAGTGTCTTCAAAGCCCATGACACCTTTGGTAAAGGCTGTTCTCCAATTGGTGTGCTCGCAGGCCAGTGTTTCCCAATTGTTGGTGTTATACTACAGTACTTTTTTTTTAAAGAATTTTAGCATTGTTGGGAAAAATATACCATGTGACTTTGGCTAGCACAAGCAACTGGAAATATTGGGATGGTTGACTGATGTTGCTTTGGGACTGGTGGTACTTGTCTCTGCTCTCCTCCCATCCACTCAGCCTGTACATCTGTCAATAGGCAGAGCTCCACAGCTCCCTCTCTTCTTGTGAGCCTGCTCTGTGAATTTCTACTGCTCAGGTAAGTTTGATACCATTCCAACAGCATCAAACACTCTTTTGTACTTTGATGAGGGATTTGCAACGTCAATAGGCAGCAACATCTGTAACATCTAAAGATACTATTGCTCCCTGCTATCACAGAGAGATTGTGGCAATAAATGCATTCATTCAAGTCCAGGGTGGTCTTGCAAAGGAGATGACTGGCTGTAGCCCTATTCAGAAGTTATCTGTGCATAACTTCTTCAGGAAGGGAGACTTTGTGACTATACCTGCATGTGCGAGGAATCCCTCTCGACAAACATTTGTGCTATAAAGGAGCAGGACTAGTGAGTAGATGTGACATCAGGGGTGTGGCTACCCAGTGGTGCCCCACTAACCACTCACTTGTGGATCTTGTGCAAGAGCATCAATTCTGAGCGGGAGTTACAGACCCTTCAAGTGTCCCTATTTCCCAGGGATGTCCCTGATTTAGAGAAGCCACCCCAGTTTCTGATTTGATCCTGGAATGCCCCCCTTTCCCTTAAAGGTAAATGTAAAGGGACCTCTGACCATTAGGTCCAGGCGTGACCGACTGTGGGGTTGTGGTGCTCATCTCGCGTTATTGACCGAGGGAGCCAGCGTACAGCTTCCAGGTCATGTGGCCAGCATGACTAAGCCGCTTCTGGTGAACCAGAGCAGTGCACGCACGGAAACACCGTTTACCTTCCCGCTTGGAGTGGTACCTATTTATCTACTTGCAGTTTGACATGCTTTCGAACTGCTAGGTTGGCAGGAGCTGGGACCGAGCAATGGGAGCTCACCCCGTCGCAGGGATTCGAACCGCCGACCTTCTGATCGGCAAGCACTAGGCTCAGTGGCGTAACCCACAGCGCCACCTGCGTCCCTCCCCTTTCCCTTAGGATGTTCCTATTTTCATCAGAGAAATGTTGGAAGGTATGGAGTTGTGTTTAGAGCCTGCAACAATAACAGAAAAGGGAACTTTAGGGTGGCTAGTTTTGGTGTGTGGCACATTTAAAACAGATCCAAGAAGACCACACAAATACGGAACTATGGAGAAAAGAACTGGCTACCGTAGGTCTCAACCCTCAACTTGTCCACTCACCTGCTGGTGAGTAGAGGATTCAACCCTGCAGGATGCTGCTTCTCAAGCCTTCCCTACAGGCTCTGCAACTGCATTTGCACAGTGCCAACCTCCCCAGCATCTCACACAACCCACTCTCCCAGTAAGCAGCAACGGCCTGCCATCTGGGAGGTCAGGTAAGTGCAACCTTCCCACCCCACGGTCCACCACAGCCAGCATTTCAATCTCCTACCATATACCTGTGCCAAATTTGTGGGAACTACACCCTCTCCAAGTAAAATGGTAAATATCGACTTGAGAGATGCACATTTTATAATGAGAGATCCATCAGGGCAATAAGCCCTGAAGAAAGCACATTTTGCTATTTTGTTTCATTCCTAGCATCTATTTGTGTGTCTGTTTGACGGCCTTGGGAGAAGTGGCATGCGGCTAGCCAGTCTGACACTCTCTGTGATGGGTTGTTTCATAAGTTGGTTTCATATACAACTTTAGAAAGCAGGCCTGCTCAGATCATTGATGTTTACATGAAAAATAATTGAATATCAATCAAGGTTCACCAGCAACCCCTTGACAGCTTCAGTGCTGCTATAATTCATTCAGTTAATCAATCCCTGACATTCTGATAGGTTATTATAGTATAAGAAAAGGGCCAGAAAATTATAATTTTCTTTTTAAATAACTTTCATCTCCAGTGGAAAGTTTCCAAGAAAAGTAAATAAAACAGGCATATCTTAAAATCATACCTGCCAGGCTTTAGACTTCCAAGAGAGTGTGTTTATCTCCTCCTTCATGAAACTGTCATCTGAGCCATTTTTTTAAATCCAGGCTGCCTAACTTTTGATGCAAAGCCTCCTAGCCATTGTGACTTGCCAGATGTTTGACAATCCCTCTATTTTTGTAGTTTGGGGGGGGGAAAGTAGCAGGGGTATTGTCTGGAGATGTCCCAGACCCCAAATCCGCTGCCCCTTGCCCTCCTTTAAAAAACAACTACAACAAAAACTGCTTTTTATTTACTTTGCCTACAGGTTGACTGTGCATATTGCAAAACATAAGTGCTGGTGAGAGCCCAACCAGCCACCATATTAATTTGCTCAAAGCCATGCAGATACACACAGAGAGAAAGATATTCCTACATGCATAAAAATGTAAGGCTGTTGTCACATTGCAGTTGCATGGCTGCTGATAGGGAACTCAGAGTATGCTCACACTCAGGATTGGCCCACCCATGAGGCAAGGTGAGATGACCATTTCAGACTCCACAGGGGCAGCAGATCTAGCCTCCAAGGAATGCATCACCCATTGCTGCTACATGATGGCAGAAAAAGCATTGCATTTCCTGGAAGCAGGATGTGCCCCACATACAAATCTTGGTGGGGAGGATCAAAACAGCCCAAAGAGGACTGAGCATGCTCATTGGCCATAGACTGCTGGCTGACAGCTTCAGGGGAAAACAGGAAAGTCTATTGGAGGGAAGAGCAGAATGGAATATTGCGGAAGACAGCATGGCTGATTGATAAAACTGTGAAGAGGAGTGCTGGACACACCACATGTTGTAGTCTCTATGTTTACCAGCTCTGTGTCCTAAATGTCTCACTGGCACATTAGCTTTCCACTTGCAGGAGGTTTTCGTCACTGCTGCCACCATTAATAACAAATACATATACCCCTGCTTTCTGAAGTGAACAGTTCTGAAACAGCAAAGCATACATATTCATATGATAAGCGTATCTACTCAGAAGCAAGTCCTATTTTGTTCAATGAGACCTACTGCTAGGTAAGCATATTAGCAGCCTAAATCAGTCATATCACTTTCAGTCTAACACTCTTTAATTGGTGTTAATTATTAACTTCTTATTAGAGATTGTTTTCTCCTCTGTGTGAAGCCACATTGGTTCTAACGAGGCCTGTTTGGGGGGATTATTATTATTATTATTTTAACTATAGCTTTCTCTTCCCCCCCCCTCACCCCTGATATGATTAAGAGTGGAGCTCCCAGTTCTCAGACGCCCAAGTTCCATGATTGATCTTATTAAACAGGAATGTGATTATATAAACTACCAAGACTAAGGTTGTACCTGTGCAGTTCTCAGAATACAAGTAAACCCCCAATTTCTTTGCTTGCTCATGCTGTGCTTCATCATGGGATGAATTCTAGGAAGTGGCAGTCCTGGCAACACAAGCAGAGGTTTTGAACTGGAAGGAGACAGACAAGCAGAAACATTAAATGAATGAACAGTCATTCATTTTCTGTTACTATTATTATTATTATTATCATTATTACTTACTATCATTATTACTTACTATTATACTATAATTAGGCTCCTCTTACATGTACCTTTCCTGTTATGATTCCACTGCCTCCAATTTTTTCAATTATCTGGATAAAGTTTTTTTTAAAAAAATAAAAAGATTGGTAGTAGAAAGAGAAGGACTTGGTTCCACTTTAGAAAGGTTTGGCAAATAGTGGGGTGGTTTTACGGCATTTTGCTTAAACACCAGAATGGATTCCAAAGCAGATTTGGGGGAGAGATGGGTGGAAGGAGACGGGAGAAAGTCCTCTTGCACTAGCAGAAGCCCTTGCAGTGGCTTTTGCTAGCACAACAGGTTGGTTGAATGTGACCCAGTGTATATTGTCAGTGCCAGGCATACATCCCACAAGAGGACATTCCACAGCTGGGGCACTACATCAGAGAAAGCCTTCTCTTTTGCACATACACGATGTACTTCTCCCAAAGATGGAACATGGAGAGGGACTTAGAGGGTTTTCCTCTGATGCTGAATTGGATAAGGTCATCAATGACTGCTAACTACAATGTCTATGTTCTACTTCCACTATTAGATGCAAAATGCCTCTGAATCCCAGTTGCTGAGAATCACAAGGTCTTGTTTGAGGTCTTCCCACAAGCATCCACTTGGCCACTATTCAGACACGACACTGGAGTAAATGAACTTTTTGCCTGATCAAACAGGCCAGATTCTCATTATCTGGATGCATGGCCAAGTTGATGAAGAAACCGTCTGCTGGAAGTCCTGCAATACCTACTCCTTGATTTGCTGGTCGATTTTCACCTGGCCAAGGTAGAGATGGCCCCAACTAACTCCAGCTACAAAAGCTACTACTGAAGGGGCCTGAGACTACCTTGCTGTTAGTCTAGAAAGATTTCATACCCAAGATGCCTAGACTATTAGCGATGGGGTAATGGTTTTTCTTGGGTCAACATTTAGTTTCGGAGATGCCTTATTTTTGCTGTTATTGTGATTAAGCTTTTGTATTTTTATTGCTAGACTTCTTTATGAATTACGTAGTACCTTTTTAAATTTTATTATGTATTTGTTGAGATGTTTTCACTAGTTTATTAGAGTGAATTATTTTGATGTTGTAAGCTGCCTTGAGCATGGTTTAACCATGGAAAGGTAGCATGCAATTGAGTGATGAGGATGAGGACGGTGATATATTTATCTGGCTTCTGGGTGAATTCTAATTCTGTATAAGTTAGAAACAAGAACCTCTCTTCTAAAAAAACATATGGCTATCTTTTGAAAGCATGCCAGTGGGTAATAAATATTGTGCGAGAAGGTGATCTGCTCTTACTTCACCTCTAGCACAGGACAAGAAAGCACTTAGAATATACTGCAGGGAACACTCGTTCGTTGACAAGCAGGCAAGGCTGTGAGACTCACTAACATCCTTGATTTTGTAAAGTAAGCAAGAGCAGCTAAACACGCAGCCGTATTCTAAGAAGTGCTGACAGTATGCAAAATTGCAAATGGAAGGTGTGCCATGGGATCTCGTTCCTCTAGAAATGACCTTCCCAAGAAATGGAACAAGAGGAAATGGGCATAATGCAGATATGCCTCCATGGTGCTTTGTCTACTGACTTCAATCCTTTTGCGCAGGTTGCACTGAATTCTCACACTCACCCAACCAAATATTATCGCTGTAGTGTGGAAGAATGAACACACATGCTCTGCCCATGCACAGACATGGTGTGACCCAAATGATCTGAGCCTAGGCTCGAACATATCCCAGCTTCATTTACACAATGACAGAATCAGAATATTGGGGTAGGATGAGATCTTGAGGTGGGGTAGGGCCGGTTTCCCTCATGTCATGTGTTGCTGCTGCTTACCGAGAGGGAAAGGGGCAAGGCAGCAGGGAGCTTGGCAAAGCACACACTAAAACTGAACTTAAGATTGGAAAAAGAAGAGAAAGAAAATTTGACATTTTTTTGTCCGTTGTGTGGTGAAGAGGTGGAGAGTGTTGGGAGATTCATTCCCCGACTGCAGTCATAGGATTATTGTGTATCATATGACTGTATGTGTTTTGTTTGTCTACTGTCCTGCTCCTGAAGTGGGACTGTTGTTCCTTTGTTCTCTCTTCACTGCCTGCTATGCTAGAGAGAGGCAGCCATGCTAAACAGCTCTGAATGTCTGAGCTGGGCAAACGGAGACAGACTCTGCATTTTGCCACAATAAAATAGTTTAGCCTTATTCAATGGCTTGCGTGTGTTGTTCTTCACGTTGGGGAACAATCACAGATTTGATTGCACCACCGGACTCAATAGTAATCGGGCATGTGTGCACTGGCTTTGTCCTTGCCCTGGGCAGTCTCACAACTGGCCCGGGCAACAAATGCTAACATGAAGACAATGGAGAGGTCGACCTGGTGCAACCTGGTGCTGCTACTGGAAAATTTGCAGTGTGTTGCTCTTACCCCTTGCTCCTCTCCTCCATCAGCAGGGGCTCAGTAGAAAGGCCAGGTAAGCGGCAGTGCTTCTGATACCCATCAGTGGGAAATGACAAAGTGTTTTTTGCCAATGGGTGTTCTGGGACTTGACAACAGATCCTAGAACCTCCCACCCCACACCCCACCAGGTGAGCTGCGATGCAAACACAGATATCCCTGGCCAAAGGTTGGCGCTCCAAATCACTGCACCACTCTGGCTTTTACACATCTCCTAATGTGGTGTTTTTGTGCTCGCACATGCACTGTTAGGATCCAGATAAATAACAAGCATTACTACTACTGAACACTTGGAGATGAACTGTAAGGCACTTTCAGAGTTAGAGGGGTGGGGAAGGTAACTTCATCCTGAACTTGTAGTCTAGCCTCTGGATATTTTCATTTGACGCATGCCCCCATACATAGATTTCCATGCAATGTTTCACTGAGTGCTTCTCTGTTCTCAGTATTCTGCTCATAGTACATTGCTTGGCAGCTCTGCCCTGATCTACCCAAGCTAGCAGTGGGTCTCTATGGTGTGTGATTGTGGCCTCCAGTCACTCAACTGAGAAGCAGTCAGATGGCTAGGTGAAAAGGACCTCAGATGCAGACAACAGATACTTGATGGGCAACTGCTTTCCTTTAAGCACTGAAAATGTTTCCCTACATCACTGCTTGAAGCAGACTTCACACGCATGTATACAAATGGCTCGACAACATATTGGTTTCCCAAAGCACACAATGAGAACAGGCCTATCTTAAAGCAGATCTTCATGAACAAAAGCACAAGGAGATTCAATGGAGTGTGTTTCTCTCTTTCTTTTCTCGTTTTGAAAAGTAACTTAGCAAAAAGCCCTGCCGCATCTGCAATTCAGAGGGCATCGGTAATCACTTTAGGGATACAGCATAATTCAATGGAGGTACGAGGGCTGGGGGAGACATTCAATTTGGTTTGCATTGAAAGGTGTACCTCCCTAATTCACACTTTCTGAAACAATATGAGAGCCTGAAACATAGCCATCCTTCGAAAATCGTGTTTTTCCTAATTTTGTGTTGCAGTTCTCCAGCCAACTAATGTATACAAAACACATACATGAGGGTGAAGTGTGCCTTTATTAGTGAAAATTATATACAAACATAGTCAAAATTGCTTTGCAAAAAATATATATTAGGGGGAAATTGCAATTGTCTCCTTTTACAAATATTCCTGCTAAGATCCTCAGGTGAGCTCCATCTCTCAGCCCCATCAACATCAGAACCATGGTTGGTGTTGACATGTGGTGGAACCTTCTCTGTGACTGTGCCCATATTGTGGAATTCATTCCTGAAAGAGGTTAAACTGGCTTCCTCTTTTATATTTCCACCAACAGGCTAAGATCTTCTTATTCAGACAGGCCTTTGAAAATTAAGATGCAGACAGCACTAATCACTGGGCTGCTATCAGGGCAAACTTTCTTTAATTGCTGGTTTTCAATTAGCTTTGATGTATTTTAGTTATTTTTAGCTAGTTTGCTTTTATTACTTCTTATTTTATTACGTTGTTTTTCGGTGTCGCCATGAATGGATTCAAGTTAAAAGAAAGAAAATTCCAACTAAACATCAGGAATAACTTTCTGGCAGTAAGAGCTAACAGTGGAATGGTCTCCCTGGGGAGGTGGTGAACTCTCCTTCCTTGGAGGTTTTTAAGCAGAGGTTGGGTGGCCATCTGCTTTAGTTGAGATTCCTGCATGGCAGGGGGTCGTACTAGATGACCCTTGGGGTCCCTTCCAACTCCACCATTCTATGATTCTACGAATCACAATTTGGGATACATGTGGGAAGGAAATCTATTAATCAAATAAATAAAATGCTGCTGAATTTTCATGAATACTTTTTAAAAATAATAATAATCATGAACTGATGTGGAAATATGGTCGTACCCTGGGTTCTTGAATACCTTGGTACGCGTAAGTTTTGGCTCCTGAATGCCGCAAACCCGGGAGTAAGTGTTCCAGCTTGCAAACGTTCTTTGGAAGCCGAACGTCCGATGCAGCTTCTATGGCTTCCGATTGAGTGCATGAAGCTCCTGCAGCCAATTGGAAGCCACGCCTTGGTTTTCGAACGTTTTCAGAAGTCGAATGGACTTCCGGAAAGGATTGTGTTCGAGAGCCAAGGTACGACTGCATGGAGAACTAAACTAAAGATCAAAATGTTCAGAAAATGAGAGAAACCAAAATTGTCAAATTCACCTATTCCTACTAAGAGTTTTTGTTGAAGAGGGAATGCTGGATTCTTATATTAGAGGCATACACCGTCTTTTGTTTAAAAATAATGGTTGGTACTGTAATGCACATTCCCCAAAGACCAGCTATCGGGGAGGGAAAGGGGCTCTACGCAGATCTACCTACACAGATCCCTGCCCACATTTGCAAATGCACCACTAATTCCTGGTCTACATTTTGCGGATATGCACACAGCAAGGCTATTATATTAAAGGGCACAGTCTTTTGAAATATAACTGTTACTATTTCTTAGTAGCCAATGATTCTTTTAAAAAATTGCAATAATAAAACGAGCCTTTATGGGCAAGACGGTAATAAAACAGTTTCTTTTGAATAAAATATGCGCACTTCCGGAAAAGTTGAGCTTTTCCAGAAAGAAAATCCATTGCAACAATCAAATACAATTTCCTTGTGATACAATATTGAATGCAACAGTGGAGCTGTAGGATATTGCTCCCATTTGCCATTACCTAACAGACTCTCCTTGGTGGGATGCTTCCTGTTTTATTATTCTCCACATGCAATATGAATATATTCTTGTTTAGTAATTAATTACTGTTGCACATTTCCACAGCTCTGCCGCTTCCTTGGGGAAAGTCTTGACCACAGGTTTAAAAAATGGATTAATGTGTATTTATGTAGATAGCCCCTGTGGAATAATTTACACTTTGCAATTATGGTTTCTTAGTCAAATACATCTAAATGGCTTTGGAAAAGGGGGAGCAAAGTCTAAGAAAATGAGCAGTTACAAACAGATTGTTAATAACATTGACGTAGCATAGTGCAATAAACATTGGTTCCCTTGGGAGCTGATTACCCAGTTCTGAGATCAGCAGGGGTTGAATCCAGCTCATTTATCCACATTCCTTGGGAGATAGCAGTTACGGTCAGTTGGCTGGCTGTTCAGATAAGCTCCTGCATGAACTTGTCTATTGAAATCGAAACAGAGAGGGCCCAAGTGCTAAATATAATTTTATCTTAATAGATGGTTAATTGATATAAGGCATAAGCTTTCAGGGAGTCTTCTTAATCATATGATGGTCATACCTCAGGAAAATGCCCATCGCTCAATGGTAAATCACATAATTTGCATACTGAAGGTCCAAATTTCAACCCCTGGTATCTCCAGGTGTCTCCGCTTTGAGTAAAACGTAATTGGATACATCTCAAAAATAATATGATTTTGTGCAGGGTCCTACCCTGTGTGTCAGTGGGAGGTAGAAGGTATTGCATTCATCAAATTTTAAAAGCCCGTTTATTTAGAAACCAAAGATGGTTTGACTCTTCATCCAAATGAATGGTTGCTGCACACACACACACACACACACACACACACACACACACACCTGCAGATGTACATGGATTAGAGGCTGACTCAGAATAAGGTCCAAGCTTTATAACAATGGCAGGTTCATGCAAGATGTATGGAAGCCACACTAAATTGCTCCCCAAGGTGGCTCCTTCTTGCAAGGTAAGCAGATATGTGTAGCAATTCGGCATAAAAACGGGGAGTTGTTTTGATTTCCATGCCATTGCAAACCTTCAAAAAAAGAGGGCAATGCTCTACAGTTCTGAGAATAAAACCCTCAAGTTTGAACAGTGAACCACTGAACAAAATAAACTTTTGATATGGAAGTAGCTTCTACAGGGAGTCATTTCAGATAAATTTATGTATGGACTAGATTCCATCTATGAATCTCTTCCCATGAAGCATCTCACAGCAATTTTACAGCAAAAAACATCCACAGTTTAAACAATTAAAAAAACCATTTTGTATATAAGAGCAATTCCATATATGAAACAGTTAACAACAATTCCATATATAAAAAAATTCCGTGCAGACAGACTGGGATAGAGATACTGCCTGCCTGACTCATGTGTAAAAGGAGGGAGTTCAAAAGAGTATGTACTACAAAATTAAATGCCCACTTCCTTTACCATATGGAAAAGATCTCCTGATAAGATTGTATTATAATTATAATTATAATTATAATTATTATTATTTATACCCCGCCCATCTGGCTGGGTTTCCCCCGCCACTTTCAGCGGTTTTCAACAAATTCCAAAATACATTAAAATATCACAGATTAAAAACTTCCCTGAACAGGGCTGCTTTTAGGTGTTTTCTAAATGTCAGGTAGTTGTTTATCTCCTTGACCTCCGATGGAAGGGTGTTCCACAGGGCGGGCGCCACTACTGAGAAGGCCCTCTGCCTGGTTCCCTGTAGCTTTGCTTCTTGCAGTGAGGGAATCCCCAGAAGGCCCTCAGCACTATACCTCAGCACAGTCTGGGCTGAACAATGGGGATGGAGACGCTCCTTCAGGTATACTGGACCGAGGCCGTTTAGGGCTTTAAAGGTCAGCACCAACACTTTGAATTGTGCTCGGAAATGTACTGGGAGCCAATGTAGGTCTCTTAGGCAGCCGCTCCCAATGCTATGTGGTCTCGGCGGCCGCTCCCAGTCACCAGTCTAGCTGCCGCATTCTGGATTAATTGCAGTTTCCGGGTCACCGTCAAAGGTAGCCCCATGTAGAGCACATTGCAGTAGTCCAAGTGGGTATGTGCAGGAGGCTCTCTCTTGCAGTGATTATTTGGTTATACAAGGTTATATATTTGGGATAAGAAGGTCTTTTAGGTATCCTGGTCCTAAGATGCATAGTGCTTTGTACACAAGAATCAACACCTTGAAGTTGGTGGGTTCTTGAGGCAGATCCAAGGATGTGAACTAGAGGGAAGACAGAGGTTGGATCTACACTGATCTGAAAATTGCTATTAAAATGCCTGCATCCCAATGCAATTTCCCATTTTCCCATTGGTGACAGATCACTGCTCTACAGCACCCACTGGTGTCACATTTTTATAAAGCATAATTCATGTTATAACTCACCAGTGTAAATTAGTCCTGTTTCCATTTGGTCATGGAGCAACCTTCATTGCGGTGGGCCTAAGAGTTGAGCAATTGCCCGAAGGTTGCTCCAGCATGTGGATTTGGGGAAAACATCAGCCACCAGAAGAGCTGCTCAATGGCAGGATCCTACCCTCATGCCATGCCAAACTGGTCTTGGTTTTTATTATTTATTTATTTATTCATTCATTCATTCATTCCCCACCCATCTGGCTGGGTTTCCCCAGCTACTCTGGGTGGCTCTCAACAGAATATTAAAAACATGATAAAACAGAAGTTGGCAAAGGTGACAGCAAAAATAATAGATCAAAAGATGAGAACTTTGTTAAAGAGTGGAGGTTCTTTTTAAACTATTTGAGGAGAAACTATAGCCAAATGAAATTGCGAGCAGGATTTGAATAATTGGCAAGGGAGGGAAAATAAATAAATTATTGCAATGTAAATTATAATGCAATAGAAAATAAATGGCAGTTATGGCAGCAGATAAAGGAATACAGGATCATCACAGATGTAAGGATGGGAAATCAAAATGTATTATATTGAAAGTGAACTGAATAATGTCTAATTTTGTGTAAAAACTAATAAAAAACATTTTTAAAAAAGACAAAAATGAACACAGTGACATCATCTCCCATTTCCCCCCAGCTCAATGTTACAAAGGAGATCGACTGCATAGATGTAGTTCGGTGTCACCTGTGTACACACGCACATCCCTAATTACTTGCCAGACCCTTAAGGGGCCACACAGGTTTCAAGGACAGCAAAGAACAAAATATTTTAATCAGTTTAGGAATGGATGGCTGCAAAGAATCTTCACTGCATCAAGTATCACATTCACAATCATATCATTTTCTCCCAGTCCTCCTCTCTTTGCTCGGGTCATCCATTTCAGAACAAGTGATTAAAGATTTACACCGCTAAAAATTGTGGTGATTATTTGTAATTTAACATATTGCCAATCAAGCATTCGCTTGGTGACCCGTTTTGACCTCTGCCTGTCCATTGATATGCAAACGTGTCTTTTGACTGGCATAAGAAATGCTCTGTATGACTCTGCACAGCTGCAGGAAACCGCAAGAGGGGAGCGGATTGCTCTTGTACTTGAGCCCTGCTTGCGGGCTTCCCACAGGCATCTGGCTGGCCATCATGAGAACAGGAGGCTAGACTAGATGGGCTCATCTTACATTCTCCAGAAGTTTGTTTGGACATGGAAATAGCTTCTCAGGCTGGATCTAGACACATCAAAGAACCGATTCAGTTAAACGTGTTGTAAGCTTCTTACAGGGAAGTTCCGTTCACGAAAAGCGGGACTCCACACCACCATCTGGTGCTGTGGTGTTATAACGCGTTATCTTTACAAATGTAGCTGAGTCCTCATTAGAAATGGGTATGAATGCAGCATGTATGTTGTATGTGAATGAATACATAGCAGGAAAGCCACCAAGCTCCCATGGAAAAGGTGGGTTGGGAGAATGGAAGTGGGATGGAGTCACAGAGGCATTAGGGGCAGAAATGGAGGAAGTCTGGAATCATTTGAGAGAGCAAGAGACATTCCGACAAGGTAATGGAGCTGGTTGAGCAAAGGTCACAGGAAGAGACATTTCCCTGTGGATTCTGCCACCAGAGGCGGTCGCCTCCCCTCCCCTCCCCTTGCCTCATGGGTGGACCAGCCCTGAATAAAAATCTACATTAGGTTATACTGCCCCAGTAAATCCTGCTGCCTGAGGCAGTTGCCTCGCCTTGTCTTATGGGTTGTCCGGCCCTCCTAGGTTGGATGCACCAATGTTCTGACTGAGTATAAGGCGGGTCCCTTTGTTCCTAGCTGCCTTCCTTAGTAGCATTTCCATTCTTTAGAACATTTATATAACTCTGAGGAATTTCTTTCTGCTTTTGCCCACCCTCCCTCTCCCTTTTGCCCTGCCTTTTCTGTATCATGCCTATTAAATTGTGAGGGACTGGGATGTTGTTTTTTTCTTAATCTTTGTGCAGCAAACAAAAATTGTAGGTGCTTTATTTGTGATGGTGATAAAAAAAGAAGGAACCATTAACAAAGCAACATTTCCCCTCTTTCTACCCTGACACATACAGAATCCCAGGTTCTGGAAGGGAAACTAGGGTGTCATCCAGACTGACCCCCAAGACTCAAAACAATATTTTGGCACAGTGATTGGATTACTGCTCCAGTATCAAGAATCTGTGTTGGCCTCATCCTCTATCTTTAAAACTATTTATTTCAATACCTTTCCAAGGTTTAGATTCCAAATACAAAGATTATTATTTTTAATAAGTCGGGGGATTGTAATATATCAAAGTCAGCATGTTTTAAAGGGAACTAAGTATGCTATCGTAATTGCATTCCTTTTCTGCCTCTTAATGGCAAATACATTTTCAGGCAGAAGTATAGATATACAAAGGTGAAAACTATGTAAGATGTTCCTAAACGATATATCACAAAGTGTTCTTAGTAGTTCCGTTCAAATTTTTAATGGAGTGGAGTGGAGTCTTTAGTCTCCATAGAAACAGACAACCTTGGCCCCTTCCATGAAGGAAAGTAAATAGAACAAGATTCTGAACAAGAACCCAAACTAAGGCTGGATTCACATTCTTGTTTATTTGGGAGTGATGACCATGCCAGCAATGTTCAGTAAAATAGAAGTGCCCTATGCAGTGTTAACCCCCCCCCCCAAATATGTATATGTAGACTGTGGATCTGGATTTTTAACATTATTTTTTCACATATTAATAGCATATTTGATATAAAAAGTCCATAAACTCCTGACTTTTGTTAAAGGCTTCCAGGAAAATGGGGAAGTTGTGGCCCTCCATTGTCCAGGAGAATTTATAGCTTTACTCCCTAAGGAGTATCTGCTGGACCAAATAAATTTTAAAACTATCAAGAGAGGCTGTCTTCAAAACTAATCTGGACAGGCTCACATTTTTAAAGAATTACTTTGTTATTTCAGGTCTCCACCGCTCTCTCAGCTATCTTGGAATGTGGGAAGTACTTTTTTCATTTCTTCTTTATTTGCTTGCTTGACTTTATTCTTTTAATATTTGTGTGAAGCTGCAGGCATGTGTTTTCAAACAAATCTTTTGGTAAACCAAAGCCTCGTTTGTTTTGATAGCACCGAGCTCTACAGACCAAGTGAAAAGTAATAGGACCTTCCAGGCAGAACTTCTGGTACCTAATTAAAAAAACATCCTAAAATTAAATTCTGACAAAATGTTGGACACCAACTCCCATCAGATCTGATCATTGGCCATGCTGGCTGGGACTAGTGCAAAATTGAGTCCAACAACCTCTAGAAGGCAACAGATTCCTCATCATTCGTTTGCAGGAAGCGGAGGTTTTCTTTCCAGCAAACTAGGTCATCTGATGTAACCAAGGTTCACTTTATGTTAGAGACCGGGATTGCTGAAAAAGATTATTGCAAGACCTCTGGGAACACTGAGCATTAAACAACTATTTGAGAAATTGGGACATGTCCTGGAAAACCACTTAACTTGGTAGCTGCTACTGATGGGATTAATTCTGATAGCTAAGAAAGATGCTCCTGTCCAATTTCGGAGCTGCCTTTTGATTTTAAAATAGTTTTGCTAACATGGGATGTGTACATTTCTCTCTCCAAGTATGTTGTTCTAACCAATCGGGGTCATTTACTAATTGTTGCATTCCGAATTTGATTCCTAAACATTTATGCAACCTGGTAGTTAACTTGTGGACTCCAAAGAAAGATATTAGGTCTTGCCAGAAACAGGGGGGACAGGCCTTTTCTGCAGTGGCTCCCCGTTTGTGGGAGGGGAGGTTCAGCTGGCACCTTCATTGTTCACTTTTAGGCACCAGCAAAAACGTTCCTCTTTAACCAGGCCTTTGATTGATTGACATCCAGTGCCCTTTTATGTGCTGGGGAGGGAGAGTTTATTGGGTTGTTGTTGTTTCTGTGTTTATTATGTATTTTGTGTTTTTATATTGTGACTTTATAATGTGAACCGCCCTGAGACACCCTTTGCCTATAGGGCAGTATACATTATTTTTAAAATTGTTGTTGTTGTTGTTGTTGTTGATGATGATGATGTTGTTAATAGATAAGAAGAAGAAGAAGAAGAAGAAGAAGAAGAAGAAGAAGAAGAAGAAGAAGAAGAAGAAGAAGAAGAAGAAGAGTTTGGATTTGATATCCCGCTTTATCACTACCCGAAGGAGTCTCAAAGTGGCTAACAATCTCCTTTCCCCCCCTCCCCCACAACAGACACCCTGTGAGGTGGGTGGGGCTGAGAGACTTCAGAGAAGTGTGACTAGCCCAAGGTGACCCAGCAGCTGCATGTGGAGGAGCAGAGACGCGAACCCGGTTCCCCAGATTACGAGTCTACCGCTCTTAACCACTACACCACACTGGCTCTCATTACATTAGCATATACCAGGCATCCCCAAACTTTGGCCCTCCAGATGTTGTGGACTACAATTCCCATCATCCCTGACCACTGGTCCTGTTAGCTAGGGATCATGGGAGTTGTAGGCCAAAACATCTGGAGGGCCGTAGTTTGGGGATGCCTGGCATATACATTAGCTTAGGTTTTTATACTGTAAGTATTGTGTGCTGGAGAGAGCAAGGGAAGTTGTATTTGTGACAAGACAAACAGAAACCACAAATTGATTTTCAAGTAGATGAATCATTTCCTCTCCTCCTTCACTACGTGTTTCTTGAGAAGTGGGAAGAAGGCCTTGAAAACACAACAAAACAAAAAGTGGGTTTTAAATGAAGCTATTTCAGATACCACATCTTCGCGGAAGTGTTGATTAGAGAAGGCCTGCACAACTTGTGATCCACCCAGACAAACACACTCGCAACGTTCTGTGACCTGCGCTCAATATGCGGCTTCCTTGTTTCTCTCCATTCCTGGCTGTCAGCATGAACAGGAGCCTTTGTCAAGCCTCGTGTGGGGTGTCGTACGTGGCTCGTGCGCTGCGTTCAAGCTTTGCAGTTCACAGTTTGCGCAGACCCAGATTAGAAATGGAATGAATTTGAAATTTCAGATAGCAGCTCCATACGCAGATAAGGAGCAGTTGATTGAAACAAATCTGTTTTCAGTTCCACTTTGAAGACTGGCAAAGGATTGGATTAGGTTGCCCTTCACCCCTTCAGTTTCTGTGATAACAGGTGAGTGAAGACGTTAGGAAATAAGGAGCTTGTGCATTTTTTAATAGTTGCCATGTGATATTACTCCCACAAAAGAACATGGAACAGGAAGACAGATCATTGGTCCATTTATGTAGCTGTCCATCGTCTTCCCTAGGGATGGGGAACTTGTGGTTCTCCAGGTGTTGGTGAACCCCATCCCTCATCAACCCCAGCTTCTGGAATTGATCCAGTACTCGGTGAAAAATTCACCCCATTGTTGTTACAAGCATTAGTGCTCAGATCCAGAGTATTCAAGCCCAGGAATACCATTGTCTATTGAATGTTTTTGTTGTTCTTCCCACACAAAATACAATGGTAGAAGAAGAAGAGTTTGGATTTGATATCCCGCTTTATCACTACCCGAAGGAGTCTCAAAGCGGCTAACAATCTCCTTTCCCTTCCTCCCCCACAACAAACACTCTGTGAGGTGGGTGGGGCTGTGAGACTTCAGAGAAGTGTGACCAGCAGCTGCATGTGGAGGAGCGGAGACGTGAACCCGGTTCCCAGATTACAAGTCTGCCGCTCTTAACCACTACACCACACTGGCTCAATGGCATCACATACAATGAAAGCCCCCCCCCCAAAAAAATCCCTTCCTTCACGCACTTGTAGAATAGTCTTCCCATGCCTACTTTTATCAGAAAGGTTTGGGGTTTTTAATTTTCACGTGAGAAATATATGTACAGTGGTACCTCTGGTTAAGAACTTCATTCGTTCCGGAGGTCCGTTCTTAACCTGAAACTGCTCTTAACGTGAAGCACCACTTTAGCTAATGGGGCTCCTGCTGCCGCCGCGCCGCCAGAACACAATTTCTGTTCTCATCCTGAAGCAAAGTTTTTAACCCAAGGTACTATTTCTGGGTTAGCGGAGTCTATAACCTGGAGCGTTTGTAACCTGGAGCGTTCGTAACCCGAGGTACCACTGTAATCTCTGAGCACTTTGTAGCAAATGTAAGAAGGTCCTAACAAATGTCGCTTTCCCATTCATGTCCCCCTGGCTTTGCTTTTACCCACTTATCTGGTAAGTTTATGAAACTTGTAAGGCGGTGATGTAATGGATGGCTTGGGAGTTGCTATGGAAAACACGCTTACTTCAAGCAAATAGGCACATAAATCCCCTCCTAATATGTTCCTCACAAAGCAGGTCTGTCCTGGGAATGCAGTAGCCACAAAAGAATGATTTTCACACTTCTTTACTAAAGACCTCGTAGCTGATTTCAAGCACTGTGATTTAGCTATAGAGGGGGGGGGGTTAACAGATGTGAAAAAACAGCTTGGCCCTCTCACCTTGGTCTCATCAGCTATTGCTCCAGGATGGGACTCGGTCAAAGGTGCTGTATGGTGGCTAATGCGGTGGGACTCTGTGGCCCTCCCAACAATGGTGTTGCCCGTTTAGTCCATCAGATGTTAAATGCATTGGCCTCAAATACTAAATTGGGTTATATTCTGAAATACCAGATTGGGTCCAAACCACATCTTGTGGTCAGTGCTTGCCCTTAGTTTGGACCAGTCTGTGTCTGCTGCTACAATGAAGGAGCCTGCTGGCAGTTCCCTTGGGCTTTTTTTAAAATACAAAACAAACAAATAAACAAGTGAAAGTACATATAGCACCTCTACTTTTTATTCATAGAGTCTTTTTCACAGTTCATTTACATTCAGTGTGAGACACTATTGTCATAGACACTGGGGGGATATAGGGGAAAGGGTAACGGGGTAATGATATATTCATTCTATTGCATAATGTTTGTACAGGGGTTTTGTGTCAGCATCTGTATTTATATAGTTGTTTGTTTTTATTGACATTGACAGAGATTAGAGAGTCCAGAGCTTGGTTGGTTGTGTTCAGTTGGTTGCAGTATGGTTTGTGTGTGTGTGTGTGTGTGTGTGTGTTGTTGTGTCAGATTAGTCATATTGATTTGTATGCTTTTTTATGTATTGTAATTGATTTAGCTGGTCTCTTAATTGTAAAGATGTGTGAATGGATTTATTTGCCCTCTCAGTTTTATTGGAATTGTGTTGCTTACACATTGATGTGCATTTTACTCTGCCCTGGGGTCATGCGATCAACAGTAGTCCAAAAGTAAATAAATTACTAACTCTCCTACATTGCATAATAAACTGAAGAATATTCTTTCCCATGATCCAGTGCATTGCCATGAATATCATTCAAAGAAAATAACACATCACCAACTATTTTAAATGCATACTACTATCATATCCCTTCTCTCTTCCACCTGCTATAGCAAATCAGACTCTTGTTGGGTTCATGGTTGTGCAGTAACAGGGCCATCAGTACCAATTTAGGAGATAACAATGAGGCTGTAGAAAATCCACAGAGGGAGTGTAGACAATTCCAGTCGAGATTGCATCTGAGGGCTGCCATTTATATAGAAAACTAAGCAACCACACTCCTTACCTGCTAATAAAGGATTCTACCCACCAACAGGTGCATTCAAGATATGATTCCCTCACCCCCGGTGTCTGAAATAGTACAGTCCTACCTGCCACCTCAGAACTCAAACACCATATTCCTAACACCTTCTATTCTGTGTGTAGACCAAACCTAAGTGCCCATCTCTTTCTAAAGCAGCTATGACTGTTTTATCTCAAACCTTATTACACCTTATTAAAGTCAATAGATATCCTCCTGCCCATAGACTGGGTGATTAAGGTGCAAATCCACCAAGTGCGCATGGGAGGACTTATTAGAGAAGTCATATGAGAGAGAGAGAGAGAGAGAGAGAGAGAGAGAGAGAGAGAGAGAGAGAGAGAGAGAGAGAGGTGAAAACCTAGGAACTATGAAGAAGAGAGCTATCTCTGTTTGCTTAAAGGAAACACAGGAGTTTGCAGGTGGCATATCAAATCATTTACAGGAGACTCTGATCCCTTAGGAAGCAAGAATCTTACACTGTGATTGGTTGACTACCTCAAGGTCACCCAGTGAGCTTCATGGCTGAGTTGGGATTTGAACCTTGCTGTTCCAGATCCTAATCCAGAGCAAATTGGTGTTCTAATATGCCCTGATATGATTGCTGACCATTTGAATACAGGCAACTTCCCATTTATGTGGGGGTTGCATTCTGAGGCACCACACAGCAAGACACCTGTAACCCCATTCTGCCCTGTCCCACCCCTGCCCCCTTGCAGTGCCGAAGATGGTTGTGCAGGTGCCAATTGCCTGGAAATGGGGAGTTGCCTGCACTAAAGTCAACCTCAGTCACCATGTAGGCAGAACGTCAGTGTGAGCATAGAGGAAGGTGTCAGCACGACCCTATATTTCAGTAGGACTTACTCCCAGGTAAATATGTAGAGGACTGCAGCCTAAATCTCTGGTGTCTTCATCAGATACATTCAGTGGGAGGGGTGAAGAGAGAGAAAACTGAGATATTTAATTCACATCAGTTAGTTGCCAATTTTTGAAGCTTTTTAGCATCCAGCGAGAAAACACATTGCCCAGCAGGGAGTGACAAATTGTTCTAATGACTTTTTAAAATGCAGCACCAGTTTCCCTTTAACACAAGAGGTCAAAGATGCAGTGATCATGTTGGGAGAAATTCTTGTTCAACAAATCGAACAGTCAGCGCCCAGCAACGCCGTGCTGGATTGAGGAGGCGATGCTCCGTGCGGCTCCAGTGGCGGGAAGAATTCCTCCCCTTCTTCCCGCCACCGCCAAGCCATTCCGCAGTGGGGGCTTTTCACTGTTTGCCTTCCCCCCAGCGGGAGGCAAACGGCGAAAACCCCCGCAGCGCCATACTTTGGCTCCGGGACTGGCTTGGCAGTGGCGGGAAGAAGGGGAGGAATTCCTCCCCTTCTTCCCACCACCGCCAAGCCAGTCCCGGAGCCGAATTGCGGCGTGGCGGGGGCTTTTCGCCGTTTGCCTCCCCCTTAGCTCAGGGAAGGCAAATGGCGGAAAGCCCCCGCCGCTCCGCACTTCGGCTCGGGGACTGGATTGGCGGCGGTGGGAAAAAGGGGAGGAATTCCTCCCCTTCTTCCCGCCGCCGCCAAGCCAAAGCCGGCTTCCCTAGGCGCCCGCTGCCGCTTCAGCTTCCTTGGGGAAGGCAAGCAGGCGGACTGTCTGCCTGCTTGCATTCACCAAGGAAGCGCCGTGCGACGGTTGGCGGAGCAGCGGTTGGCGGTTGTCTCTGCTTCCAATCCCTGTGTCCCTGGGGCACATGCGCAGTAACCCAGGGACACACGGGAAAACTGGACGCAGAGACACAGGGACTTTATTATATAGGATTTGAATCCATTGGTAAAGGGCAGAACGACTGCAGTGCCAGCCTGGAGCTGGCATAACAATTGAGCCTGGTTCAGTGAACACAGGTCAAGGCGCAAAATAATTCCTTCTTACGGCCCTGGTAACAGCAGCTGGGGATGTGGCTGGAGGCATTGTGGGCTATATTGGAGAAAGCTTTGGCTCCATCTGATACAAAGTCCTCTCAATCCCTCGACATGTCACCAGAATGGGGGAGAGGGGGTTCAGGGGTGGATTTACACCAATCCTGGAGCCTGCATGCTTATTTTCCTTCCAGCTGCACACATCTACCACCCTCCCTGGCTAGTGCAAGACCGTCAGTGATCTGTATCTGGTAGTTGCTGTGCCTTGGCTTCTCTTTCCTGCCTCCATAGCATCACTCTGCCGACATCTGAACATTTCTGGGCCGCGGCTTCTATGTCACTTCCACTTTTGGAAGCAGGGGATTAGAGAAGAGAAAGCAAATATAAAAAGTAAAGTTTGCTGAGGAGGATCGGAAAGTGGCCCAAAACCTCATATTCTCACACACACAATCAAATTCCAGATTATTCCAGTGCCACAACAAGCTGCAAAGTTTATTGTTCTGTTTCCAGACTGAAGTCTACAGATAATAAATATCTGGGGCTCAGGGCATCTGCAGGTAATGAACATCCGGAGCTTGGCACGCACCCTGAGGTATTTTGGGAACAGTCTTGCAGAAAGAATAGAAAGCAGATAAAATAGCAAAGAGGAAATATGATCAGCAGAGACAAGGAAAGAGGGTAAGATTTGGTTCAGAGGCTCAAACTGACTGGTAAATAATGGGAACTTTCCACCCCTCATAAAAAATAACTGCATTCCAAGTTTACCGGGAAATAGATTTCAGCTGACACAGCCATAGCTGTCTTCATGGCATTTCTGCCCTATCTTCTGCAGCTGTGGCAAATGAACTTGCAAACCCAATTAAGTGCCTGTGAAGTCAGAACCAGTCTGTTTGTATTCTTGACACTGCCATCTCTTCCAACTTGACCTGAAGGCAAGGAACTCATAACCACCTTGTACTGTGAAACCTGGGTTATTATTTGTCTGAAACCACCTGGACTCTGAAATGAAGGACCCAGCAAATGTGAAGTATTAGACCTTGAAAATAAACAGGACACACACACCATAGCTGCCAAGTTATCCCTTTTTTAAAGGGATTTTCCCTTATGCTGAATAGGCTTCCTCGCGAGAAAAGGGAAAACTGGGCAGCTATGACACAAACCATTATTATTATTATTTTATTATTACTATTATTAACAGACAAGAAGGGTAAGTGTCTGATAGGCCATCTTTTTTCAGTCCTTTGCATACAACAAAACTTTTGAAATGATTTTTCTCCCTTCAACCTTGTACAGCAGAGCCACCCTTCGGAAGCTCATCGGGGTTGGATCCAGACTTATGGTGCATCCAAACAGGAGCATAATATTGTAAGCAGGTCATTCAGATGTCAGAAGCAAGTTGTTGGCAACAGGTTTTTTGTTTTTGTTTAATGGTAAAAAGCACAAAGCAGTGAGGTGGGGGCAGTGGCGGAGCGCCATGCTCTGGCACCGGGGGTGGAGAGCAGGCGGGGGCGGAGCTGGCGTGTGTTCTGGGGGTGGGGCGCACCACCCACGGGGGCATGGCGCACGGTCTGTGGGCGGGGACCGCCACCTGCGGGGGCGGGATGCCCAGCGTGGGTGGGGGGCAGCCGCGATGGCACCCTTGGGATCGCGCTGCCCAGGGCGAAGCGCCCCCATGACCCCCTCATCCTACGCCCCTGGGCAGGGGTAGTTTGGCGAGAACAGAGTGCGACAGAGGAGAAGGTGTGGCTTGCAGAATAACTCAAGAGTCAGATAAAAATGTTTGGAGGGCTGCATTTGGGTGGGGGGCAAGCCTGAGACTCCCCACCCCTGATTTGTACTGTTTAAATTGTCATGCACAGTGACTGCTTTTTTTATGGCCAAAGCTGTTAAGCTTTTTAAAGAAAATCTCCATAAAAAGTAAGCTTTTAAAGCTACTTTTTGGGATATTCGCCAAAAATGGGCTGCCATATGACCAGGTTTTCCCTAACATTTTTACCCGTTTTCTCAAATCCCATCATTTTCGTATGGCAGCCCTAATATAATATAATATGAATAATAATTATTGTTTTATTTTAATCTAGTTATTATAAAAGTATTTATATACCATCTTCTTGAAAATCACCAGGGCAGTGTACAGCAATGTAAAAACGTTTAAAAGCAATCGCTGAAATGACTGGCTGCTCGAGGGACATTTTAGACAATTGCATAGGCCTGTCCACATGGCATAGGCTTAGTGCTACGGCAGCAATGACAGCCGTATCTTTTGACCCGGAGCACAATAAAGCAGCAGCACACAACGGATCGATATAATGCAGTTTTTCAACATACTGAAACATTTTCTTTCTTCCAACCGCGTGTTCTGTCACAGATGATTTATGTTGCAGGTAAATTATGTAAGTCCCTTAATAATTATTAAGGACTTTCCAGGGGCTTGTGCCATTTGGGGTCCCTTAAAGCAGTCAGCATTCCTTATGATTAATGTTCTCTTCCTGATAAGGGAAAGCATGAAAGCTTGGTTTCCTGTCTTTATTTACTTCTGGGTGAGGTCCCTCTGGCTTGCCTCATAATTAGCTAAAGGAACTTTCCATAAAAAGGTGGGTCTTTTTTTTTAACTGAAAGTTTTCTGGGAAAGGTCAGAAAGTTGGCACACCAGGGAGAGCTCCCCACTAGTCCTAACTATGAACTCCTTCTCCTCCAATGTGGGCGGCTGCCACTGAAGGGCTGTTTTTTGTGTTGGATATATGCCATATCGGGTCCTCCCTAACAAGAGGGCACGTGTTGCGGTGGGACCTGGCAATCAGGCCTAGGTGTTGGGGCGGGAACATTGGAGTGGCCACAACACCCTATTGGTGGTCCTTCTCATAGCTGCCAAGTATCCCGTATTCCCCGGGAAACCCCCGTTTTTCCAGCTGTTCCCAGCTGAAAAAACAGATATATTTTTTCCTGGATTACTTACCGGCCGGGGGAGGCTCCTTCTGCGCATGTCTGGAGTCTCTGGACATGCGTAGAAACGTTTTCTGGTGCGGCGGCCATTTTGGAACTGGGCGGAGCATGCTCAGAAGCAACTTTTGATGCTGCTCTGCCCAGTTCCAAAACGGCTGCAGTGCGACTGAAAGTGCGCTTCCTCTAATATCAACCACCTTGACCCTGACAGTTAGCAAGGGGGGACTTGGTTGTGGTGCTGGTACCACAGCCAGGGTCTGTCCAGTTGGTGTTTGAACCATTAAAGGGTCTTCACAGTGGTGGCCCCATTTGTAGAATGTCTTCACTTGGTGACATGCATCTGTCTCCCTTACTCCCAGGACATTCTATACAAGATCTCAAAGTAGCTGTTTTATTACAGAAAATTTTCAGAAACAGACTGGAAAGAGAAGTTGCTGAATTGCAACTCATTACCAAGGTTAAAAGGGACCCAGGTGGCGCTGTGGGTTAAACCACTGAGCCTAGGGCTTGCTGATCAGAAGGTCGGCGGTTCGAATCCCTGTGACGGGGTGAGCTCCCGTTGCTTGGTCCCAGCTCCTGCCAATCTAGCAGTTCGAAAGCACGTCAAAATGCAAGTAGATAAATAGGAACCGCTACAGCGGGAAGGTAAACGGCGTTTCCATGTGCTGCTCTGGTTTGCCAGAAGTGGCTTTGTCATGCTGGCCACATGAGCTGGAAGCTATATGCCGGCTCCCTCAGCCAATAATGCGAGATGAGTGCCGCAACCCCAGTCGGTCACGACTGGACCTAATGGTCAGGGGTCCCTTTACCTTTTACCAAGGTTAAAACCACAGAGAGACCTGGTATGAACAGAGACATAGGATTCTTATCTCATTATACATGATCAAGCTTTCTTTAGCACCTCAGCCCTTGCTTTTTCCTGCAAGACCAATTGTAGTCATTAACAGTCGTAACAGTCATCAACAGGTTTACTACTCCTATCAGCCCATCACCCATTCCCATCACCCCCCACCCACCCACCCTCTGACTATACATAAGGGTCTGGTTACTTCTGTTTCAGTGTATCTGAAGAAGTGTGCATGCACACGAAAGCTCATGACAAACTTAGTTGGTCTCTAAGGTGCTACTGGAAGGATTTTTTATTTTTATTTTGTCTCCCTTACTGTTAACTTTGAGGAGCAATTTTAAAACATTCCTCTTTGCCCATGCAATTGATGGCTGAAATATATTGTTCTTGGTATCCTTAAAGTTATTAGCTGTGGGGTAGATAAATGTTTCACATGTTTTTTAAAAGATATCCTTAATTCTTAAGCTCCTGCAGCCAATCAGACGTTTGGGTTCCAAAGAACGTTCACAAACTGGACCACTCACTTCCGGGTTTGCAGCGTTCAGGAGCCAAAACGTTTGACTCGCAAGGCATTCGTCAATCAAGGTATGACTGTATAGGGTCCTGCTAGAATATTGCTGCACAAGGACTTCTGCTAGTGCAATGGGATTTCCCCCTCTCCTGCCCTTCCACACACCACCCCCAAATTGGCTCAGGAGTGTCAAGACACGAGAGAGGTTAGAATTGGTGCCAGCACCACAGAATATTAAATAGATCTCAGAACACCAGCTGAAATAGAGATGGTGAACCAGCTTACGACTGTGTTCTTGCTACAGGCTTTCAGGTCATCTGAAACTCTTAGTGAATAACGGTCGAGTCAGCACCTTCCCTTTTTGCTCTGAAATGACAAGGTAAATTGAACCATCTGCTGCCTTTTATTAGAGCTGTGCGAAAAGTGCATGAAATAATGTCGGAATATCTGACCTCTAAATTCTCCCTTTGTGTTTGTTAAATACAGGTGTGTTTGGAGTAGATTGAGTTGTTGACATTTTGACACAGTTACATTGGACATGATAATATCCTGGGACTTATAAAAGGTATTGCAAAGGGATATGGAAGATAGATTTTTTTAAATTATTTTTAAAAAAAGAATTTTAGCCTGGCAGTAGGAATATAGCAACTATATTCTCATTAAGGTGCTAAATAAGTTGTGTGTTATTACTAAGAATACTTGGAGAATTCGATCTTTGCCAATTCAGAAATGAATTGACCAGATCTGCATCTTACAGATTGATGTGTGGATCAGAATTTAGGACCCCTTCAGACCAGTGGGTTGTTTTTTTTAATGAGCGCATACTGCAACATGTTATTCCTGCAGTAATGGTGGCCCATCCACACTTCAGGTTTTTTTTAGTTGTTCTGCAATGCATTATAGCCATGTGACAGCCTTGAGCTACAGTACATGCAACAAAAGCAGGACAATCCACACACATCCCGCCCACAAATTTATGGTCTGAAATGTCACAAGATTGTGGCAGGAAGCTATGAAGGAATGTGTCCACCCTGAAACATTTTCAGGTGCAAACGTAATTGAGAGGTGGATATGACTGCCCTGATGCCATCAGGAGTAGAAATCAATGCACAATAAAAAGGAAATCTGAGTCCTTCATTATCCCACAGCTTCTGCACTTCCTGAGTTTAGGGCTTCGTCAAACCTAAATCCGGCCCTGACTGCAGTCAAGGAATCTTGGTCCAGGAAGCATCCCCATACTCCTTCAAGGGGACTGCAACTATTAAAGTACTCTCAGTCAGCAAAGCATCAACACCAGTAATGTTTTGCTGACTGTGAGCACAGTATGCCTTCTGTTTGAAGCTCAGAACTCAATGCTGGGGGTGGTGTGGTTTTTTAAAAAAAAAAATCTAGTGACTGCCTGTCTTATTTAATCATTGCCATTCTGTAGGCTTTCATCAGGCAGAGGTGGTGAGAGTGGCTTTCTGTTTCCCCACATGTCTTGCTTTATTCCACATTTGGTGGCAAACCACCAGATAGGTTGTGTACGTATTACAGTGGGAGAGACAAGTCAAATTTTAATTAACACATAGGAGGCTTTGCGTTCACGATGCCTGAGATCTCCTTCAAGCTATACTGAAATATGTTTAATTAATTTCTTCTGCTGCCCTGCCTTTAAAGCAGGTGATTTTCATATTATCATTTAGATAATCTGAAATCAGACTTATAGCTGTTCAATTCTATTTATCATAGAATTGCAGAGATGGATGGATCACAAGGGTCCTCTAGTCCAATTCCCCGCGGTGCAGGAATCTTTCGCCCAACATGGGGCTTGAACCCATGATCCTGAGATTAGGAGTCTCAGGTCTTATATGAGAGAGGGGCAGAGAGATTATCAATCATGCAGCTGTGATATCAGTAAAGGGAAGGTCAACTCTGTGCTCCCAGCAATGAATGTACAGTGGTGCCTCGACTTACAAATTTAATCTGTTCCAATGGCACCTTCGTAGGTCGAAAAATTCGTAAGTCAAGAAGCGCCATTGGAAACGCAATTTCCCATAGGAATGCATTGGAAATGGAAAAATTTGTAAGTCGAAGCAACCCCATCTAAAAATCCGTAAGTAAAAAAAAACCTATCTAAAACCGCCACGGTTTCCGTTCGGATGTCGAAAAAATCGTAAGCGCGCGGCTATTTGCCCCATTCGTAAGTCAAAAAATTTGGTTGTCGAGTCGTTCATAAGTCAAGGTACCACTGTATATATGTATGTAAAGTCAAGGTACCACTGTATATATGTATGTATGTGATTTGTCGTCGTCTTCTTTGGCGTTCACTCGTAGTCGAGTAAGATTGTTCCATAAACAAGGTTTTAAGTGAGTCCATAAGTGATTGTGGAGGCCAGTTCTGGATCCACACATCCTTCCACAGTGGGGACATAGTTTTCTGGGCGGGAGTTGATGATGGTGAGGGTTTCCCAAGCATGCCTTCCTCTTTGCGTGTTTCTCCCTTTCGTGGGGATGTTTAGGGAGGCAGGAGAGGATATATTGTTTAATAATATCCTTCCTAACTTGTGTTAGCAAGTTCTCACATCCCACACCTTTCGTCCTGAGTTCAAGCGTCTTCAAAACCCATGACACCTTTGGTAAAGGCTGTTCTCCAATTGGAGCGCTCGCAGACCAGTGTTTCCCAAATGTTGGTGTTTGTACTTTTTTTTACTTTTTACTCTTTTTTTTAGATTTACCTTGAGAGTGTCTTTGAACCTCTTTTGTTGACCAACAGCATTACGCTTACCATTTTTAAGTTCAGAATAGAGTAGTTGCTTTGGAAGACGATAATCAGGGATCTGCACAACATGACCAGACCAACAAAGTTGATGTTAAAGACCTCAGAGTGGTCCACAGCATAAATGAACAGACAGTTGTCTTCACAGAAGTTCACTGGGTATGCATGTGGTGGGCATTATGGTCACAGCAGCAGGTCCCAACCCTTCCATGTGCCCCACGACACCTAACTTTCCATATCTGCAGAATATCTGCAGAGCAGCCTCCATGCACTAGTCTTTATGCCAATACGCAGAAATTACATGGTTCAAACACCAGGGAAATGTGAGTGAAGTGTCAAGGACCTGACCCATCCATGTGATGCCAAGCAAGGTTTGAGAGCCTTTTTCACCCCAAGGGAAGATGGGGTGAGTGAAGATCGACATCAGGAACACGGTGGGGAGAAAGATTGACATTGGGATCTGGTGATCACCCCACCTGGCCTCATGGGCCAACCTTTTCTCGGCCATTAATCAGGATGTTGTATTTTGGACCAGTTTCCAAGTTGTATTCAAGGGCAGCCCCACAAAGAACACATTCTAAAAATCCATTCTGGAAGTAACCAGAGCATAGAGTACCAAGGCCAATTCATCATCACCTGGGAAAGCTTTCTGCTTTGCAATATAGTTAGAAATGCCTCAGGTTACAAATGCTTCAGGTTACAAACTCGGCTAACCTGGAAGAGTTACCCTCGAGTTGAGAACTTTGCCCCAGGATGAGAGCGGAAATCATGTGTTGGCGGCACGGCGGAAGTAAGAGGGCCCCATTAGCGAAAGGACGCCTCTAGTGAAGAACAGTTTGAGGTTAAGAACGGACCTCCGGAACAAATTAAGTTTGTAACTAGAAGTACCACTGTATGGTGCCTTGACTATTTATTCATGATAGGATGGGAAAGCCCCAGTTGAGTCAGAGTCAGTGAGCACATCCGCTGAGCTGGTGCTAAGTGCAAAACGATTGCCTCGCATTGGCTGTCCACATGATGCCTCCATGCATGAAGGAGGGGGATAAAGCTGTCAGCCTTTCAGAAGATGATATCCTGAGTCATTAAAGAAATCCAAAGGTACATGCATAGCTGCAGGCTTGAGAGAAGAGCCTGAAAGACAAAGAAGAAGAAAATTATGTTGGAAATCTTTGAGCGCTGTGTATAAATTGTCACAAGATGACTTTGAGTATTGCTCGCTCAGTCTTCTATAGAATAATCTTTCCCTCACAGGTGGCAGCCCAATCCAATGGATCAGCTTTAGCAGCTTGCTCTTCAGAAGCTAAATCGGCAGAGAATTGCTTTGCCTTGTCCTGATGGCATCTAAAGCATGCCGTAATTCTGCTCGAGAGCAGTAAAATAAACAGAGAATGCTGCAGGGTCAGCATCAGGGCCTGAGAATACCCGTGATAGGGCTGGGTGGGGCAGGAGTTGGCTCAGTTTGCCTCTTCATGTGGAACTACCATATTCACAGTTCCTGAAACAATGTGTAAACTGAAACACGCTTTGAAATTTACACTTCTCCAAAGTTTTCCATGTAGTTCTCCAACCAATAATGTGCATGTTCGGGAAAAGAATGCCCAAAATTTGTACATCATTTAAAATAACCAAAATATGCATTATATTAGGGGAAATGGCTTGCAAAAAAATACATGGCCAGGTTAAGGAAAATGCACACTGAAATGCTGACAAATTTCAGCGATGTCTTTCTAATAATAATAATAGTTCCCGGTGTAAACATGTGGCAAACTGAATTTATTATTGGAATAATGGGGGGAGGGGGGACAGAGAGAAATGGTGGGTGCTTGCTGGCACGCAGAGGGATAAGACAGGAAGCTCTGGCTACTTTTTTCCAGTATTTTTACCTCTGGCAAGACGGAGTGAGAGAGTAGGTGCAAGCAAAAGGGAAGAGGAAGGGGTGATTGTATCTATATGTATGGAGTTTAAGGGGAGGGCTAGTACCTCTGGTGGGTTTAAATATTGAAAAACGAGCAACTGTAAGGGGCAACAGACATTATGAAGGTTAAAATCTTATCTGAGAATGAAAACTTTTGAAACCAGAGAGGTGGAAATGCAAGGAGCAGCAAATCTGAAGTGATTTGTAGAGCATCAGCTGCTTTTGCCAAAGATTCTGTAAGTAAGCAACTCTGGGACCTTCGACACAGCAGAGGGAAGAATATCTCCAAAGATGGAGCAGGGAAATCAGCAAATTGCATCTCTCTTCACTCCCTTCACCAGAGCGGAACTGAAATGAAGGACAGATCCATCAACCTTCTGACAGTTGTCTACACCTACAGGATGAAGCCCTGCAGAGGAGCTACACCGCCTGTGTTTGCTTTGGTAGTACAATGAAGCAGGAGGATATGAAATAGAAATGAAGACTTTGTGGCTAGACTTTTAAAAGTTTGGCGACTTCCCATGGAGAAACACAGAATGCCACACTGTTGTGCAAATGGCAAGGCAGTTTAGAGCTGAGCATTCTCGCCTCCTAAGTGAAGCATCTCATCAAAGGAACAGAATGGAGGAGGAGGAGAAGAGGAGGAGGAGGAGGAGGAGGAGGAGGAGGAGGAGGAGGAGGACGAGGAGGAGGAGGAGGAAGGATTTGATATCCCGCTTTATCACTACCCGAAGTCTAGTGATTCTCCTTTCCCTTCCTCCCCCACAACAAACACTCTGTGAGGTGAGTGAGGCTGAGAGACTTCAAAGAAGTGTGACTAGCCCAAGGTCACCCAGCAGCTGCATGTGGAGGAACGGAGACGCGAACCCGGTTCCCCAGATTACGAGTCTACCGCTCTTAACCACTACACCACACTGGCGGAGCATATGCCCACGCTGCTCAGGGGGCATGGCATGCTCCCGAGGGGGGCGTGGCACAGAGGGTGCCCTCCCAGGTGCAGGATAGCTGGTCGGGTGCCCGGAGTGGCGTGTGCGCCCTGCAGCCGGGGGCGGAGCGAGCCGCCCATGGCGGACATTCGGCGCGCTGCCCACCCACAATTCCCAAGGCTCCCCCAATCTGTCAAAATGAAGGGGGAAGGGGGGATGCCACTGGGAAAGCAGTGCAGCTCCACCCCCTTACTCTGACGGCTCGGGGTAGGCTTGGGAGTTGCAGGCGGGGCGCACCAAATGTCACCCCCACCAGTGAGGGCACCCGGGGCAGTCCGCCCCCACCCCCCTTCCTACGCCCCTGCCTACTCCGCCCTACGAAACAGTGTTGCTTGCTACTCACTGCACTTTAAGAACCTAAGAAGAGCCTGCTGGATCAGGCCAATGGCCCCTCTAGTCCAGCATCGTTTTCTCACAGTGGCCAACCAGTTGCCTTTGGGAAACCAAGAAGCAGGATCTGAACAGGGAGCAGGGAGTCCTCTCCCCTCCTGTGGTTGCCAGCAACTGGTATGCAGACGCATTGCTGCCTCCCATGGGCGTACCCAGCATGGAGCAGGGGGGGCAGCTGCCCCCCCAGAAGCAGGGCAGCTGGAGAGGAAAGGCAGGGACGCTGCCTGCTGTGCTCCGCCTCAGCCTGCTTGGCTGAAGCGAAACGGCAGCAGCGGCAGTGAAGCTGCCTCCGTTGAAAAAAACCTGGACCTGGACCTGGGCTAACTTCAGCCCACACTCCTTCAAGTCACAGCGAGCACAGCACAGAAAGTGCTGCCCCACAATGCTCCGCGGCATGTATGCAAATGTGGTGCCGCGGAACATTGTGGGGCAGCACTTTCTGTGCTGTGCTTGCTGTGACTTGAAAGAGTGTGAGCTGAAGTTAGCCCAGGTCCAGGTTTCCCTCGACAGAGGCAGCTTCGCTGCTGCTGCCTCGTTTTAGTCACTGCTGCCGGTAAAGGAGCGGGTGAGGCAGAAGCGCAAGTGCGGGTGGCTCCATGTGCTGCCTCGGCAACGGCCCCCTCCCCTCTGGGGGACATGGACATTGACCACGCCTCCTGGGGGATCCTGGCCACGTCATTGCCAGCCAGCCAATCGGGTGGCTGGGGGTGGGGGCGTGGCTGGCGTGCCCCCCCTAGTTTTGATCCTGGGTACGCCCATGCTGCCTCCAGCTGTGGAGGAAGAGCACAGCCATCATTGCTAGTAACCATCGATAGCCCTCTTCTCCATGAGAATCCTCTATCAAAGCCATCCAAGTTGGGGGCCATCACTGCCTCCCGTGGGAGTGAGTTGCATAGTTTATGCAGTACCTAGAGGTGGGCCTTGTGCAGTTTGGCCCAAGACATTTTGCTGCCAGAAGTGGAGAATCAAATGCAGAAATCCGACTCCGTTTGCATTGAAAGGCAAATGAACCTAAGTCCTACTTTCCCAAGCAGTGCATGAGCCAAAACATGACATCCATAAATGTCACAGTGGCCGGAGTAGGCTACTTCAGAGTAACGACGCTACGCAGCTCTGCATTTTATTCTTTTATTGGTGCTGCGTATTTACAGTGCTAAGTTCATTGCTATTTACACAGAGTAATGTGTTCAGTCGGTATCAGAACCTCCGAATGACTTTTGGCGCATCTTTCCCCAGCACAAAAGCCTCGGCAGACCCATCCTCTTGCCCCTCCTCTTTCTGCGTAATTCTGGCGTTGGAGGGATGGGTCTCCCCCCCTTACTTGCCCCTTCCTGTCCCACCTGGGACCCTGGCTCCGCTACCTTGCCTGAGCCTCGGACCCGACTTCCTGCTTCCCCACTGGAATCAGAGCTCCCTCTGCTTTCCCCTGTGGTCAGTGCTGGGCTTGAACTCAGGAGGGGAGGGACTTCGCGATATCCCCTGTCCCTCACATCCACCCCCCTTCCAAGCTCCCCTTCTCCCCTCCCCAGGTCCCCCCCAGGTGTCGGTGACGACTGGAAGCCTAGGAACTCAGTGCTTTCCGAGCCCGTTGGTGTGAACACCTCCGCCCATTCCTGCGAGGCCCCCCCTTCCGCCTGGGAGGACTGGAATCCCAAAAAGTCCGTGGCGTCTGAGCTGGTGGGGGTAAAAATGTGCTGCCAATCTGCTTCTGCCTCTGACTGGGTGGATCTTGGTGACACCCATATCTCGTCTCCCGATTCCTCAAACTCCGCTTCCCAGCGCCATGGTGAGCTGCTCTCCCGTGCCTCCTCCTCCTCCCCCTCCCTTTCCATGTGCCAGGGCTTGGGTCTGTGGGGGAAGAGGGCGTGAAATTCTTCCACCAAGAATTCCTCCTGTATCTGAGTGGCGGGGACCCATTCATTCTGGGAGGGCGGAGCGTCCTCCCATGCCATGAGGTACTCCAGGCCCCCCACCCCCCTCCGTGAATCAAGGATGGCCGTGGCTTCATTGAGTTGCTCCCTGCCTCCCCTCTCCCCCCCTCCCTCGGGGGTGTGTTCGCTGTCTCGGAGCCTGCTGCTTTCCCTGTACGGCGACAGCAGCGATCTATGAAACACTGGATGCACCCTCATGTCCTCTGGCAGTGCCAGCCTGTATGCCACCGGGTTGACCTGTTGCGTGACTGTGAAGGGACCCAGCCTTCTGGGCGCCAACTTTTTGCACCTCCCTCTGGTGGGCAGGCCCTCCGAGGACAACCAAACCTTGTCCCCCACCCTGATGACCTCCCCTTGTCGCCTGTGGCGATCTGCCCCCCTTTTGTACGCTTCCTTGGCCCTCTCCAAGTGTTCTCTGAGCTGCTGGTGCACCGTCTCCAGTTCCTCTGCCCAATCCTCAGCCTGTGGGCCCTCCTCCTCCTCCTCCCCCTCCCTCTCTGGGAAAGATCTGAGGTCGCGCCCGTAATTGGCCTTAAAGGGCGACACCCCTGTGGAGACGTGCACCGCATTGTTGTAGGCAAATTCTGCCAGTGGCAGTCTATCCACCCAGTCTGTTTGCCGCTGGCTGACGTAGCATCTCAGGTACTGCTGCAGAATGGCGTTGACTCTCTCCGCCTGTCCGTTGGTCTGCGGGTGTCTAGCCGTCGACAAGCTGACCTCCACCTGCAGGAGGTTCATGAGCCGCCTCCAGAACCTGGAAACAAATTGGCGGCCTCTATCCGAAATAACCCTTAAAGGTAATCCATGCAGTCTGAACACGTGGTCCACAAACAGTTTGGCTGTCTCTTCTGCCGAGACCGCCCTGGCACACGGTATAAAGTGGCACATTTTGGACATGAGGTCCACCACCACCAACACTGCGGTCTTGCCCCTGGAAGAAGGCAGATCTGTGATGAAGTCCATGGACACCACTTCCCACGGCCTGTGTGGGGTGGCTAAGGGCTCCAGCAAGCCTGGTGGCGCTGCTCTGACCACCTTTGCCCGCTGGCAGGTGTCACAGCCCCGTACATAGTCTCGAACATCTTCCCGCACCCCTGGCCACCAGAAGTGTCTCATGACTAGGTGGGCGGTTTTGTCCCTTCCAAAATGACCCGCCGTTGGGTTGTCGTGCATCTGCTTGAGGACCTTACGTCTAAGCTGGGTGGTGGGCAGGTAGAGTGCACCCTTGTAGAAAAGCAGCCCCCTGCGTTCTGCAAAGTCTTTTGCCTGCTCCCTCCCCCCTCTCAGTTCTCTGAAGATGCGGTTGGCAAATTCATCCGCTGCCGTCAGTGCTGTGAGTTCTGCCTCGCTCACCACTGCTGCTCCGCAGGACCATGCTGACGGGGGGAAGATGTGCCTGGGTGCTGGTGGCGCCTCCTCCTCCATGTACTCTGGCTTGCGGGAGAGGGCATCCGCCCTGACATTCTGCTCCCCCGGGATGTAGTGGATGGAGAAGTTGAAGTTCGAGAAGAACTCTGCCCACCGTATCTGCCGCTGGTTGAGCACCCTGGCCGTTCTCCAGAACTCCAGGTTCTTGTGGTCTGTGCACACCTGGATGGGGTGCTTTGCGCCCACCAGGAAGTGTCGCCAGTGCTGGAACGCAGCGTAGATCGCAAGAAGTTCCCTATCAAACACTGTGTAGTTGCGTTCAGGCTGTGTCAGCTTCCTGGAGAAGAAGGCACAGGGTCTCCACTCCCTGTTGGCGTCCAGTTGCAACAAAATCGCGCCCACAGCTTTTTCAGAAGCATCTGTCTCAATGCGTAGGGGCGCGTCCTGCACCACATGGAACAGGTTCTGGTCTGAGGCGAACACTCTCTTGAGGCTTTCGAACGCTGCTTGCGCCTCTGGTGTCCACCTGAACTTCTGCTTGCCTCTCAGGCAGTCCGTGATGGGAGCCGTAACGCGAGAGAAGTTCTTGATGAACTTCCTGTAGAAGTTAGCGAAGCCTAGTAGGCGTTGGGCATCTTTGCGCGTCCTGGGGCTGTGCCAGTCCAGGATGGCCTGCACCTTGTCCTTGTCCATCGCCAGCCCCTTGTCTGATAGCTTGTAGCCCAGGAAGTCCACCTCTTTGGTGTGAAACTTGCACTTCTCCAGCTTCACATACAGGTGGTTCTCCTTCAGGCGTTGCAACACCTCTCTGACATCTTTCACATGCTGCACTGGGTCATTCGAGTAGATAAGGATGTCATCTAGGAAGACCAAGCATTTCCTGAAGAGGAGGGACCCCAGGACGTGGTGCATGAAGGCCTGGAAGCATGCTGAGCCCCCTTGCAGCCCGAAGGGCATCACCAGATATTCAAAAGAGCCCAGAGGCGTGAACATCGTGGTTTTCCATTCATCTCCTTCCCGGATCCTGATCAAGTTGTACGCCCCCCTTAGGTCCAGCTTGGTGAAAATCTTGCCCCTGCGTGCCGCTGTCAGGAGATCATCCACTCTGGGCATGGGGAAAGCCACTGGCTCTGTCACCGAATTCAGCCGTCTAAAGTCCACCACAAGACGGCGCTGTTGCGTGTCTTTCTTGTCCACCCAGAAGACCGGGCTGTCCCCTGCTGCCTTGCTTTCCCTTATGAACCCCCGCTTGAGGTTCTTGTCGATGAAAGCGCGCAGATCCTCCAGCTCCTGGTCTGACATGGCGTACAGCTTGGCTGGGGGTATCGTCGCCCCTGGCACCAGGTTGATCTGGCAGTCAAAAGGCCTGTGCGGGGGTAGGTGGTCGGACTCCGCTTCGCTGAAGACCTCCTGCAGGTCCCAGTACTGCTTGGGTATTGCCTCACCCCCTTTGATATGCATGGTGGCCACCGTGGCTATCGGAGGCCCCTCCCCTGGTTGGTGCTGCATGCAATGTTCCAGACAAAAGTCCGACCCAAACGTGATGCACCTCTGGTGCCAACTGATGGAGGGGTCGTGGCGCGCCAGCCAGCTCATGCCCAAGACGATGGGGGGGTCTGAGATGGTGGTGACGTTGAACGCCAGTGTCTCTGAGTGCCTTCCCACCGTCATTCTCATGGGGGGGGTTTGATGTGTGATGGCCCCTCCCAGCAGCTCCCTGCCGTCAATGGTTGCCACGTGCAGAGGAAAATCTAACTGCAAAAGCTGGATTTGGTGCTCTTCTGCAAAGCTTCTCGAGAAGAAGTTGGCGGACGCCCCACTGTCAATTAGGGCGAGGACCGTCAGGGGATAGCCATTTGGGAGTGTTAGCGTCACTTCTAGAACCACTCCTGCTCTGGGAGGGGTGGGCTGGCTCTGCTCCTCTCTGTGCGGGTGGGCGGGCTGGGGCTGTTGTCTGCTGACTGTGCCTGGCTGCTGCCCCTTGTCTCCTGCAGCCAGGCTTTCCCGTTTCCCTGCTGTGGTGCTGCGTCAGTGGGGGAGGGCACCACCGTTCCCGCCTTTCCTTGCCACTCCCTGCGATGTGGGCAGTCTCTGACGAGATGCTGGGGTGAGTTGCAGAGAAAGCAATTCCCGCCCCTTCCCTCCTTGCGTCTTGGCGCCGCTGGGGTTTGAAAAGCCCGCGCGCGCGCGCTATCAATCTGCATGGGCTCCTGGTCCTGGCTGGCTCCAGGCGTGGCTTGAAAGGGTTGTTGAGGGAGTGGCTTCTCCTGCGACCGTGGGAACCAAGCCCGCTTTGTGCGCGTCGCTTGCTTGTCGTTCCACCGGGATTCCTGCCTCACCCCCACCGCCAGAGCCGCTTTGCTCAGCTGATCCATAGTACTGGGCTTTGGACCTTTCGAGAGTTCATCCTTCACGTCCGCGTGCAAACCCAAGTAAAACGCAGCTTGCATAGGAGGCGACTCCAAAACCCACCCCAGTCTGTGCACCAGCATGGTGAACTTCGCCCAATATGCGCGAACTGTCATATTTCCTTGTCGTAAATTATGCAGTTCCTCCTTAGTCTGGTCCAAATGACTATCTGACGAATACATCGTCCTCAAACCTTCTAGAAATTGTTGAACATTTTTCATGCAAGGATTCTTGGTTGCGATTAATGGTCTTAGCCACTCCCTGGCTGCTCCGGTAAGATGTTCCACAATAAACGCTACTCTGTGCTCCTCATCGGGGAACTCATTCTGGTGCAGCTCAAGAGCATACACGATCTCAGTCTCAAAGCCATGATATTCCCTCGGGTCTCCATTGAACTTGCTTACAAGGGTCCCTGCTCTCCTTCCTGGCAGCACTTGGACTTGGGGAGCCCCTCCCGCCTTGTCTTTCTCTGCATCTAGCTTGCTTTGGAGGTCTACCGCCACCGCCCTTAATTGCTGCTCTCTTTCCTGAAGCGCTCTCACCTGTTCCGCAAGTTGTAGCCGGTCTTCCTGGACCTTCTTAGTCTCTTCTTTTGCTGCCTTTAATTCTCCCTGTGCCTGCAGATGCAGCTTCTGCAGCTCCTCCTGTGCTTGTTCAGCGAGCTGCCGCCATTTCTCCGCCTCTGACACGCTCATCCCGGCAACTCCAAGGTAGCCCAAAAAGATTCGGAGGTTGCTGTCACAGTGGCCGGAGTAGGCTACTTCAGAGTAACGACGCTACGCAGCTCTGCATTTTATTCTTTTATTGGTGCTGCGTATTTACAGTGCTAAGTTCATTGCTATTTACACAGAGTAATGTGTTCAGTCGGTATCAGAACCTCCGAATGACTTTTGGCGCGTCTTTCCCCAGCACAAAAGCCTCGGCAGACCCATCCTCTTGCCCCTCCTCTTTCTGCGTAATTCTGGCGTTGGAGGGATGGGTCTCCCCCCCTTACTTGCCCCTTCCTGTCCCACCTGGGACCCTGGCTCCGCTACCTTGCCTGAGCCTCGGACCCGACTTCCTGCTTCCCCACTGGAATCAGAGCTCCCTCTGCTTTCCCCTGTGGTCAGTGCTGGGCTTGAACTCAGGAGGGGAGGGACTTCGCGATATCCCCTGTCCCTCACAATAAACATCCACACATTTCTGATTTTACAATGCAGGTCTCCAACCAAGAAATGTGAAACATGCAAGAATACATTATATTAGAGAAAATTGTTTTGAAAAAGCAATGTGTGGATTCAGCAAAATCACACCGAAACACATGCATATTAGGAGAAATTCACACTAAAGTGCTGATGAATTTCCATGAGGACTTTTTCTTAAAATGAAAAGAAAAGAAAATCACAAACTGATACGGAACTGTGGAAAACAGAGCTTAAGATTTCAGGTACTGAAGAACTGAAACTGACATACCTGTTTTTTTAATGCATGAAGAGAAATCTTTCCGGTTGTTTTAACTACCCTTTGCATGCTTTTTAAACAATGGCAGTTGCTATTTAGAAGTGTGTTAGTGCTTTTTGTATTTGCGCTTGTCATTTATCATTTATCATTTGTATTGTGGAGCTAGCCTGGGACATATATGAAGAAGGGCTAGCCTGGGACATATATAACAATGCCATTCATAAATGAATAAATATTGGCAAGGCAGTTGTGTGTTTGTGTCATCATCATGTGCGCTCCCTAGCAGGATTTCCTTTGCTACAACTATCAGAAGATACAAGTGAATTGTGTTAGCTTACCCAATGGCATCATGACCACATTAGCAGGTGGCAGGATCCCTCAGGATCCTCCCCTAACAGGAGCTGGCTTCAGGCAACAGGCCCATTGGCAGACCAACTCTGTGTTACAAAGGCAGACGGTTGTCAACAACAACTCAACAGTGCTTAATTTGAGCTGCATGATAGCTAGGTGCAGCCTTCAAGGCTTAACCAACGAAGCAAGTCAAGCAATCTAAAAGAGAGGGTTTCTGAGCATGCATAAGGAACTTGTCCTTTAAGCCCTGCTTAACCCCAACTACTAGTCCACACACAAACAATGCATCCAGTTAGAAACCCAGCTTCCAGATCAGATTGAATGATCTGGTCATGATCACACATGCCTTATGTCTAAACTGATTACTGTAATATGCAGCCATCCTATTTCAGTTGCAGCTCCCTGGGGCCCTGGGTGCCCAAGCACCCACAAAATTTCCCATGAAGGGGCCAGGCACCCATAAATTTCAGTACAAGGGCCAAGCATGCTGCATGGCACCTATGATCCAGGGTACCCATGTTCGTGGGGCCAAGCTGGCACTCACGTTCAATTCTGTGTTATTTCCATTGATTTCAATCATAACATTGTGGGTCCCTTGGCTCTATTGGGATGTGGCAATGTTAGGTATCCCCAGACAGACCAGGAGAAGGGGGAACAATAAGAAGGAGCAGGTGGGGGAGGGGATGACTGGCACCCAGGGATGGAGAAGAGAGGTCCTCTCCTTGTGACTCTAGATGCCAGAGAAGGAGAAGGAAAGCTTCCAGATTTCCCCCCATCCCCCAGCAGAGCATGGAGGCTCATTAGGATGGGGAGAGGACTTCGACACACACTTTTGTATGCATTTCTCCCAAAAAAAATTTTTTGAAGAAAAACTAAATCACAAAGCTTGAAGGTGTGCACAAGTCAATTGTTAGCTGTGTTTCAATCTATGTATAAATCCAGGAGCTGCTAACTAGGCTGGTTCCCTTTAAAATGTGGGTCAAAGTTCTCTTCATCCAGAGCCAGTAGCAGGTGGCATTGTGTGACTGGATCACTCACTTGACCTCCCTCCAGCTGTGTTGCAGCGCCTTACCAGAGCAGGGGGATGAACAAAGAGTGGTGAGGTTGGCGTGGTGCAAGCACAGCAGCAGAATTTTTGTCCTGCAGATGCATTAGCACCACAATGACCTTGCCACTATATTGCCTCTTCTTTGAACCATCCTACTATGCAGCAGCAACACAATTGGAGGGAAGTCAAGGGAGTATCAATACCCTGTTATACCGTCTGCTACTGTGGAGATGTCTTGGGATGTTCTTTGGAAACTTTAGTTGAAAGATGGGCGGCCCAATCCATGGGGAGGAGATAAGGGGTTGCCTGAAAGGGGGAAGAAAAAGCAGATGACCCCACCCATATTGGATTTGGCCCCACCCACTTCTACCAAACAGCCCCAAATAGACTAGCTCCAAGGAAATGCAGTCCTTGATAGAAGGAAGGATGCACACCCCTGTTTTATCTGGTTCCATTACTTATTTCAGCACATCAAAATCCTTGAAGGAAAAAATAGACTTAAGACATCCCCATTCATAACCTTCTTCTTCAAACTAAAGCAATGAAATGCTGCTTTTAGCTTAGAATCTGGGGAGGATGGAGCCAAGGTGTGTGGAGCTGAAGCTAAAAATCAGACTAAATAGCTACCACTGAGGGTGAGAATAATGAATTAATCAGTACATTTCTACGTGTAACGTGGTGAGAAAATGCTAAGGTTTGTATCCCTCCCCTGATGATAAGTGGGAGACTGTTACTAGAACCTCAATTTGTAGATTCCCAAATCACTTTTATTTCATTTTTCCAGCAGTGCACATTTGATTTCTGTGAGGCAAGCAGGGGGGGAAATCAGAAGATCGGGCCAGGGTTTTCTCTGTTGCTGATTGCACTCCTAAAGAGGGGTCTGATGTTCAACCTACAAAGGGAGGTTATGGTGAACCTAGAGATTGGCCAAAGTCATTGGAGCAATTCCACAGAACAGGATGCCCAGATTTTGGCACAGAACTGATTTGCCATTCCTGGGGTACAAATCCCACTCATAGTGGCCCCACACGTGCTGGCATTCTGCATGAGGGTCAAAAGTATCTCTGGATCAAATGGGGCAGGGCTCCTGTGAATGCCCAGACCCCTTTTCCACTCCAAGCCACAAGTGTTTGCCCCTAACACCTGAGTATTAGTGACTGTCAGGAAGAAGAAGAAGAAGAAGAAGAAGAAGAAGAAGAAGAAGAAGAAGAAGAAGAAGAAGAAGAAGAAGAAGAAGAAGAAGAAGAAGAAGAAGAAGAAGAAGAGTAGTAGTTTGGATTTGATATCCCACTTTATCACTACCCTAAGGAGTCTCAAAGCAGCTAACAATCTCCTTTCCCCTCCTCCCCCACAACAAACACTCTGTGAGGTGAGTGGGGCTGAGATACTTCAGAGAAGTGTGACTAGCCCAAGGTCACCCAGCAGCTGCATGTGGAGGAGCGGAGACACGAACCCGGTTCCCCAGATGACGAGTCTACCACTCTTAACCACTATACCACACTGGCTCTCAGGAGCCAGTTATGTAGTTGGCCACTCATTGCTCCATGGCTGGAAGGTGAGTCAGATAGGCTGGAAGTCAGGAGCCTGGTAATGATATGGAAGATGCCTCAGGAAGTGCACAGACAGAAGAGAAAGCAGTGGCTGGCCCTGGACAGGGTAGGGCAGAAGCAGCAGTCAGAGTAGCAGGAAGGCCAAGCAAGAAGGCAAGAGGCAGAGGCTTGGAACAGAGGAAGAGGAGAGAGAATGACTATGGTGGGAAGGAACAGTTGGTGGGTAGCCTTATCTCAGCCACAGGGGCAATAGGGGAAAGTCTGGGGCAGGTAACACCAGTGCAGTGCAAAGGGGGAAATGGCAAAATAGTAGCAAGCAAGCACAGATCCTGCATTACAGAATGCAGGGGTATCAGTAAGGGATCATACACTACAAGGAATAGGTGAAAGGGCCCAGGAACTTACGCTGACGAGAGCACCCAAATTCAGAGAGTGAGGGGCTCACCAAGCAGTCTCTTAATATAGGAGACACTCTGGAGTTCTGAAGATCCTTGGGACCTTCGGGGGGGTCTCCCTGAGAGTCATAAATAGCTGTGTCCAAAGTAGCACTGATTAACACATCCTGCCAGCAAAATAACTTCCCCTTTCTCCCCGTGCACACACTGAATCTGTGCAAGGAATGCCCCAAACCCTCTGGAACAGAATTGGGGACGGTGCTGGGTGTTCAGGGGAGAGGGGGGGGCGGGAATCCCATTGCACAAGATACTGATGGGGTGTGTTACTTGGCTGCTACCCAGTGGGTCAAGAACTCATGAGCCTTACCTGGTATAATTGGGCATAAATCAGGTCTATACCGTTTGCATATGAATACGCGGGGCTTGCAAAAATTAATGTCCATTGTCTGGATCCATTCCATATGATGTTCTGATTGTATCTGAACCCAGCTATATTCTGCAGTGCTTCTGTTTCCTTATTTACCTTTAAAGCTCGCAGTGATGCTACAAACAGCCCCATCCTTTCCCACCCCGCTTTCTCTGACTGCCTCATCCATCATAGTTACACACGCAACAGCCTGCATAACCCAAATTCAACTGATATGAAACTGCACACTCCCAACAAGTGACTATTATTTTGCTGTAAGTGAGTATATATATTTTTTGAGCAGACGGAGCTGAATAAATAAAATAAAGGACAGCCAAAGGGACCTCGAACAAACAGAGAGCTTAACACACGAGTATGAAGATGAAACTCTAATTAAATGCCTTGTTCTTGCTCAGAGCAAGCAGATCACACCATTTTAAGCAATTCGCTGTGAGGACTCTGCCATCACATGCTGGAAAGCAAAAGCAACTTTGGATTGATTTGGTTTCAAGCTGTAAACAAGTAAATTGAATAATCTATTGGCAGAATAAATGTTATAAAAACACATGGAGAGACACAGGCCTGAAAGAGACCTCAGCAAAATGTATTTTCTCTATTTCTGCTCAAGGTAAGCTCCATTTTCCATCGATCCTTATCGTCATCCTGCAAAAGGTCATCAAAGGTCCACCGCAAGACTTCTTTGTTCCCACAAATATTTGTTGCTTTCTCTTATCTGGAATGAAGAAGCTGTATGATTGTATGAAGCACTGAGGGGTTTTTTTCCCCTTCCCTCTCCATTATATTCCTTTTTTAATGTTTTGAAGACAGATAAAATTGCCGCTAGTGAAATTAAACTTTCTCTTCTTTTCTCTTTTTTGTCAAAGGTTTGAAAGTCCTTTTCTGAGTAAACTTTGGACGGGGCTGGAATCAGACTAAGACCACATTCACATCATAAAGCTCTGTAATGCCACTTTAAACAGTCATGGCTTCCCCCAAATAATTATGGGAGCTGAAGTTTGTTTAGGGTGCTGAATCATCATCATAATCTTCATCATCATTTTGCTATTTATATCCCACCCATCTGACTGGGTGGCTTCCAACATATATAAAAACATAAAACATTAAACATAAAAAACTTCCCTATACAGGGCTGCCTTCAGATGACTTGGGGGGGGGGGATCAGATAACTCCATATCCCCCAACATTTCTTTTATGGACATGGAGACGTTCTGAGGAAAAGCAGGATCAAATCAGAAACCAGGGCAGCTTCTGTAAACCTGGGACTGTCCCTGGAAAATAGGGACACTTGGAGGTTATGAGCACAGAGGTGCTATGAAGCATTGCCAGGGGGCGGGGGATAAGTTCTGAAGCCCTATGGGCCCCATGCTAGAGCTGCATAGGTAAACCCTAACGGGAGGCATTTGTGCATATAAAAATAGAAACATATGGCTGTAAATATAACATCTGTTTCTCAGGGCTTAAAACACTACAGGATATTATTGTGCATTTAAATATATTTATAAAGCACGCTAAATGTAGGTGCCCTTCTCTCCCTTGACTAAATTATGCTAAAAATAGAGATCATCCATCATTTAACACCATGCACATTTCATCTGGGTTATTACGTGTTTGTGAAGGAATCAGTGTTTATGCAAATATTAACTCCAGTTTCAGAGGCAAGATATTTCGCAAAGAATGCCTTGCCTTTATCGCAGAAAGGGAGGAGTTAATCATTGCGGCCTGCGTACCTTTAATATCTTTATATAAAATGAAACATGAGCAGACATCCATTGAACATGGATGGGAAGGGGCATAGGAGCCAACTCCTAGGGGCCGTGGGAGCTTCAGCCCTGGGCATTCCCATTCAAATGGTGTGTGTGCAGTGCATCATGTGAACGATTATGCAAGGTGAGGCTTACCTGGGCCCCTACAATATTTTGTGGGGTTGCAGGGAGCCATTCCTGCCTAGCTTACTGGCAGGTCAGCTACTATTTTTTACCAGAACAAGGTGGTGGGAAAGTTGGCATAGTGCAAATGCTGTAGCACCAGATTGACTGCAGCAAGCAAGGCATTTGCACCATGCTGACCTCTCTGCCACCTCACCCCTCTCCCTCCTACATTGTGGTTCCACCCACTATCCACTCAGTGGTATTTTTCTGGAAAAAAGAGGTGCCAGAACTCACCTCCCTTGTTCTCTTATAATGCCAGTGGTACCCACCTGAGAGGTGCCAAAACTGAGTTCCAGAAACAAAAAATCCTTCCAGCAGCACCATAAAGACCAACTAAGTTTTTATTTTGGTATGAGCTTTCGTGTGCATGCACACTTCTTCAGATACACTGAAATAGAAGTCCCCATACGCTATATGTAGAGAAAGGGTGGAGAGGGGGCATCACTCAGAAGGGTGGTGGAAATGGGTGATTGACTGACTGATAGCTGTTGACGACTGTAAACGACTGCAAATGGTCTTGCATGAAAAAGCAAGGGGTGCGATGGCTGAAGATCGCTTTATCATGTATAATGAGATAATGAGATAAAAAAAAAAGCGGAGACATCACCTTGCCGACAAAGGTCCATATAGTTAAAGCTATGGTTTTCCCAGTAGTGATGTATGGAAGTGAGAGCTGAACCATAAAGAAGGCTGATCGCCGAAGAATTGATGCTTTTGAATTATGGTGCTGGAGGAGACTCTTGAGAGTCCCATGGACTGCTAGAAGATCAAACCTATCCATTCTTAAGGAAATCAGCCCTGAGTGCTCCCTGGAAGGACAGAGCCTGAAGCTGAGGCTCCAATACTTTGGCCACCTCATGAAGAGAAGACTCCCTGGAAAAGAGCCTGATGTTGGGAAAGATTGAGGGCACAAGGAGAAGGGGACGACAGAGGATGAGATGGTTGGACAGTGTTCTCGAAGCTACGAACATGAGTTTGACCAAACTGCGGGAGGCAGCGGAAGACAGGAGTGCCTGGCGTGCTCTGGTCCATGGGGTCACGAAGAGTCGGACACGACTAAATGTCTAAACAACAACAACAGCAATAAGATAACTTGAGAGCAGTACATGTGAAAAGGATCTAGGAGTTTTGGTTGACCACAAACTTGACATGAGTCAGCAGTGTGATGCAGCAGCTAAAAAAGCCAATGCAATTCTGGGCTGCATCAATAGGAGTATAGCATCTAGATCAAGGGAAGTAATAGTACCACTGTATTCTGCTCTGGTCAGACCCCACCTGGAGTATTGTGTCCAGTTCTGGGCACCACAGTTCAAGAAGGATACTGATAAGCTGGAACGTGTCCAGAAGAGGGCAACCAAAATGGTCAAAGGCCTGGAAACGATGCCTTATGAGGAACGGCTTAGGGAGCTGGGTATGTTTAGCCTGGAGAAGAGAAGGTTAAGGGGTGATATGATAACCATGTTCAAATATATAAAAGGATGTCATATAAAGGAGGGAGAAAGGTTGTTTTCTGCTGCTCCAGAGAAGCGGACACGGAGCAACGGATTCAAACTACAAGAAAGAAAATTTCACCTAAACATTAGGAAGAACTTCCTGACAGTAAGAGCTGTTCGGCAGTGGAATTTGCTGCCAAGGAGTCTGGTGGAGTCTCCTTCTTTGGAGGTCTTTAAGCAAAGGCTTGACAGCCATCTGTCAGGAATGCTTTGATGGTGTTTCCTGCTTGGCAGGGGGTTGGACTGGATGGCCCTTGTGGTCTCTTCCAACTCTATGATTCCATTCCATTCCATAAGAATCCAACGTTCAAACCATGTCTCTCCGTGGTTTTAAGCTTGGTGATAGGTTGCAATTCAGCAACTTCTCTTTCCAGTCTATTTGTGAAATTATTTTGTAGTAAGACAGCTACTTTGAGATCTTGTATAATATGTCCTGAAGTGTTCTCCTACTGGTTTCTCTGTCTTGTAATTCCTGATGTCAGATTTATGACCATTTATCCTTCGGCATAGGGTTTGGCCTGTTTGTCCAATGTAGAGAGCTGAAGGGCACTGTTGGCATTTGATGGCATACACAATGTTAGAGGATGAGCAATTAAATAGTCCTGACATGTTGGATGTTGTTGGGGCCAGTAATGGTGTTGTCCGGGTGTATGTGGCAGCAAAGTTCCAGCTGAAAAAAGCCCTTGTTCCACCCCACCAGCAAGCCTCTTCTGCTTTAGTCTGCTTTTTTTTTCTTTTACAGTATGATTGTTGTATATCAAGCTTGTTGTATGTGCTCCCGTTGGCAGTGCTGCCCTTGTCCGCCTCTTCTCGGGCCGCGGGCGCTGTTGCGGGGAAGCCAGCTGTGAGCCTCCCATCAGCGGGACAGCCAGGGCTACCTGGACGGCAGCGCCGCGCAGCCACTTTGGCCGAGAAGGCGGAGGCGGACCACAGCTGGCAGCGTCCCTGCCCATCAGGCTTCCCCGTCTGGTGGCCTGCTGCGCCTGGCTCTGCCTGGCAGAGCGCGAGTCCGGCGTCACCATTGCCTGGAAACATGGCAGCAGCAGCCTCAGCAGCCCAGAGCCAGCCTGTTAGCACGGTTGGCTCTGGCTGGCTTCAGGAGCTGCTTGCTGCCATGGTGCCCGCCATTTTTCTGCGCCGCGAGCAGCTCCTGAAGCCAGCCAAAGCCAACTGTGCTAACAGGCTGGACCCTCCTGGGCAACGGCTGCCCGCCTGTGACTCCCAAGCCTCCCCTGATCTGTCAAAACAAAGGGGGAAGGGAGAAGGAGATTGGGGAAGGCTCGGGAGTCACGGGCGCGCCGCGCCGTTGCCCAGGTTTTTTTTAAAAAAAAAACTGCGCATTTATGCTTCACGGGGTGCTTTGCACCTTTATACAATATGCATGTGTGCTTGAGCCCAGGGTCTTTTGCCTCACCATCACCACTACTGACTCCCTGTTGCTACTCAGCTTCAAAAAAAAAGGTCTCCCCGGATTCATTGAAAAAAATCTGGTAACCATAAACTATACACTGTGTGAAGAAATACTTTCTCTCCCCTATTCTCAGACTTCCAAGGTCTTTCAAAGATAAATGTTTGGGACTCTTTCTGCAAGACAGAGGCATTTCCTCAAGCAAGGTGTGCTGCTGTTAAATCATCAGAGCAAACCCACATCTCCCCAGACCAAAGAAGAGGCAGAACCTTGAAAGAGAGGATTCTCTGCTTCAACCCCGCAAGTTCCTGTTCATACCACATGTGGAGCAGCAGCTCAGGAAAGGTTTGCCAGGGCCCATATATTTGCAGAGAAGACGATTACAGCTCATCCCCCTTTCCCATTTACACTTTTATTGTTTTGTCTATAAGGTTTCACCAGCAAGATCCCATTTAGAATAGCCCAGGTGCCTCACGCTGGCTCTATTGCTCCACGAGCAACAGGGGAGATAAAGGATGGAGGCTTGATACAGCAGAAATTGGGGACGGTTCCACAAGTGAGATAAAAGAAGAAAAAGTGTAAGATGTTTTGACTTTATTAGCTATAAACCCCAGTTTAGCCAGGGATCAAAGCACAGAGTAGGCACTGATAAGTAAATAAAGAAGTTGGTGGTTTCCTCTCTTGTCCTCTGAGATGGAAAAAGAGTGACGCCTAGTGGTCAGAGGAGCAACATTTCCCAAAACGAAAGTTAAGAAGTAAGACCAACAACAACAACAAAAACCCTCCTAAATTCTACAATGTAAAACTCGTTTTTCATGTTTTGTAATCATTGTGCCATTGGGCTGGGTATGCTTATTTTCTTGTGCAAATAGATATTTATTTCATCAGCTGAATTCATGGTGCAATTTTTCAGTGATATCTTGATGTCATCTGTTGTGATATAAAGTCATTCTGTTTGATGAAGTCTCAGGGCCTAACTAGGTAATGGGCTGTATTCAGCTAAGGCTTACAGTCAAACCTCGGTTCTCGAACGGCTCCGTTTTGGCCCCTGAATGCCGAAAACCCAGAAGTAAATGCTCTGGTTTTCAAACATTTTCTGAACCCGGATGTCCGACACAGCTTCCGCTTGAGTGCAAGAAGCTTTGGCAACCAATCGGAAGCCGTGCCTTGGTTGTCGAACATTTCGGAAGTCAAATGGTCTTCCAGAATGGATTACATTCAGCAACCGAGATTTGACTATACTCAGAGTGCACACATTAAAATGAATGGACTTAACTTTGTCATGTTCACTAATTTCAGTGTGTCTGCTGTTTAGGAAAGCTTAGCTGAATGCCACTCACTACATTTTGTCACATTTACATACTTTTAAAAATGAGAGGGGGGCAATCTGGAATCAGGAATGTGGTGTGGGGAAGGATATACCCCCTCTGGGATATTTCCCCAACAATATCTCTTTCCCTACGCAGCTGCTATTTGTCACTAGAGGGAAATGGATATGGGTGCAAAAGGGAAAATAATTCCTGAAAACTGGGGTGGAAGAAATAGAAAGAAACTTTGGGAGTTATAACTGTGGGGTGGCAACCCTGATCCTCTCCCTTGTGTACTAGCCACCTTGCATTTTCATTGGAACCTCACCATACAGTTATGCCATTGAGTTCAATAAGACTTATTCCCAAATGGGTGTGCGCAAAAATGCAGCTTAAATCTTAGGTCTGACGTGGCAAACGCTATTCATACAGTTGTGTATGAGAGCCATATTGAGTGCCTTTCCACACTTGCAAGTAATAGTGCTAGGGGTTTTCTGGATTTTTGGGCATGTTGCCACACAACATCATCAGTATTCAGCTAATATTCTGGAATGACATACTCAAAAACCTGCTTTTCCCCCTCCTGCAAACAAAAAAACCAAAAACCTGACTCTTGTGAAAGACATCCCTCCTCAAATGTAAAGCAAGCATGCCAAAAGCATCCCACCTGTGAGAATTTCAGTGAAACGGTTTCTTCCCTTTGATGATTTCTTTTCTCATTAACCCAACCGGTGAAAAATAGGAGACGTTTTCAGCTGCACAGCCCTAACATCAATGGCTTACTCACACATAGGAGGGGAACCATGAATGAACAAGGTATCTGCTTCATAACTACCACATCTGAGTCATGTCTGTCTTCAGAATCCATTTCAAAAGACTAGTAGACTGAAGACCTTGAAATATTTATTAAAATGTAGACATACCATTCAGGCAAATATGTCTTCTCCTTTGAAAGCACACATTTTGACAGCGGGGTGGGGTGGGGGTGGGGGTGGGGGACAAACTAGTTAGAGAGAATTTTCTCATTTTAAAGGAGTGCTCATCAGGTCTATTTTTCCTAAGCAATTCAACAGAAACACCTCCTCATCCGTTCTTGAAATGGTTCCTGGTCACCAAACCTGCCAACACTTCTCTGATGAAACGTCCTATATTATTATTATTATTATTATTATTATTATTATTATTATTATTATTATTTGTACCCTGCCCATCTAACTGGGTTGCTGCAGCCACTCTAGGTGCCTTCCAACATATATAAAAACATAATAAAAACATTAAACTTTTTTTAAAAAAAAACACCTTCCCTATACAGGGCTGCCCTCAGATGTCTTCCAAAGGTTATATACCATAGTTACCTATATCCATACCCTCCAACATTTCTCGGCTGAAAATAGGGATGTCCCAAGGAAAAGTGGGACATTCTGGGATCAAATCAAAAACCAGGAGGGCTTCTGTAAATCCATGGCTGTCCCTGGAAAATAGGGGCACTTGGAGGGTCTGGATCACTTGTTCCCTATTATGCTGACAGGCTACTGGTTGCTAGCAAGAACTGACAGCAAACCCAGCCAGGCCATCTTTGGTCCACTGAAGAACATAGGAAGAGCCTGATGGATGAGGCCAGTGGTCCAAGTATGCCAGCATCCTGTTGTCACAGTGGCCAACCTTTTGCCTGTGGGAAACCCACAAGCAGGACCCAAGCACAAGAGCCCTCTCCCCTCCTGTGGTTTCCAGCAACTGGTATTCAAAAGCTTTGCTGCCTCCGACCATGGCAATTCACACAGTAATGTAAATCAGCAGAGGACCAGTACTATTTTAGGACTAGCTGGCCCGGCCACGTGTTGCTGTGGGTCATCCCTGTGATTCCCCCCACCCTGTCCCAATCCATGACATATCCAGCCCCTCCTCCCTCCAACCCCCTGGCTCATCCCTGTGTTTCGATAGGATATCCTTCCCTCTGTTTTCCCCGGGGAGTGTTGTCCCCTCCCCCCTGTATCTCCATACATTGGCTGAGTGGCAGTGACCCATTGAGTTTCATAGCTGAGCGGAGATTTGAACCCTGGTCTCCCAGGCTCCAGTCTGACACTCTAACCACTACAGCACACTGGTCACAATATCATTGTCCCAGGTGCAGCAAGACCGAACATTGCTAAATTAAGAGTGATGAATAATTAAGCTATAATAAAAATTATCTGCATGTTTCACTAATGAATGGGAATAATCTTCTGCTCATCTCCTCAGATGTAAGTCCCATTGAGTTCAAACAGGGCTAGGGTTGCAGGCCTTGAATCCTAGCTGGACCTGGAGATGTCTAGAAGTGACTGAAAGCCAGGACTACTACTACTACTAAATAATAATAATAATAATAATAATAATAATAATAATAATTAATAATAATAATAATAAATTTATTTATTTTTTGTACCCTGCCCATCTGACTGGGTTGCTCCAGCCAGTCTGGGCAGCTTTCAACATATATAAAAACATAATAACTCATTAAACATTAAAAACTTTCTTATATAGGGGCGCATTTCATTCCTGCTTGGAACCAAGGTAGTTTACTCTGTCCTTGTTAAAATGAACAGCAATGCAAAGACAGAAAGTATGTCAGATGCACTATGTGGAGCCACAGGGTAGCAATGCTCAACCCTTATTTCCTCTGCATGCTGTTTATGTGCAAGGTCATTTAATTAATAGTAAGCTGAAATCGCAGTCCTGGGGTGTTTAAAGGCCTTGTTGGTTGCATTCCAGCACAGCTTTCTAAGCTCTTAAATCTCACTGATTTCAGTGGGATTTTGGTGTACGGGAAGCCATGTGCTTGATCATGCACACTCTTGCTTTTATATCTCTATACAGTATATGTCCACAGCACTTATGAAAATGAAATGTTGAATGTTAATGGATAGTTAATGTAAGGGGGAGGGCTTATAGGGAACAGCCCCCCCCCCCCTCAATCAGGTCGAGTTCCTCGCAGAGCAGCAAGTCCAGTAGCGGATCAGATTACAGGAATCAGGAAGTAGAGAGGGAGGAGAGAGGCTCTGACAGCATGAGAGAGCCTCAGCACCAAGTAGAGAAGAAAGCAGCTGGGGAGGAAATGACAGGAATGGCCATGGGAGAGCAGTCAGAAGGACGGCCCTTCCCCCCAATGCCTGAATTGAGGTGCACGGCACCTCGTAGGGCGAGAGGGAGGCGCTTTGGGATTCCCAAGCTGTTATGTTGGGCATGAAACAGAAAGAAGCCATTGTGAGGTTCTGACACGGACTAAGCAGACATGTTTTCCAGACTCTTTGCACTGTAAATAAGATGCACAATAAAAACACCTTAAAGACAAGGAGGTGTGGAGCATCGTTACTCAACAGTAGCCGCAAGAACCTCTGACAGTTAACTTGAATAAACGGTTAAGCCATGAAAAGATTTATTACAATCACATACATGTATATTCCTTTGCAAACTGCTTAGTTGTCTTCTGTAGAGCAACTGGTATTTACATTTTAAAATAAAACAAATAAAGCCAAACTTAAACATGTTAAATCAACGTTTCCCAAATCTTATGGGGAGGGGTTATTATTATTTTTCTTTAGTACTATGTTATTTTATTTTTTGGTGTTTTTTATATTGGAGCTGCCCAGAGTGGCTGGGGAAACCCAGCCAGATGGGCAGGGTATGAATAAATTTTATTATTATTATTATTATTATTATTATTATTATATTGTAAACCACCCTGTGATCCTCAGATGAAGGGCAGTATAGAAATTTGATTGATTGATTGATTAAATTTAATATTTCAGAACCTTTTGGTATTCCAGTGAACAAGGCATGCAGTGTCAAAATTCAGTCTCACACGTGCACCAATTCATCATTACATGTATAAAGGAACCTATTAGAATTCATCTCCAAGCAACTTTTTTGAAACCTTTTACCCAGAGCCAGAGGCGATCTGATCTCACAATCCCTCTCCTTCTGCTTAGCTAATGACCTCTCTAGCTAATTCAGCTCACAATGGTGGAGCAACAACCCATCTGACAAATTGATTCTGATCATCAGTATCCACAGGTACACACTTGTCTAACAGTTTGCGACAGCTTTTGACACGAAATGTCATAAATGATATTCCAAATCATAAGAGGAATGCAAAACATTTGAAAGTAGCATGACCTCTCTGGGTCCCCACTCACTCTCTGCCACAACTCCGGTGGAATGTAGGCAGATATCAGATGCAGCTGACTTACGGGCTTAGCATTTCAAGGCCAGTTTTATGGAATTTCCCATCTTCCTTATAACTGGACTACTCCATTGTATATATAGTTGCACTGTATCAATTACTGGGTGGATATAGTCTTGATGGAGGCTTCTACAGAACTGCCACCTCCATGATAAACAGAAACACAAATGGATGCTGTCGTTAGCCCAAGGGAAAGTGCGAGCAGGACAAAATTTCCAAGATAGCAACCAATTCAGTCCCAAATTGCCATTTAAACCACTTATTCATATGAGAAGCCCAGCCCAGAAATAAATGGCGTTTTAATCTGTGTTCCTTATATAAATTAAGCTCTGCAAAGTTAAGCAGAGCTGTTCAGAAGGTCTTAAAATACGGTGTTGTATTGATTTCCTCGCTAAGCAACACAATGCCATTTAACTATTTATTTCACATGCATCCTTTGGCCAGAGCAAAGCAGATGAGCTGCACCTTTCTTTGTCTGCACCTACTTTGTCTCCGTGGTTACTAGTATATCTCACTTTTCTACAGCCTTTCAATTTGGAAGGACTCCAAGGATGATAAAGCTGATAAAATTGCAAATCCAAATCCTATTATTACCCACTGCCCACTCATCAGACTAGCAGAATTATAGGGCATCAGGTGGCTTACGGGAGGTCTGTTCCCACAATTTTTTTGTGCTGGCATTTCAGAGCTACATTTAAGGAAGGATTAGTTAGAATCTTTTGCTGTGCTTTCAGATTTTCAGGAATCTCTGATAGCATTTTATTCATTTCCATGCTCATTTCCATGCTCACTACAGAGAAATGCATTGGTGCTCTCTTTGGTCTCCCATTTCATGTATGATTGCTTTGTGATGCTCTGGACTGTTTAACATCGTGCAACTCAACAGCTGTTTTTGCAACCACTTCTCCTGTTGCATGCAGCCTCTCCATGTCCTCCTCTGCAAATGCTGTTAAGTGACATTTATCTTTCCATCGCTTTCTTTGTTGCACTAGCTTCCTGGCTGTTGCGTTACTGTTGCTTACCAGGTGGGACAAGAAAGCTGGCATGGTGCAAACACAGTGGCAGAAGCACTGGATTGGCTCTGCCAGGGCATTTGTACTGTCCTGACCTCCTTGCCTTCCTAGTAAGCAATGGCAATCTACCTGCTGGAGAGTACCACCCTACCCAGCAAGTCACTTCTGGCACATTTCCTTGTGGTGGCACCCCTTGGGTCTGACAATCTGCCACTTTGAGTGATTGCCTGGCCTTTGCTGGAAGGCCAGGTGTTGCAGTGAGAAGTGAGTGGCAAGAAGCCTCCATTCTCATATGGAAAGCCATGTACAGTACAGACTTGGGCATCCTTCCTGATCAGAATGCTTTGCCCTCAAGTCATATGTAGGCAAATAGCGTGGCGATACAATGCGTAGCAATGAGGCCATGCAAATGACTCTGAACACATCGGAAAGTTACATACTAAAATATTGCGTCCAGGAACCTACCTGTGTGCCTGACTCAGCTGTCGGGGGAAAGTGCTATGCATAGTGCCATTCTCAACAAAAGACTGGGGCAAGCTTCTAGGAGCTGGTTTAAGCACAATGCCAGAAATGTTGAGACAAGTTGCCAACAGTGCATACCTAAAATTAGTCGTTCCTCCCTGCCATGACTGAAAGGGGTCTAAGTTATAAATGTACATCGTTAACTGAGAGGATACCTTGGAAACATGACGGCAAGCAATGAATTGCCATTGCGGAGTTCTAGAATTTGAGTTTGTTGCATTGTTTCCACTCTTCATTTCTCCTACTCCCTGTGTAGTTTCTCCCAAAATCTCAAAGCTGCACTGTTTTCTATCCCATAATTCATTTGAATTTTGAGAGGCTCAGCAAGACATTTCTGTCAATCTCCTTTTCTCTGACCAAGCAGTTTTCTGCACCACTCGGCCAGTCTCAGTCCAGAAGTATTGCTACGGTCAAGAGGTTCCACCCATCTGTCTCCAGGCCAAAAACACAATGATAGTAAATATGTGTGCTAAAGGAGTTACTAGCTCTTAATCCCAGTTGTGCAGTTCCCTCTTCCCTCCTGTTGTCATGATGGCAACCCAGCCACATTAGCAGCTTTACTTTTCTGATAGATCCAGGAGCCCATACATCTGTTCTGAGCATGCTCCGAGCTGTTTCCTTGAAGGCCAAATCTATACAAAAACTAAGGCCCAGATTCCCTGACCAGCTTGATACTGTACTTTATTACTTCTTTCAATAGTTGTGTGGAACACACTCCTGTTTGTAAAATAAATGGGTTGGGTTTTATTTTCAGTACAGTATTCAGACCTGACGGATGTAAGGAATTAAGTAAGAAAAGAAAACTAGTTTCTTTCTGCATAAGGATTTTTTTAGCTCATTCTACAGGACCTAAATACATCCAAATTACAAAAAATGTCAAGTCCTCATCCAAATGAGATGCTTCAATAAAGTGTTGTACTAAAGGAGCATCTATTACATTGTTCCTGATCCTAGATCGGTGCTCTGATATTCTTACTTTGATAGGTCTGAGAGTATGACCTACATACAACAATCCACAGGGACATCTAATCACATAAATTACATGTGGAGTAGCACATGTGACAAATGCCTGTAAAACGAACTTAAAACCTTCTTTGTTGGTAAACTCTTTTACCTGCAGTGCATATTTACAGGAGGTAAAGAAAGAAACTAGATTTATTTTCTTACTTAATTCCTTACATCCCTTAGGTCTAAATACTGAAATTGATTATAGTTGCTTTTTATGAGTTTGTACTAATGTTTATATGCACAACACCTGAGCATGGACCAAGTTTGTTTCACTTCTGTGGGCCATACGGGTCACTTTAAGAAATAAATTTTGTATCTGTGGATTGCTAACACCTGTAACTGAAATCAATACTGTGCCTGTCCATATAACCCCACATTGCAACAGTTGCTGTTTATTGCAACTACTACTATGGACAGTGTTCTCGAAGCTACGAACATGAGTTTGACCAAACTGCGGGAGGCAGTGCAAGACAGGAGTGCCTGGCGTGCTATGGTCCATGGGGTCACGAAGAGTCGGACACGACTAAACGACTAAACAACAACAGCTATGCCATAAAGGGACGCGGGTGGTGCTGTGGGTTAAACCACAGAGCCTAGGGCTTGGCAATCAGAAGGTCGGCAGTTCGAATCGGGTTGTCCTCCCATTGCTCGGTCCCAGCTCCTGCCCACCTAGCAGTTTGAAAGCATGGCAAAGTGCGAGTAGATAAATAGGTACTGCTACAGCGGGAAGGTAAACGGCGTTTCTGTGCGCTGCTCTGGTTCACCAGAAGCGGCTTAGTCATGCTGCCCACATGACCTGGAAGCTTTCTCCCTCAGCCAATAACACGAGATGAGCGCCGCAACCCCAGAGTCGGTCACGACTGGACCTAATGGACAGGGGTCCCTTTACCTTTACTATGCCATAAGATCCACAATCTTATTACATCACATATGGTATGTACAGGTGTTTGTAGGATTTATATTCTTCCATTTAAAATGTATGAGACTACCACATTGTATTTATTTGCATTACTTAGAACTTGTACAACTGATAAAGCCCTGGATGGCGAAACAAGGTCAATATTCTGGAAATCTTTGTCTAGACTCTGTGAAAGGATTCTGTGGAACTGTAACAAGCTCTCATGTGGATTGTTTGGACTTTATGAACATACAAAGACACACGTGGAATAGACACTAGTAGTACATGTGTGGACCTCGTGAATGAACTGATCTACTGGGTCTTCTGCTTACTCTATTGAACTTTATGAGTTATTTCTGTTGAACTCGGTAAGTTATTTGATACGATATAGTGAATAATATATTTTATTTATGTAAGAGCACAGCCGGTTACGTCTTGTGTATTTGTTGGGTGTACTTTATGTAACCACAGGTTTGATGTTGTTTTGCTGATTCATAATAAGGCACTTTTCTATGTTTTGTAAATTCATGTTCTGTTGCATTCAACAGTTGTCTCAGTCTGGGCCAACAGGATATTCTGCATCCTTATTTCTCTTCACTAGTTCTCTCCCCCCCCCCCACTTTAATATCTTCCACTTCACTTTCACCACCTTCATATTAAGGCTTGAGCATACTATTTCACTTCATGTTTTGGTTCTCGCTTTATTGTTTAGTTGCATGTGTTCAGCTTTATTAAAAATGCCTATTGCAATATTGTTTGTTTTTTCTCAGCTCCATAACTTGAACGTTTACAAGAAATGAAATCCCTTGATTTGAGTTCAGCAAAGAACGTACGTATATGCTTACCTCTTGAGATGCCATGGGGTTGCAGTGCACTTCCCAATAAGATGTTGAGAATGTCAGGTCAGACTTTTTACTTGTTGGCAGCACCTTAGATACGGCGCTTCTGTTGATGTTCTCAACTCAGAAAACTTGCATGCAATATTTCAAGCGGATGTGGCGAAGAGCATTTTACTTCTAAAAGACATTTTTAAACACAGGAGTATGAAATGAAACAAAAAAAGACAAAAGAAATGTCTGCTGATAACTTAGATTAGTCTTAATCAGACTTTAATAGACAGGGACAACAGATTCCAGTTCCAAAAAACTGGTCACCATTCTGAAAATTGCTATGCTCAGTGATGAATCAGGACACTGAAGTTAAAGAAAAATATACAAATATACCATCAAAATGAATCTTGACCAACTGATAGCATAGGACAAATCATCAACAGATATCAATTATATTCCAAAAATAATGATAATCACACACCAAAGGAGAGCTTCTTTTCTTCTGGATGTAACTATGAAATATAGCAACTTTCCAATATTATCTCTAAGATGTATATCTTTTGGTTTTAGATTAAAAAATAACATCGCAGTCTTAATCCAGTCTCCATTTCTTCTGTCAGCCTCATTATTGTTGGCCAATTGTCAATGAAAGCTTAGTCTATCTCAGGGACCACATATTTCAAATGTCCTCTGCTTTCTTTTATCAATGCTCTGACCGATAGGTGGGGAAAGTCTCTGTCCGATGGATCTTCAGTGGACTATCTTCTCCAAATCAGATCAGGGGGTAGAGGGGAAAAAAATCAATATATCAGATCAACTATCATACATGTTGTGTCTAATACATGGGTGGGGGATATGTGACATTCCAGTTGTTGTTGGACTCCAACTCCCATCAGTCCCAGACAGTAAGGCCAGTGATCAGGGATGATGGGAGTTGGAGGCCCACAGATAGCAGGAAAGTTTATTATATGTATATAATAAAACCTCTTTACAAGCAGTACAAAATAACCAACAGAAGGTAGACCCCAGCTTACCTTTTTCTCAGTCAATTGGGACTCAGGAAGAGGCCTGTCCTTTTTGCACAATGGATTTTTGATGCTTTTCAGCATCAATGAATCCTAGTGTGTCCTTATTCCTGTTGACAAGGCAAGCTTCTCCTTCCTGCACCTGCTGCCATCTTGCATAATTCCATTTCACACCTTGCCTTCCACTTCAGATTAGGCTTGGCTTTGCCCAGTTTTTAACCCTAGAAATCTACCTAGCCTTGTTCATGCTTAGCTGAATGTGGCTCAAATAACTTCTCAATTTGAATATTCTCAAATTAGGTTTGGGATCCCTATTAGATTGAGTCCAATTTCCATTGATCTTTTAATTTTCTCCCACATTTTCGTATGTTCTTTTGCTGTTCCAAGCATGTTGCCAAGAACGGCCCCCACAGCTGATCCTCACACATATCAAAACTTTATTATTTTGCCCACTGCACATTCCAGATAAAAGAATCTTCTTCAAACATAAAACGAGGAGGAGAAATCCCTAGGGTTTAATTATTACATACAGTCATACCTCGGGTTGCGTCCACTGCGAGTTGCATCTTTTCAGGATGTGAACACGGCAGCCCTGGAAGGGTTTACTTCCAGGTTCCACCACGCGCACATGCGCAGAAGCGCGCTTTCGCACATGCGCAGGTTGCAGACTTTTCAGGGTGCGAACGGCACAGCACAACCCAAGGTACCACTGTATTGGGAATATTTTGATTCATTTCATGTGCTTAAACACTGAGATCAACCTTCAGGTATACATGGCTGCGCAAAGATGGGCATTTTCAAGACTTCTTCCTCCCTACATTCTCAAGATTTGGATTTAGAAACATGAAGCAGCCACAGGAACTTCAGCTGAAGATATGCGCACCCATCTTTCCAGATCCGTGCAATGAACTGCTATATTGAACATTAGTGAATGTACTTATCCTGGCCACTAGATGTCCCTCAGAGATCATAAGAAAACACATTTAACATGCTGTCCAACAATTTGATGCATATATACAGTATGCCCCCCTCCACACACACACACTCATCTGCCATGTTTAGCAGGGGAGGATAATTAAAAAGTTTATTATAAAATTTCCTGTGATCATATCTGAGGAGATATGAAGTATAGTTCGCAGCACTTTTGCAAAATGTCCAGAATAACTATAGAAGTGGAGGGAAGTGGCTGTTCTTCCAACAATGATCCTGGCAAATATTTGGCCAATATCCCAGAAAATATTGATGTGAAGGCTAGACAGTATATGAGGCAAATATCACCCAAGGACTGGTGGCATCCATCTGTCTTTTCAGTGGGGGAATATCTTCTGATAAACTGATCACTGTTGGCTCACATATGGCCATGACATTACACTAGCAAACCAAACCTTGGGCTCATCTGCTCCCTCTTTTTCTTCATTTCTTCCTTTTGCCCTTTCCACTTGTCTCCTGAACTTCCTGGTTGACAACAAACCAGAGTTTGTTATTGCAACCAAATTGGCAAACTATAGTTTGTGCTTGTCCTTCAACCCCAAGCTGGAAACCACGGTTTGGAGGTGGCTTCCAACCCTGGTTTGGAGAGTGAGCACAAAACCTAGTTTGACATGGGAAGACAGGAAGAGAATCAGATTGCGCGAAGGGAGGAGGAAGCATGCAAGCCTGTTTCTGGCATTCCAAACCATCGTTTGGTGATACACGTGATATAGTACTTATTAAGGAAAGAAGGCCTCAACTATTATTCCATCAGCTTCCTACCTTGTAAGCCAAAGAGCTGCCCAGTGCTGTGTTGCCGTGTGATGTGCTGCCAATAGGCACTGCGGGGCAAGGGGACCATGGTGCTGAGGGAAACAGCCCGGTCACTCATTTTCATCTGTAGCTGAAAGAAAAGGCAACGGACCTTGAGATAAACACATGGCAATATAATTCAATCATGAAAATGTTGTGTTAAAACCTAGCTCGGGGATGTGTTACTGCAAAAGGAGCATTTTGCAAAATATGACTTGCCACTATTTTGTGACACTTCCATTATTCCCAAGTAAAGGCGCTGCCGAACTATGGATTTCAAGACTCTTTTTTTTAAAAAAACCTCTCTTATGCACAAACATGGCTACCATTGCTTTTTATGTAACTTGAGAGAGAGAGAGAGAGAGAGAGAGAGAGAGTGATGTTTGTTTACAAAAGAAGGCAGCCAATGGCATAGCTACCAAGTCTCCCACTGAAAAATGCGGGATCAGCAGCGGCGTGGCACCGGAACTCGCTTCTACGCATGTCTGGACATGCGTAGGAGCAACCTCCGGTGCCCCCGCTGCCCAATTTTCGGCAGAGTGGCATCCAAAATGGAGCCTCCCTGGCAGGTAGGAATTCCGGGGGATTTCCGGGATTTTTTTTCTATTCAGGATAACAGCGGGAAATGGATTAAAATCCGGGGGTTTCCCGTGAAAAACGGGAGACTTGGCAGCTATAGCCAATGGCAATTATAAAATACCTGCCCTAAGCGCTTAATGTGCTCCATACCATGCATTTAAAGTGCATTCAATGTGCATTTAAACCACATATCTTCCCCCAAAGAATCTGGGGATCTGTAGCTTCCCCATCACAACCCTGCAATTTCTCAGCACCCTTAACAAACCACAGTTCCAGGGCCGGCTCTAGGTAGACCCCCGGTGGCGCAGGGCATCAGGGTGTTAGGGCGCCGGGCCGGTAGGCTGGGCGCCGTGCGGAAACCATGCTGCGCCCTGCGAGGGCGGGGGCGCCGGAGCGATTTCCGCCCCTCAGCGCCAGGGTGGCCGACCTGCTCGAGACTGCCCTGCACAGTTCCCAGGAATCTTTGGGAGAGAGGGAACTGGTTTAAATGTGCTTAAACTGTATAGTGTAGATCTGCCCTTAGATAAAAGGGTATCTGGAGAAAGGCATCTTCTTTACAAGTACAGTTCATGTTCCTGTCAAAAGGATGTGATCCATGCGAAACTTTGTCATTTTTAGTAACTTAGTACCACTGGGAGGGGAACAGAAGCTATAATAAAGGACAGTTTTGAATCTTTACATTACCCTTTTGCAATTTAACTCTTGGTCAGTTATTATATTCGGCTATATTGATTTAAGTCTCATATTTAACTTATAATTTCTTCAAAGTTCAGACAAAGACCGGGGCTGGGGGGGGAGGAATTAATATGAAATCAACTAGTTATCTTTAAACACCCACACCAATCTAACAAACGCTGAACATACAATAGAGGCTTCCGCCCACAGCATGTTAAATAAATATGGTCCCTTAAGTAATGCTTCAGCAGAACTTGTAATGTTATCCTACATTCCAGTGTCATGGAAACAACTCAGAATCTATTTTTGGAATTGCAGAACTCTGTCAAACATTGCACCAAAAAACAAAAAAACAAAAAAAACCACCCCATTTCTCAAAACATAACTCTCGTAATTTTTATTTCACTGTTAACTCCTATTCAGTGAAAATGGGAGCGATCATTTTTATTTGCAGAGAACATAAAACTTGCTGGAAGAGAACAGCTAGAGAAAAACAATTAGAAGGAGGGGGAGCTCAAAAGAAAAGATACTCATATATGCAATGTAATTTGTATACTGCTTATTTTATTTAAACCTTTAAGTGGTTTATATAAAATATGCATTAAAATAATCAATGAAGTCAGAAATTAAAATAGGTATGTCTAAACCATTTCAAAATATAAATAGAATTGGCAGTTGCGAATATACATTATAAAAAAATTACATATTAAAATGCATGCTGACTTGACTAAAATGCTTTTAGCAGGCAACTGTCTAATGTCAAGGGGTAGGGAGCTCCTAGGTGAGACTCTCCTTCCTTTGATGTTTTCAAGCATGTGTTGGAAGGCCATCTCTCACAGATGCTTGAGGCGAGATTCCTGCATTGGAGGGGGTTCGACTAGATAGATCGTAGGGTCCCTTCCAACTCTATAATTCTATGAAAGCTCCCAGTTATTTTATTCATTTATTTATACAAATATTTATGTACCACTGTCATTTTTTATTTAAAAAAATCAAAGTGGTTTACAGCAATAAAACATAAAACCATGCAATTAAAAAAATATGAAAAATGTTAAAAGCGGACATCAGTTAACCATTATGGAAGGAAATATTCTTAATTGCCTGCATAGACCTGGTAGAAAAGAAAGGTTTTCAGCAGGTGTTTAAAAGTCACAGAAGGCACCTGCTGAATCTCTATGAACAGATTATTCCACAGGACTGGACTGATGACACTAAGGTCTCAGTGTCTTGTCAAATGCTTTGCAGGAGGTTGGACTAGATGACCCTTGGGGGGGTCCCTTCCAACATGAGTCTTGCTGACATGGGAATGACAAAAGATGCTCCTGCAGGTGATCTCAATGATCAAGCTGGGATATAAGGGTTCAGACCAGGCACCCCCAAACTGCGGCCCTCCAGATGTTTTGGCCTACAAATCCCATGATCCTTAGCTAACAGCACCAGTGGTCTGGGAAGATGGGAATAGTAGTCCAAAACATCTGGAGGGCCGAAGTTAGGGGATGCCTGGTTCAGACTATCCCTTGGAAATAAGTTGTTTAGGGCTTTGTGAATCGAAATTGGGTAAGAGCTTTCTCTAGAAATATAATTTTAATATTAACATTTGTGAGTGACAGGCACCATCTTAGAAAAGGCTTTCCTTTTCCTCTGTCATGCATGAGGGAATGCTTGATCTATTGTGGCATTTGCCTGGTGCTTGCGTGCATCAACTTTCTTTAGAAACATAGGCTTGTTCCTATGCAAGTTATGCCAATTTAAGCAATATTGCTCAAATAAAACTCACACGATTCATCATAAGGTCAGAGCCCTGGAGCTGATGGGTAATAGAAATAAGAACATAAACGCTACTGGGTCATACGAAAATACAATTTAGTCTAGCATCTGATACTAAATATGGTGGTGGTGGTGGTGGTGGTGGTTGTTGTTGTTGTTGTTGTTGTTGTTGTTACTTATACCCTGTCCATCCGACTGGGTTGCCCCAGCCACTCTGGGCAGCTAAAGTATTGAAAGGGGTCAAAGATTCATATAGATCACAAGGAACATGCGCTATACATGTGAAGGTACAGAAGATGTCATTCTCATATACTCTTTTTAACTTGCATTTCAAGAATGCATCAGGGGCTTAGAAGTAGAGTTAAAGTAGGATGTATGAGGAGCAGGTATTTTACATTTCATGCAAAAGCTGAAGCCCACCATCCTACCCCATTTTGATATGCCATACATTACTCTTGTCAGTCTACAAGACTTAGATCAGTTGTAGCGACTTAGACAACATGCTCACTTCTTAGAAAGAAACAAAATCCATAAATCAACCTGCAAATCTGGTGCAGAGCCATTTCTTATCAGGCTAGTTAATTGAAAAGCAGCCATAGTCACAGACTTGTCCGATAACCCCATGCATGAAGAAATGAAGAAATTGAAAGATTTAACAAGGAGGCGAGGAAGACAACCCCACACTCAAATCTGTTTGCAATCTGAAAATCACAATCTGAACTCATGCTTAGGAAGCTGGCCTATGGATTTTATGTCATTACCGCTGACTGCTAGATGACAGGCAGGGCCAGTAAGCATACCATTGAGTTTTTCACACTCTGTAATAAGTGGTCGTGTTGTTCTGCTATGGTCAGAGCTGCCGAGTGAACCTTCTGATAGATTGCCTCCCCATCTCTCGTCTGAAAGATGAATAGCCCTTCCCCTGTGTCACACATCCTGCCAGAAAGAGAACAGAGTAGGGTCACATGTGAGCAGACTGATTTATTAGCATGCATCTTTAGTAGTGCCTGCACAGAAATGTAACAGCGTGAGGCGATAACAGCAGCTGATTGACATGGAGGGCCAGGCATTACTGTTTGGCAGAAGGAGGAGGTTGCCTTAGGTGGCAAATGCAGGGCATGGCAGCAAACCAACAGAACTATGGGTGCCACATGGCCTGCCCTGAATCCAGAAGAGCCTTGCTGGGCGGAGTGGAGCTGCTACGTTAGTTTGCTGGCAGGTGGATCGCTGTTACTTACTGGGAAGCAGAGTGTTAGAGGCAAGATGGTACTGCAAACACACAACAACCGGGAAGCTAGTTCAACCCCACCCAGGTAGCCACTTCTTCCTGCACTCCTAAGCTAGCCTGCTGCGCTCAAGTGTGGCGCAGGATACTGCTCAGTCACGAGGGCTGAGGTAAGAGTCAAGTGTCAGCCCATTTGGTTTCTGAACATCCAGTGGAAGTGGGGGCACCTTGTCCTTTGCCTCAGGCAACAAAATGTCTTGGGCTGGCCCTGTTAATATGTGTTAAGTCAGGAAGCAAATATATGCATCGTAAGTATGTGTGCATATTCATAAGCACGCAACTAATATGGAAGTTTGGAGGGCACTAGGAGAAGGGGACGACAGAGGACAAGATGGTTGGACAGTGTTCTCGAAGCTACGAACATGAGTTTGACCAAACTGCGGGAGGCAGTGCAAGACAGGAGTGCCTGGCGTGCTCTGGTCCATGGGGTCACGAAGAGTCGGACACGACTAAACGACTAAACAACAAACAATATGGAAGTTTAGATACCCAATTTCACAGCAGCTTCAATGGCTTGGCAGACAGAATTTATTTTATTTATTTATTTGATTTATATAAGAATAAAAGTCTTATGAAAACATTCATTGGTAAGGAGGACACAAAAGCAGAATAGCTCCCTTTCTTTCACTTTGATGATCATCACACATTCTGAAATTTTATCTATGGTATACTTGGGGCAGAAGTTATCAAATGCAATTGGTTCCACATTGAGCCAAAATATCAGTCTTCTTGTGGATAAAACGACAATCTGCTCATTCAAGTTAAAATATATACGAAGGATCTAAGGTATGCGAGTTGCATACAAGGGAATGATGTTGCCGTTCAGTTATCTGTGTAGAGGTTTTCTGTTGTTACCCCAATGCCCCACAATTAAACCATTGTTTAGTATGCTGCTGGTGTTCAGCTCTAGTCAATATAATGGTATGTATCTGTGGTGGTGGCTCCAGATTTGCCTAAGGCCTGAATCCCAAGTCAAATTGGGTGTATTCAGACGCATACAGGTCTTGCTTGAGTGGGTTTCCAACAGCCTCAGATTGCTAAAGGTCAAGTTGAGCTCTGGGGCCATTTAAATAGGGATGGGATAGCTCCTATAATTCTTTGGGGGAATTCATGTATGTTTAAAGTGCCACCATAGTGCTTTAAATAATAGTGCTTTAAATAAATGCATGGTGTGGAGGTGCCCAGAATTCCCAGGTCTGAAGAACTTGCGCAGCCCTGTTGCAAAGCACTCACCTCCCAGCTTCGAATGTAAACCATGTTGAGTCCCGCCCGTATCGTCGGAGGGCACTTAAAGGCCAAGAGACGAGCTTTACTCTGGGATTCTGGATGTCCCAAAGACAGATATTTTCAAACGTTATCTGCAAGGTACATTCCCCATGCACATCTAAATTAGGGGATGGCATCAAATACACATTGAATCTCTCTGGGAGAAAAACAAAAGATTTAGACTAAAATCCTTGCAGAATCAAAAACAACATGACAGACATTGTACAATCATATCATAACAGCAATCACTTCTGTAGCATTTCTCAATGTCCAAACTGCATTCTGCAGTTCTTCTCATAACAGTTCTACAAAAAAAACAAGAGAGCAATTGGGAAATTTCACAAATGAGGGAGGGGGAGTTCAGAAATAAATCCACTGCCTCTTAATCAGAATTTAAGGATGATAATCTGAATCTGTACACATGTAAGATCATCACACAATGTAGGACCCTAGAAAATTAGGATTCTACAGTGTTCACGGAGGATACACTAAAAAAAGTTCATGGGAGGCAGAGCAAAGGTCCTTGTCCCTGAGAGCTTCTCCCCCATGTGGAACTTCCCCAGTTTTTATAATGCTGGAATAATATGGAATAATATGTACATTCTGCGCACCAGAACGTTCAGTGTAACCTTCTACTCAAGGTGGAAGACCACTCACAAAAAGTGACACCCACAGCTATCTTAGTAAAGTCTAGAATTCTACCAACTCATACTACCAGAACTTCATTCTGCATGATGTGTAGAAAAGATCTCATCTATAGCATTTCCATGCCTCAATGTTGAGACAATGCATAACAAGGAACAGGATTCAGTCTTTTAAAAATTCAGTTTTCAGGGACTTAGGAACTAGACAGCCACTGACTGCAGCCTTGGTTTCACATCCTAATGAAAGCACTATGGGAAGATGAATTTGCTATGGGACTAAGAGCAAACTCAACTCTTTGAGAATCAGTTGTTATCTGTCCAAAATGGCACCACCATATTACCTGGGAGATTGTTTTTTTTTGTTTTTTTTTTGAGGTGGGGACGACTCCATTCACAGCCCGGTGAGGCCTGAGCTCAGTGGGCACAGAATGGGGGATAAATGTTAGAGAATGAGAATACAGAGGGCAGGATGCAATGGAATGGCATTTCCAGGAACAGGGAATGTATGGTTCAATGGAAGCTTCAACGCAAGCATTCCAAACTACAGTATTATCCTTAGTTTGATCTTTGCTCTGTCACTTTGACAATCTGCAGGAAAGGGAAGTGATTGACCGTGCGAAAGCCTGCTACCAGTTTTAAAGGGGTTGCCTGTGAAGCTTTTGGATATAGGCAGGAATGTAGCAAAATCTGTGCAGTTTTAGGTTGTTGCCAAACTTGACAGCTGCAGAATTGGTGCAAAGGACATCACACATGGGCATGTTGGAGGCAGATCTTGCATGTGTGCCTCTCTCCTCCCCATCCATACTTTGAACACAGCTATCTTTAAATGAACCAATAGATACAAGTGTGCCAAGGGTGAAAAAAGCTCAGGTCTAGGATTCTCTAGGCCTTTCTACATGGTCCTCAAGACTCTTCATATGCCATGGCTCTTCCTCAGACTGCTCTCCCTAGCCCAAGCTCTATTCCCTTCTCCGATATCTTGAACTGGGGTGGTGCCTCTTATATGTTGCCCTGCAAGGACCCTTGAATTTTCTCTGGCTGGCACATAACTTGCTATACAAAAGTAGGAATCACAGTCTTTGCACCTCCCACTTTTCTTCCTCTGGCACCGCTTCTGACTGGCATGCACCCACCTACCCCAACATTTTCCCACGCAGCCCTCCCACGCCTGAAAAGTGTCCCCTGCTTCCGAGGCAGGCTTTTGACCCTAGAAGGATTCTGTCAAACGCAGAACAACCTATGAAATGACCAAGCATTGACAAGGCAGGCTTAGCACTGTGCAGAAAAACATTTCGGTTTCCTCTTTGTATCACAGCTGAGGTTCAGTTTTTTAAAATTGTTTTTAAATCCCAAATGTGTTACTGAGTTGGCGGAAGCTGAAACGCTTTAACTTTGGTCATTGCAATATACCCGCATCTATAAATAGGGTAACATTGGGAGCAGCAGCAGCAGCAACCGTGGAGCGCCAAACACCATCGCATGGAAGAATGTCACACTGTGTTGCACTGGTCCGCAGTATTTATGGATTTCATGAGCACATTGCAGAGGCAGCCTAAACGTTTCTATTTGTAGTTGTGTAAAAAAAAAAGTATTTACATACCACTTTGTTCCCTCTCTACACCGGAAGCCAATAGGTCAGGTTCTCCAAGGCTAATATCATTAATCTGAGTCCCCAGGCACTCCACCTGCAAGACTTTACACCATTCATCCGCTTCGAGCTCTGCATATAAACGACCAAAAATCTGCATGTTGGTGTGGTATGTAACATTTACAACGTTTACAGCTTGCTGCGACAGTTACAGCTACTACGTGTACAGCTAATGACAACCGCCCGTGCCACTAAACCCACCTGATTCACAAGCAAACGTCCTGGATGTGTCATCATTAAAATATATCCCTACAGCGTGCTTCCTTGTGCCCTTTGGCAAGCGCAATATATTCTTCACATGATTAAGTTCCGTAACCTGGAGTAAAAAGAAGAAGAAGAAGAAGTATGGGGGGGCGGTTTTGGAATAAAACAGAACAGCAACTTGCAGCTTTCATTAAGATCTCTGTACAAAGAGGCTTGTACGGAGGAGGCTTGTGTAACTTGTGACTCAGTGCGCTGAACACAACTCACCAGGCATGTATGAGAGCCCACCAGGGAAGTTTCTGTATTTGTTTCCTGCTCAAGATGGCAAAAGCAAGACAGCTTTTTAAGGACCTGGGAGGCTACTGTACATGGCTAGATTGACTACATTTGGCTTGCTAGGTCAGGCATTGTTCAGGTCGGGTGAAGGCAAGGAGAAATGGGAATACAATGTGTTAATCTGTGCATTCACAATGAATAAAAAGGATGCATCTGGCCAGGGCCGTCTTACCCATAGGTGCTAGGGGTGCAGGGCACCCGGGCACCAGGCTCTTGGGGGAGCTAGGCCGAGAGTCCGGGGCCTGAGAGTTGAGTCCGGGGAAGAGCCCGCCCGTCGGTTGGAGCACCATGGCAGGCTCTTCTGCTGCAGGCAGCTCTGCGCCGCAAGTTGGGGGTAAGTGAGCCAGCAAGGCTCTGAGGCAGCCGGCCAGCTGGCTCCGCCCTCCGGCACGCCTGGGAGTAGGCAACCTGGGGGGGGGTGGTGCCAGGCGGATCTTTGCACCCCGGCGCCGCGTATGCTTAAGACAGCCCTGCATCTGACAAGTTGGATTCAGGGCCAGCACAATAGCCAGGGATCTGCGTTACTAAGGTATGGGATTCTGAGCACTCAAAGCTCAAGAGCAGGGTGCTACAGCAGCAGTTTTTCTGGTGTACGTGCACAAGAAAGAACATCAGGTCCATCTGCAATAGCTTGGCTCAGATGCGTGTCCTCCCAGATTTTCTCCACTTGGGCAGAGAACTGGATAATGATGATGATGATTCCACCCTTCACCCTAAGATACCAGGGCAGGTCACAACAATTTAAAGTACATTAAAAACAGTTTAACACAAAATAGCTGGGAATCTCATGATTCTACCACGTTGCATAAGAATTTAAGATGAGTCTGCTGGTTCAGGCCAAGGATTCATCTGGATCAGCATCTTGTTGCTGACCAGATGCCTGTGGGAAGCCTGCAACTTAGACATGAGTGCAACAGCATTCTGCCCACCTGCAATTCCCAGCAACTCTTATTCAGACTCATACTGCCTTAGATAGAGGAGGTAGAGCACAGTCATTACGGCTAGTAGCTCCCGATAGCCTTGTTCTCAATGGTCTTTTTAACAATAATTTTTATTAGTTTTCAATTACAATAATCCAATGGTAGTCTCATAATAGCAATGCCAAATTACAATACAATACAATTACTAATCCCAATCATTCAGGTGCCCAATTATATAATTTAGGTGGCCTCCCGCATGCTAGAATTGATGGTTTGATTATTTACTTTGTTTCTGCGTTCCAAGATCTTATTCATCTGTTACATTCCATTCAAAATAACCATCCCTTATACAACAACTGCAATATTAATGACATCCATTCGTCTTGACACATTAAATGATTTATAAACCCTATAGGTGAAGCATTCAAACTGCAGTATATCCTGATTTCTCCTGTGTGTAACATTTATTCTGTCTGTGGTCTTCCCAGCCGTTGCTGCTCTCCATCATGCCTTGGGCAGAGTTAATACAGTGGTACCTCAACTTACAAACGACTCGACAACCAAATTTTCTGACTTGCGAATGGGGGTAATGGCCGCGCGCTTAAAAATGTCTCAACATCCGGGGGAAAACCTTGGCGGTTTTAGATAGGGATTTTTTGACTTACGAATTTTTAGATAGGGTTGCTTCGACTTACGAATTTTCCCGTTTCCAATGCATTCCTATGGGTAATCGCATTTCCAATGGCGTTTTTCGACTTATGAATTTTTCGACTTACGAAGGTGCCTTCGGAACAGATTAAATTCATAAGTTGAGGCACCACTGTATCCCATTGTTGTTTCAGAAGTTCTCCAGTGCTCCACCGCGTGGTTCATTGCTTTACAACTTCAACAGCAGCTGCAAAAATCTCACTGTTCCAGTATATACTGTATCCTGTTTTTGCCAGTTCCACCCAACCCCCCAGCCTGTGAAGGAGAGTGACCTGATGCACTTCAAATAGCTCAGTAATGAACCTTCCTTGGCAAGCACGCAGATTCCTTTCATCCCCCCGTTCAGCTGAAGATAGGCAAATATAGTCTTCTCAATGTTGACATTCATCTGCCTCAAGAGACTATGGAAGAGTATGCCATTGAGTCAAACTGTTGGTGAGTTACAGCACCTGCTCTGGCTGCTGAGACCAATACGGGAGAGATGTTTTGTTGCAGCTGGGGCAGATGAAGGTGTTAGGTTTTGATGGTGCACTATGGCATCTCTTCTCTCTGCGCTCCTGCCAGTGGTAATTTCTCCTGTGGTCACTGCTGTGGATACATGACCTGACTGTCTGTCTCCAGGCACTGCGGTCATCTGCAAGGGATTCCCACATGGCGGGTTGCCAGCCTTCATATCATGTTTGCAGATATCTTTATGACATAGATTTGGTCTGCCAACAGGTCTGGTGCCTGAAGCCAGCTCCCCACAGGGCATGTCCTTGGGGATCTTGCCATCTTCCATTCTATGTCTAATCCTCTTAAAAAGCAATCAGGTACCCTGCCATTCCACCAGGCGGCAGACATACAGTAATCATCTGAGCTTCACCTCTATTCATATATATATATATATATCCTTCTTGCCTCTAGCCTTTCAGTTGATTCACACATTCAACTCCCAATGGGGTCATGAGGCTCACTGGGGCAGTCATGACATCTCATCTTAACCTAACATAATAATGATATAACATAATATATAACATTAATATATAACATATAAATATATAACAAAATATATTACATAACAAATATATAACATAAAACTTAATAATATAACATAAAAACATAATAATAATAATAATAATAATAATAATAACAATAATAATAATTTATTTATACCCCACCCATCTGGCTGGGTTTCCCCAGCCACTCTGGGTGGCTTCCAACAGAAAAATAAAATACAGTAATCTATTAAACATTAAAACATAGCTGCCAAGTATCCCGTTTTCCCCGGGAAACCCCCATTTTTCCAGCTGTCCCCAGCCGAAAAAATTGATTTTTTTTGTTTTTCCCTGGTTTATTCTGGCATGGCGGCCATTTTGGAATCGGGCGGAGCATGCTCAGATGCGACTTTTGATGCTGCTCTGCCCAGTTCCAAAATGGCTCCAGTGCGACTTCTGGTGCGGTGGCCATTTTGGAACTGGGCACAGCAGCATCAAAAGTCACTTCTGAGCATGCTCTGCCCAGTTCCAAAATGGCCGCTGCGCTACTTCCGGTATGCTACTTTCGGTCCGGTCCCTTATTTTTCAGAGAGGAACTTGGAAGGTATGCTTTAAAAGCCTCCCTAAACAGGGCTGCCTTCAGATGTCTTCTAAAAATCTGGTAGTTGTTTAAAGCAGGTGTCCGATTGGCTGGTATAGGAGGACTGACCAGAAGCATGGACGTGGCAGAAGACATGGTCTGGGATGGCCTTCTTCCTGCACTGATGTCCGGTCCTGGTGACTCCTTGCCAGGGTGGGCATGGAGTCAGGGAGCAGTTGGACACATCGCTGACCATGGACCCGTTTGGGGAGCTGCTCTTTGAGATGGGAAAGTCAAAGGCAGAGTCCTGGTGGTGTTGGGGGAATTTCTCCCAAGCCGCCTCATGCCTGCTGGCATAGATACTGCAGACCAGGGCCAGCTCTTCGTAGCCCCCTGGTGGTGCAGTGCACCATGGCGGGGGGCTGGTAAGCTGGGCGCTGGCCTGGCAAGGAGGGCGCCGCGCGGCAAAGCCGCACGGAAACCAATTGCGCCCTGCGAGGGCGGGGCGGGCGGCGGAGGGATCTCCGCCCCTCAGCAGCAGGGCGCGTGATCTGCTCAAGACGGCCCTGCTGCAGACAAAATAACAGCAGACGTTGCTGCCTTCATGCTTTGCTGGAATGGTTCCAAGAAGCTTCTGGCTCAGCAGTGTTTGAAGGAGACTGGTGGACAAGATGCCTTGTGGTCCAATCCAGCAGAGTTGTTCTTAGAGTGGAATGCAAAGATTAAGGCTGATCTGAGGCAGGGAAGGGAAGACCTCCCAGGGGGTGAGAGATCAGGTGGGTCCACCACTTTCTTTGTGAAACAAGGGCTAAGAGAGAGGGTTCTGTATTTTCTTTTCTCTTTCTCTCTCTGTTTTTGCTTTTATTTACATTAGTTTTTTATCTTTTTTAATTTATTTTATTTCACAAAGAATACATACATACACACTCACATTTAAAATACATAATATTCAAATTCAAATAATTTCATACTTCCTTTACCTTTTTTATATCCTACACTGTTTCATTTCTATTCTGTACCTAAATTATAAGTCCAAAAGTGATTAACAAAACAATCAACAAAAGAAAAAAGAGAAGAAAAAGAGAGAGAAAATAAAACAAAAAAAGAAAATATGGAACGAGATAGAAAAAAAGGAAAAGTTAAAGATGAAAGAGAAAGAAATAAAGTAAGAAAGTCATGAAAGTTTAAGAAAGATTGAATAGAAGAAAAAGGAAAAAAACTAAAACTAAAGTCATTCTTTTAGTTTTTTTATCTTCTTGTATTATGAAAAAGCTTTATTACTAAAAACAAAACGAAGATCTGAATATCTAAATTTCTACCATATGTAAATAATACTACCTTGCCACCTGAGAATTTCTCTCATTTTCTCACTCACACACATGCACACACATTAATGTTCTCTCTCTCTCACACACACACACCTCATGCAAAGGGGGAGGGAAGACTTTGCCCATCCCAGACAATGTGATTTTATTCTTGCCTTGCTGAAATCTAGCTTTCTTCCATATATTTTTCTCAATTAAATGAAAATATGCCATCATTTATTGTCTTTGGTTACAAAGGCTTCATATTTTCATGATAGCTTTAATCTGAATTCCGGTTGATATCCAGCATTAATCACACTCAGAGTACTTAATCGTGCTTAAGTAAATAAGTTCATTAATATGATTGGGTCTCCTCTGAGTGGAAGGAAATGAGATATCACACTCTATTTTGAAACCCTTTCTCATATCAAGCTCTTTATGAAGGTAACTGTCTATGGATGGGGCATAGACTATTGGCTGCCTGTGATGGCTTTATGCTGTTTAGGAAGGAAAGAAGTACCGGTAATAAAGGAGAAGCATTACTCGATTTATTCACGTTATCAATTCATCCTTAAAGGTCAGACACCGAAAGAGCAACTGCTATGCAGAAATCCAAAAGGCAGAGCAATATATTTCAACATACTTCTTGCAAGCCTCACTTCACATTTGAAGCTTCAAAGTTCATTCACCTGAAGAGTAAAATTTGTTTTCTTTTTGCTACTTGTCCTTCCCACCATTTGCACTTCATTTTGGCATCAGTTCATAAAGCAGGCAAGGAAGATTGTTCATCTCCCATGATTGTTATCTTCATAGTGCCAAAGGTCCTGATTTGATATTGCAGAGAGCAAGAAGCATTCATCTACGTGAACACAATAAATTCTGTTCTACTCAATAATAGCCAGACATACATACATTAGGGTGATATATAACCAAAACCGCAACTGGGAATGAGAAGCTGCCTGAGATCTGCTTTGAAGAGTTTGGGCAGAATGGATTCATTCTACTCCAGGCATCCCCAAACTGCGGCCCTCCAGATGTTTTGGCCTACAACTCCCATGATCCCTAGCTAACAGGACCAGTGGTCAGGGAAGATGGGAACTGTAGTCCAAAACATCTGGAGGGCTGAAGTTTGGGGATGCTTGTTCTACTCTGCCAAAACTCCAGTGTACATTATAATATCTGGAATGGATTCTACAAACTACTGTGGACATTTCCAGAGAGGCCTAACACTCTCCATTGACATACCCAGTAGGGATCGGCAGCTATGACCCGTTTTTCCAATTTCTCCAAATATTGTTAGATGTTATATAAAAATTTTCCTTAATGTACACATTTTTGCAAAGCTATTTTCTGCAATACAATGCATTCATGTACAGTATGTTACCTTCACTCACATATGCATTTTTGCACATGTTACTTGGCTGGAGAGCTGAGTTGCAAAAGTCAGAGAGGTGATTTAAAAAGATGTTTCAGTTTGCATATTGTCCCAGAAATTCAGTAAGTTCTCCCCAATCTTGAATCCTCAGGCTGTTCTAGGCCTCCCTGCAGACATGCTGTGCAGCACTGTGCTGGCATGCCTCAGATAGCATACCTTCTCCTTTCAAACATTTCTCCTACCACCTGGTTAGGCAAACCCTTGTGCATATAATGTCCCTTGACCACGACTTGGATCCAGAGTTCTTTCCCCTGAAAGGAAGGGCTGCCAATCCAGCAAAGGATCTCACTTCTGGAAGCTGCGGGAAGGCAACTTTCGCTAACTCCTATACCCTGCCTAGGAGCGCCTCCTCCACTGTTCCAAATGGACTGCAAGGGGAACATTTAAAGCTGCCTTCCACCAGCAGGCACTGGGAGCATCTCATGCGTGTAACTATGCTGCCAGGATGCTGCCACTGGCAGAAGGAAACTCTGGATCTATGCCCATGTATCTATAAAGCCAGGTCATCAGAGTTATATGTCAGCATGATACATCACCAAGGCAGGCACTGTGGAATTAAACTGATCCTAAATCATTGCCTGTGATGCTTATTAGAACACATTATTGACTCAAACGAAGCCAATAAAGGTTTAGTATGTTTTAGAATTCCTGAGTCTATACATAAAAAAGAGAGCGCTGTTGTTCATTGTGACATGACAAGAAGGCTTCTTCAGTGCTAGAACTCCTTCCCTGAGAAGTCTGGGCATCTTCTTCTGCATTTGTGTTCTGCTGACAACTGAACAAAAATCCTTTTTTAAATAAGCTTTTTGATTCTGTTGTTGTTTGTTGAACAGTGGTACCATAGTGTGTGTGTGTGTGTGTGTGTGTGTGTGTGTGTGTGTTGCCTTTTGCTGCTGTCTTTAGTGTGGTAATCTAGGGTTTTATTAGTTGGATTACTGTTTACTTTTGATTTCTAAACCACAATAAACAAATAAACAAACATGTCAATAGGTCGGCTTTATTTGTAATTATAGTTGCAAATGTAGAAGTTCTAGAAAGTCTGTAGATATCACCATACCCTGAATTGCCCCGTTTTTACCAGTACATCCCAAATTCCCAGCATTCCCAGCTTCCATTTTGATCTGGGAATGCCCCACTTTCCCCCTCCAGAACTACTGCTGCTGAGCTAGGAGGAAAGGATGAGACAGCAAACTCTCTCCATGGCTGCCACCCCAGGAGACACCACACGGACCAGTTCAGCCTGGTGGGAGAATGTCACATTGAGAGGAGGCCTTGCTGGTGTTGCACCCTTAGCCAGACATTGGGGGGAGGGTGTTCCTCAAGACATGAGACCAAGCACTGTGTAGTTTTAAAGGTGCGCTCATCTTGCGGCGCTCATCTTGCTCTATAGGCCGAGGGAGCCGGCGTTTGTCTGGAGACAGCTTCCGGGTCATGTGGCCAGCATGACAAAGCTGCTTCTGGCAAACCAGAGCAGCACATGGGAACACTGTTTACCTTCCCGCCGGAGTGGTACCTATTTATCTACTTGCACTTTGACATGCTTTCGAACGGCTAGGTTGGCAGGAGCTGGGACTGAGCAACGGGAGCTCACCCTGTTGCAGGGATTCGAACCGCCGACCTTCTGATCAGCAAGCCCTAGACTCTGTGGTTTAACCCACAGCGCCACCTGGGTCCACATTACACCAACATAAACAGGGTTTAATGGGTAGCCAGATGCCTTGAGTGGCAGAGAATCTAGTCTCCAGATTATGCAAGGGGAGGAAATAAAGACCCATTTTAAAGAAGGGAATCTTTAAGAGACTATGATCTTACATTTCAGCCCTAATTCCCACATCATTCAGAGGTGGATGTACCACTTATACTTTGCATTACCATGTGAAGAAGGGGAGAGAGTAAAAGAGACATAAGATTTGCATCAATAATTTGTCATCTCAGTATCATTACAGATGACACACCTTCTGTGCTGAGCCGAAATTAAAGTGCTCTAAATATACATTCTGTGCAATCCCAATAGGAGTTGAGATGAAGCAGAGGAAGGGATTTTGAGTCTCTTCTCGTGACTTTTGAAAATGGCCTCAGATAAATTTCCCCTGAACTTCTATTTCTAGACACGTAGGGCCAATTGTCCCCCAGGCTTCATGGCCAATCCTGTATAAATTATGCATCCGAGAGATGTAGATTGGAGCAGATAGTTTAAGGAGATTCAAATGTGGAATTCTCATGAGATTTATTCCTTAAACACCTCTCAAGCCAAATAAGAATGGATCAGCCACCAAAAGCTTATCTTTTCGCTCCCAGGCGCCTAGACTGTTTGCACACCTAAATCCCAATTTTCTAATATATTAAGCTGTTGCCGTCAAAGATTAAAAATTAAAGGGTCTATTATTGTTATGGTGCTGGGGGGAATTACACATGTACCTTCTCAGGCAGAGCGATCCCCAAATGATTTTTTTTTTACAAGAAGTCTCAGAAACTTTTCTATCTAGCAACAATGATTATGCAAATGATGAACGAATTATATATTTTTTCCATTGATACAACTCCTGATAGGTATTCTCTGAAAGGGACGTATTACTTTTTAAAGTTACAATTTAAATATACTATTTATATCTTCTCTAAGGCTGATTATAAACTGATAGGAAAAATAGACCATAAGAAGAGCCTATGGTGGGTCAGGCAAAAATCCCTTCTAGTCCACCATCCTGTGGTCAGCCAGATGTTCTTGGGTGGATGTGCAGAATGGGCCCAGAGGGGGAGGACTAGTGAAGTGCCAGTGGTGCATTGGGGAGATTGGGGGGGGGACACATGTGGATGGGTGGGCAGCAAGGGCAGGTGGGCGGAACTGCCACCTGAGGCGACCACCTCACCCTGCCTCATGGGTGGGCTAGCCCTGGGAATGGGGCCTAAGTCACAAGGAATCATGAACAGGATTGCTGCTAAAGTCTAGATTAACCATGGGAGTTACTTACACGGGAAAACCTTCTTGTGAAGGAGACACAGAGGAAGCATGCATGTTCTCTTACCTTATGATAGCATCTGAAGTAAGCAGCACGCTCATCTGAAAATTTCTCTATTCTTTTGGGCCCTTTGCTTGATGCTTTCTTGAAGACTAGCCAGCATCTCTGATAAATCTAGGAACATTGAAACACATTATTATTATTATTATTATTATTATTATTATTATTATTATTATTAAAAAGTGAACCTTGTGACAAATAATTATTTTCAAATATTCCATTTGGGGAAATGAATAGTCCCATAAAAATGCAAGGAGTGGGTACTCAGCTCAGCAAAATCCCTTGAGTTGGTTTTGATTCTTCTTTCTCAGACTCTTCCTCCTCCAGCTTCTCCAAACAATGTCCATTTCCTGTACCAACTTTAATTCTCGCTCACAAGCATGCCTTTGTTATTGCTTTTGGTTGCCAAAAGCCTCATTTACTTATTGACTTTAATACTTATTTACAGTGCGCTTTTTTTTTAGTAACAAATGAGGTGTCAGTACTCATAACATGATAAAAGTGTCATGGGCGCCAAAACAAAATGGCTGCCGCGAGCAGCAAAGAAAAGTGGTATCCATGAGTACAAAATCACCCAAAAGCACTGCTTATTTATCTTAATTTTTTTTCTGCTTTATAACCTCAAGAGATCTCCAAGTTGCTTATTTGCACAATGCAATCACCTTCAAGAATATCTGCCTATACAGAGCGACACCCACCATTATCCAAGTGGACATCCTCTTCCTCCCCTCATAAGCTCTCCCCTCCTGGGTCAGCTGCTGGAAATACACGGCCAATGACCTCCATAGCTATTGTACTGTCCCCACTGCAGTTCGCCAGATTCGGCCGCTAACCTCCTTTACACTCTTCCCCAGGAACGGACTCCAATGGGCTTGCTTGGGTGTTGTAGAGATCTCCATCAACTAGACTGGCCATGTGTCTTACTTTACAGGCTTATGTTTGAAGGGTGGTCAGGGGACAGTCCTCTGAAGGGAGAGCAGGAAGGGCTTTGAATTTGCCTGTCCACTCAGGAGAGAGGGTTTTGGGAGCGGGAGCGTGTGGGAGGTTGTGGAGTAGGTTACTAGAGTAGGTGTAGATGAGGAATTGGTTAGGTTTGTCATTATATGATTAACAAGAACAGTTCTATTGAAACCACAAGCTTGTACACATGAAACTTGAACGCAACCGTTAAGATTTTAAGACATTAAATGTTAAGTTAAAGTGCCATTAAAAAAAAGAAGAAGAATTTGCCTGTCCACTCTTCGCACCTGGGCATAAGACTGAGAAGGCCCATAGATCACTTACCGTAGTCGCAGTCTTCTCTACTATCTTAAAATATATAGTGTTCCTATTTCTGTTAGAAACATAGGAAGCTGCCTTATGAGTCACACTATTTGTCTATCTAGCTCAACAATGTCCATACTGACTAGTAGCAACTCTCCAGGGTGTTAGGCAGGGAACGTTCCCAGTCCTACCTGGGGGTCCTGTATTTTGAACCTGGGGACCTGTGCAATATGTAAATAATGTTAGTAATTATTTCCAAATCTGCAGCTGTACAAATGAAGAAGCATGTTCTCTTTCATCCTTTTCTTGTTGGTGGTGGTGGTGCATAAGTAGCAAACCGATCCCCAATCCCACGATAGCATATTTGCTAGCAGTGAGCACAGAGGAATGGCAAGATATTCTTTAAAGAGTATTGTATTACTCTGGTATTTGCATAATTCAAGAGAGATTCAAATTGCCTTTGATGCAGAATAACAACACCCATCAGAATAGTGGTGGTAAATACCTGAAAAATGTAAAATTCATTGGTAGTTGTTAGAAGAGGAAGAGGAAGAAAGAAAGGACTACATCTAAAAGCTGGTACAGGGAGCAAGGTCCTGTTTCAAATCTCCTCTCACCATGAACATACTAGGTGAAGGGGCAACCAATGCAGTGGCCTGCAGATGTTGTGGAGTACAACAACTCCCATCACTCAACCAGCACTGCCAATGGTCATGAATGATGGGACTTGTAGTCCAAAACAGCTGGCAGGGGCACCATGCTGTCCACCCCTGTGCTAAGTGGTGTGTCAGGCAAGGTGGTGTCCTCAGCATCAGTCTCATACTGAGCCGCCTTACAGGGTCATTGTAATGACAAAATCTACAGTAGATATTCCTGATATTTATATGCCTCTATCAGTGAATGGTTCTATTGTCTCCTGGTGTTTCTGTAGTACTACCCTATGCGGCTTGGGACCCTCGTACCTACGGGACCGCCTCTCCTGGTATGCCCCGCGGAGGACCTTAAGGTCCACAAACAACAATATTCTGGAGATCCCGAGCCATAAGATGGCCAGATTGGCCTCTACTAGACCAAGGGCCTTTTCAGTACTGGCCCCAACTTGGTGGAACACTCTTTCCCAGGAGACCAGGGCCCTGCGGGATTTGTCATCTTTCCGCAGGGCCTGCAAGACAGAGCTGTTCCGCCTGGCCTTTGGGTTAGACTCAGCCTGAACCCTGTGTTTTCCTCCCTCATGGCTTGGATTTATGGACTACTTGAAATGAGGCTGCACTTTAAATTTTAATACTGTATTTTAATCTGTATTTTAATTAATTGTTCTTATGTTGTATTGTGGTTCTGCTGGTGTGAGCTGCCCTGAGCTGGGGAGGGCGGGGTATAAATAAAAATTTATTATTATTATTATTATTATTATTATTATTATTATTATTATTATTGTAGAGCGGACGGAGAGATTGGTGATAGTGGTTGGCGACACTAGTGATAGTGACTGGGAGATACTGGAGGAATTGGGTGGGGTGTGTGCTCATGGATGTTTCTAAGGTGTGGGGGTAGAATGGGATGGCTACACTGTATGACTTGTGTCGACATAAGGATCTGGGTGTGATGTGCATCTCTCTGTGAGCGAGGTGAACGTTGCATGCTGTGAGTAAGATGTCCCTTGGCAAGGAGGAGGGATCCCTGACACTTAAGCGGCTTTCAAAACGTGCTGCCAATTGCATTGGAGCTTGTCCATTCATTTGGTGTTACATAACAGTTTGGTTATTTCTGAAAACCTTTTAGTAGTCATATTTAATAGCAAATATTAAATAAATAAATAAATTCAATTCGGGGATGTCAGCCAGTCAGGGTCATAGAATCAGAATCATGGAATCATAGAGTTGGAAGAGACCACAAGGGCCATCCAGTCCAACCCCCTGCCAAGCAGGAAACACCATCAAAGCATTCTTGACATATGCCTGTCAAGCCTCTGCTTAAAGACCTCCAAAGAAGGAGACTCCACCACACTTCTTGGCAGCAGATTCCACTGTCAAACAGCTCTTACTGTCAGGAAGTTCTTCCTAATGTTTAGGTGGAATCTTCTTTCTTGTAGTTTGAATCCATTGCTCCGTGTCCGCTTCTCTGGAGCAGCAGAAAACAAGCTTTCTCCCTCCTCTATATGGCATCCTTTAATATATTTGAACATGGCTATCATATCACCCCTTAACCTTCTCTTCTCCAGGCTAAACATACCCAGCTCCCTAAGCCCGTTCCTCATAAGGCATTGTTTCCAAGCCTTTGAACATTTTGGTTGCCCTCTTCCAAAATGGTTGCCCTCTTCCAAAAGGGTCTTCCCCTTATGTCTCCAGCCCTTTCCCATGCTGGCTGAACATACATCAGAGGGGAGTAATTTCTGCTGTGGGTGTCTATGGTTGGGGCATGAGCATTGTGCCCACTCACAGTAGGGGGGTTGTTGGTGTTGGGGATACCCTCCACATCCCCTTTCAACCTGCAGGCGAAGTGTTATGTGAACCTCCCTAGTAGGTGATTGCCATTGAAGGCTTAGAGGACACACCAGTCAGGAAGCTAGGCAAGAACTTTATTGTCTCCCTGAAACAAGAATAGAATAGACATGGGAAATTTCTTACTCCTCCCAGATACAATAAAGTCCAGTGCCACCTAGTCCTAGGCTGTATAATGACAATATCCACACCAACTCACAGATGCAAACAGGGAAATTTCTTTTATGCCTGTAATTCATTCTGCTAAGCAATCCTGGAGGCCCTTTCCTTGCTGTCTTCCTTTCTTCTGCAACAGCTTGTTCTGCACCCGCTTCAGAAGCCAACGTGTTGGGAAACCGATCATAACAATTCCCTTTGTTAAAAACCTGAGGATGGTTCGCACAATGTTTAGACACACAGCTGATTTGCTGTACTTGTTATAAGATAGCTGCAACTTAAACAGCACCACTTACTATATGGGCAGATGGTTATGTGGGGGATAAAAGGGAAGAGAGGCACTGTGTTTCGGCAACCAAGGAAGAACAAAACGTAGCTGCATAATTTAAAACCAAAACAGGAGGTTGTGCCAGAATGAAATAACAAAGCAAAGTTGCCCAACAGTATATGTTACCATACTTAACACTTTGAAATGAACCTCACCAGCTACCACAAGTGAAATGGAGTGGCAGGTTGTACACCAGATGGTGCTTTAGTGTCCATGCACCTACATGTGCAAGGAAGTCAAGATGTATGTTTCTGTTGTCCACTTAGAAATTCACCATTGAGTGCCATGAAAAAGGAGCAAGTGAGCATTGCATCAGAACTAGGCTAGTATGGGTGCACACACTAAAATCTCTCTTAAAGGGAAAAATTAGGGTAAGGGATTTTTTTTTTTTTACAAAGGACAAGCTCCAGAAAATAGAAGCATAAGATGCTACTTTATACTGAATCATGCCACTGGTCCATCTAGCTCAGTGTTGTCCACCCCAACAGGCAGCTGCTCTCCAGGGTTTCAAGACAGGAGGGCTCTTTCCCAAAGAGTTTTTTTAGGGATCACAAAACTGTAGCATTGGAAGGACCACAAGGGTCATCAAGTCCAACCCCCTGCAATGGAGGAATCTTTTGCCCAACGTGGGGTTCGAACCCACGGCCCTGAGATTAAGAGCCTCGTGTTCTCCCAACTGAGCTGCCCCAGGTCCATCCCAGGATGCTCTGCCTTCTCTGCAAGTTGTGGGCAATTTGACTACTCTCAAGGAATGGATGGGAAATTAGGTAGGAAGGGAAAGTAAAAGATCAGATTTTTAAAGAGAATGTCAAATTTTGCAGTATACGGAAATTGGTAAAACACACACACACACACACACACACACACACACACACACACAATGGTGATGATAGAATCCAATGGTTTGAATATCTTCCACTGAGGTATTTGTTAAATTATCATGGGAGGAAAGTGAATAGAAAACTAACTTGGTTTGGAAGTAATTAATTTCACAATCACAGAACACTAAAGGGTTATTAACTAAAGTGTGGGGCTTAACGACAGAAGGGGGAAAGTTAAACTCCAAGGTTTAAAAGCAAGATGGGGTTATTATTGGGGGAGGTTACTGGGAGTATACAGGAAGCTTTTTTGGTGCAAAAATTCTCCATTTCTATCCTTTGGAGGCAAAATCATTCTGAAGTGTTACATAATTGGCATTTAATGCCTTCAAAATTAAGCAAACTGAACAGCTTAATGGAAGGGCTATGTTGCTTTCGTAAGTGGTTTGGGTGTGTGAACAGCGCAAACTTATTGCAAGGAAATTCATAGACTTGTAGGCTTGGAGGGTACCCCAAATGTCATCCAGTCCAACCCCTAGCAATGCAGGAAAATGGCCTAAAAGAAATTAATTTCAAAATTACAGAACACTAAAGGGTTATTATCTGAAATATATTAGAAAAATTTATATAGACTTGTTACTGGTATCACTATTAATATCTCCCCCACCAGCAAAACGTATATATGAAACATATGAAGCTGCCTTATGCTGAGTTAGACTATCAGTCCATCTAGTTCAGTATTGCCTGCACTGACTGGAAGTCTCTCCAGCATCTTAGGCATTTGACATTCCCGGCCACTCTTGGAGAAGCCAGTGGATTCCTCCTGGGACCTTCCAGCCTTCCCTAAAGCAATATTATTCAACAACAAGAACAACGGAAACATACAATGTGCATCTTAAAGGGACTTCCTACTGAAAGAGGGAAACTATATTTTGCTGAAACAAAGCAGATTAGAGATCAATCGTACAATTCTCTATATTTTCCAAAGGCGGCAATATACTAAGTAAACAACGTAATAGCCTAATATGAAAATGATTACTGAATAGCTGTGTGAGTATTAGCCTTTCCAGAGCCAACTGGGAAAACACAAGTGGTAGATATGCTAATGCAAAGCAATGCAGGGTCCCAGGAGAACAGCACCGCCTAAGGAGTTGGCTCTGTTGGTATTGAGATGCTGTACAAACCTAATGGTTGTATAATTAAAGCTGGCGGTACAGCTTCCTTTCTCATTATGTATCCTTGAGAAGGAAGGAACTGGGGGGCTTTGTCTGCAGGACAGTTTACAGTATATTATATACTTGGGGGAAGACTGGGGGGGGGGGAGAGAATACCAGGCAAAAGGATACAATTGGGTGATGCACTGGAATTAAGTGGCTTTGACAACGAATTCAGAGAGTTCAGGATGGTTTGGGAGTTTTTTGTCCGTAATTTCAGACTGCAATGGTTTCAGAAGCCAGTTAAAGGGCTTTTTTGTGATAGTTTCATTTGATAGGACTAGGAGCACCAGTAAAATGGGGGAAAGACAGAATATGCAAAGTGGATATATAAAATATACAGTGGAACCTCTGGTTACGTACAGTGGTACCTCGGTTTATGAACACAATTGGTTCCGGAAGTCTGTTCATAAACTGAAGCAAACTTTCCCATTGAAAGTAATGGAAAGTGGATTAATCCGTTTCAGACGGGTCTGCGGAGTACTCAACCTGAAGCGTACTTAACCCAAAGCATGGGTGTAATTGGTTCCGGAAGTCTGTTCATAAACTGAAGCATTCATAAACTGAAGCGAACTTTCCCATTGAAAGTAATGGAAAGTTAATTAATCCGTTCCAGATGGGTCCGTGGCGTTCGTAAACCGAAAATTCGTAAACCGAAGTGTTCATAAACCAAGGTTCCACTGTACTTAATTCGTTCTTAACCTAAAACCTGAGGTACCACTTTAGCTAATGGGGCCTCCGGCTGCCACCAATGCGCAATTTCTGTTCTCATCCTGAGGTAAAGTTCTTAACTCAAGGTACTACTTCCAGATTAGCTGAGTCTGTAACCCGAAGTGTTTGTAACCCGAGGTACCACTGTATAGGACATTTATCCACCAAGACACACAGAGTTACCTTATACTATCTAAATTAGCATTGTCCACAGTGACTGATAGCAGCTCTGCGGGATTTCAGGAAGGGGTCTATTGCCCCCTTATAGTTTTGCAGTTTCTATACTTAGAACGTGGAGAGGGTGCCATCTTGTCCTTTGCCTCAGGCTGCAAAATGTCTTGGGCTGGCCTTGAGGGCTAGCTTACCATATTTCAAAGTGGGTGAGCGTATTACCATCTAAAACGGAGGACTGGATTTTGTAAGGGAAAAAATCAGTTATTCGAGTCATGGAAGTCCTCTGTGTGTCACATCCACTTTGATCCTTACAGAGCTACATAATAGATTATTTTAAAAATCCATTGGGGGTGGCGACATCATGGCAGCATACCTTCCACACGTGCATTCAAAAGTACAGAGATGGAGACATTCCAGATGTTGTTGGATGACAAATGTCATCATCCTCAACTGCTGAATGCATTGGTTGGGACTGACAGAAATTGGAGTCCAGCATCTGTGGGCTGGCAGCTTCTTCCCAAACCCTTTATTAGAGCTTCTATAAAGAGAACAGTACAACCCACAACACACTTCGTTCTACCACACATGAACCCCATTATGTCAACCATCCTCAACACAGCTTGGAAAGTATTTACTATTTTCACATCCACATTTGTACTACAATATTTTCTCTCAAAGCGCACATCATACGAACCACAGTCAGGATTCCAAGAGCGACTTGACGAGGTTTTTTAACATATTTTGTAATAATAATAATAATAATAATAATAATAATAATAATAATGTCTAATCGTGACCGACTCTGGGGTTGTGCGCTCATCTCGCATTATTGGCCGAGGGAGCCAGCATACAGCTTCCCGGTCATGTGGCCAGCATGACAAAGATGCTTCTGGCAAACCAGAGCAGCACATGGAAATGCCATTTACCTTCCCGCTGTAGCGGTTCCTATTTATCTACTTTCATTTTGACGTGCTTTCGAACTGCTAGGTTGGCAGGAGCTGGGACCAAGCAATAGGAGCTCACCCCGTCACAGGGATTCGAACCACCAACCTTCTGATCAGCAAGCCCTAGGCTCAGTGGTTTAACCCACAGCACCACCTGGGTCCAAAATATTATTATATTTTGTAATAATAATAATAATAATAATAATAATAATAATAATAATATTTATACCCCGCCCATCTGGCTGGGTTTCCCCAGCCACAGCTTCCAACAGAAAAATAAAATAAAATAATCGATTAAACATTAAAAGCATCCCTAAACAGGGCTGCCTTCAGATGTCTTCTAAAAATCTGTTAGCTGTTTTTCTCTTTGACATCTGATGGGAGGGGGTTCCATGGGGCGGGCGCCACTACCAAGAAGGCCCTCTGCCTGGTTCCCTGCAACTTGGCTTCCCGCAGCGAGGGAACCGCCAGAAGGCCCTCGGTACTAGACCTCAGTGTCCGGGCAGAACGATGGAGGTGGAGACGCTCCTTCAGGTATACTGGACCGAGGCCATTTAGGGCTTTAAAGGTCAGCACCCTTTATCCTTTTTGAACAACATGCCATATCCCAAAATGCTTCTGAATCCGTCCTGCATTTCAAATGCAGGTTTGCCAGGTGACAAGGGTTCTGCTTACAGAGAAATGCAACCCAAACCCCTTTGGGGGGCACGCAGAGCTAATTGTATGGCTCTTTGGATCCGAGCCAGTTTTTGAGAGTTCTGAAAAGGATTGCCTGAGACACAAAAAGGACATTCATTTTTGTGAACAAAACCATCCAATCTGATGCGATATTTTATCCCTACTTGCTTGAGTTCCACATTCAGAATGACAGATCTAGGTACCAAAGGTATACATCACCACAAGAGAAGAATGGCGACGTTTGATGGTAAAATAACTACACAGGATTAGGAAACCAAACTCCGTTTCCAGAGAGTGCAGAGGTGCGCCAGTAACCGCTGAGGCATCCAGGTGGCATTGCGTTCAACAGCTTGGCAAATAAAAGCACAGCTAAAGATTTAGGGAATCCAGCTGGTGGGTGAACAGTTTGTGTCTTATTAAAATAACCCTAGGATTATTTGCAAAGGTTAAGCAGGATTGTTTGAATCTGTAATGCTAGCAGCCAGAAGGTAAACATGCTTATTTGTCGAGTGTAATAACGATACTGCTGAGAAGGGATTTGCTTCTAGTCAAAGTGAATTTCTGCAAATTTCTCCCTTCTGTAAATCTACAAGTCATGACTCCAGGGCCTGTTTCTCAGCATCTGAAACCTTTCGGGGTATAGTACTGCTTATGCTAACAATGGTGTCAATTTGTGTGGCATTTATCAAAAGGTTAGAAGACACCACACACTTATTCTTTGAGAGGTTTTGATTCAGTTCCCGTACAGCAAGAGCTCTCAAACTCTCCACCCCAGAGCCCACTTGAGGCAGCTGAGAATTGCTGAGGCCCACCAGTCACAAAATGGTGGTGCAGGGGCACAGCCTGCCACAAAATGGTGGCAGACAGAGGCAGAGTTTGGCATAATGAGTCGGCAGCTACTGACATCATTTTCTACTAATATCTCACCCATCTTGGGGGGAATTCTCGAAATTCTTTGCCACACACCATTTCTTGCGGCAAGGAGTTCTCTAGCTCATCTTCTCTCGGGCTAAGCACAGACGTTTGCTCGGGAGGAATTGTAAGTCAGCTTCCCAATTTTAGGCAGAATTTAATAATCAGAGGCTCTAAGTAGAGGAGGCTTTATGGAATGCCCCGGCTCCCACAGAGTTTGCTGAGAACCAGGGTGTTCCTACGTACCACATAGATGCTTCCACATCATACCACCAAGTGTGTTTGCCGAAAGCTGCAGCTCCTGCTGGTGGTGGAAGTCAGGGGTGGAAGCAAGGAGGCAGGTGGCAGCAATTCCCAGTTCCCCTCAGGTGAAGAAATGGGATGGGCCATCCCTGCCTTGGGTGCAGCCCTGTGAAGGATAGCATAAGCATCTGCTTATGACTAACAGCACTTTGTCATTATGTCTGACAAGGAGAAGCTTTAAACTGGGAATGAGGAACATCAGACCAGAAGAAGAAATGCAGTCCTTGAGGCCTCTCTAGACCACAACTCTCACCAGCCCTGCTCCATGGTCTCTGCATGGCTGGAATGTATCCTGGAAGTCTCCATCCCTGCTCGCCCAGATGAAGAAACGTATGGATGGTGTGTAGAGACAAACCTTTTGTGTTATCATGTACCCCAGTGATACATAAGGTGAAGTCATGTTAAGAGTCACAGCCCCCAGAAAACTGCTCACAGGGGAATGTGGCTCTCAAGCTGGAAATTGTTCCCCAGCCTTGGTGATGGTTTGCTGAACGAGCAGAGATTAAACCATGGTTTCTGATCCTAGCACATATAGGCTGGATCAAAGAAGCGTTTCAGTTAAACATGTTGCAAATTTAAACAGGGGAAACACGTAGAGAAAAACTGCACTCCACAGCCCCACCTGGTGGCATGATGTTGCATCGCATATACAACACAGATAAATCACTTTTTCTTTACCAATCTAGCTGAGTCCATAGTTTCCTTTTTCCAGTTCTTCGGTTACTGAGTGGGTGGTACTTCGTAAGTCCTGCAGAAACTGTGACTCACCGAGCCAAACTGAGACAAGAACCATGTATTCTCTCCTCCTAGATGCTGATACGATTCTCCCTGGTTTTGCTGTTCCAGGCCAACAGCAAAATTGGGACATCTATAGAGCCCCTGCTACCCCACCATACATGCTGAGCTATGTTCAGGCTGGTGGGTCATAAGTGATTCAGGTCCTGTTCAGACATAACTGTAGACAACATATAGTGGCTATATATTATAGATCACTATACATAACATGGAGTGGCTAGGGAAACCCACCCAGATGGGCAGGGTATTAGTAGTAGTAGTAGTAGTAATAGTAGTAGTAGTAATAATAATAATAATAATTTGCTAGTTAATAATTCCAGCATTGAGCAAGTGAAATCAGGTTCACAAATGTCTAATGACAACATCCTTTGAGAACATTTTGCTCTCTGAATAATAGACTTGCCTAGTACATGTGCATTAATTCATTGTTTCTCTAGCTGTTGTCAAATCCATTCATAACAATTATTAAGATTGTCATCCAATATATAAAACACACTGTGCATTTCTGTTCAGTGAAGCATGAGGGAAATGAAGTGGCTTGAAAAACCACAGCTGCACAAAGCTTCTCCTTGACAGTTCATGTTGAAACACTATCCCTGCACCAAAATATCAACTCAAAACCTCATTCCAGAGCCTTAACATTTCCAGTTTTTGCTAACTTAGGCCCCGTCTGCATTTTACACTTAAAGTAGTACCATCCCACAACCTTTCCCTAAGTAAACCTGGGAACTGTGCTTTGTGAAGAGTGCTGAGAGCTGTTCCTCTCACAGAGCTACAATTCCCTCAATCCCTTGGGAAGAGGGATTGATTGTTAAATCACTCTGGGAACTATAGTTTTTTTTGGGGGGTCTCCTAGCAGTTCTCCAACCACCCCTCACTATTTCCCATGCATAATCTTGGCCATGCTCGGAGCTGCTACATGCTGAGGTAGCCAGCCCAAATTATAATGTTTTTGCATCAGAGGGTACACAAATGGATGTGTATGGGGTTTCATGTTCATCCATCAATTCTTAGACTGGCTCTTATACTGGTCCCAAAAGCCATGAGCATGTGGCCCCCAGAAGTTTTCCCACCAGGGAATGTCGCCCTCAGCCTGAAAAGGGTTCCCCACCTCCGAGGCAGAAAGTCCCAGTGAACTCACAAGGGCTTACCTCTGATCTGGCTGCTGCATGTCACAAGCAACGTCTTCCGGATCAAGCCCACATTAATTGCAGCGCACAACAAACTTTAATTCAGGAAGCAAACTCACAGCAACAGCAATATCCAGAGAGATCAATAAAACACATTGTCAGGATTTCATTTTCTTTTGCATAAGGATTACGGGGAAATGAACACAGACAAAGACAAAGAGTTTTAATGTATCCCTAAGTGCTGATTCTTCAAAATGATTCATTTGCCTCTCTCGCTCTCTTTTGTTAAAGAGGAGGAAAAGCACTGGCTTCACACTTTTGTATTGATCCCGACACATGGCAGCTATTACAGCTGGATACTTTTCACAGCCAAAGAGTTGAACAGAAGCAATTTGTTCTTAAATGAGGAGGATCAAATATCTGAAGGAACACCAGGAGGAGATGGCCTTGGGTTGCCTGCCTGCCTGCCTGCCTGCCTGCCTGCCTCTCTCTCTCTGTCTCTCATTCAGGCACTTGGAAAGCTAAAACAATGATAGAGATCAGAGTTCTGGGAGAGGGACAAAATAAGCAAATACAAAGGGTTTGTTAACATGTAATTGCAGGATCTGGCAGCAGGCCTTGCACTGGGTTGCGGTCATGGTCTGTGCAGGGTTCAAACTTCTGCTCTCAGTCTTTAAAACATTTTGCCTCATTGCGTTTGGAAATGGTCAGTGCCTTCATGCAATCGATCCATCAGTCAGTCAAATGCTATTGACAACTTTCAGTCGCCCTGTGTTACAACCACATTCTTAGAGTTGCTGTTCAGGCTGCAAACCAGGGCCATGGGTATGACTCTTACCTTTTTTATAGTCGGTTATACATTCCAGCTAGACAGAAGTCACAGGCCTATGCAGAACAGCACAAAAGAGGCATTTTCACGGTTCAGAACACTTAAAAAATGCATGGGGGAAGGCCGCTGCAAGGGGTGCTAGGTAAAGGTAAAGGACCCATAGCTGCCAAGTCTCCCGCTGAAAAATGCGGGATCAGCAGCGGCGCGGCACCAGAAGTCACTTCTACGCATGTCCGGACATCGGAAATGTCCGGACAACTGGAAATCTGGCGGCGCCGGCACCCAAAATGGAGCCTCCCTAGCAGGTAGGAAATCAGGGGGATTTACGGGATTTTTTCCAATCCGGGCTGCCAGCGGGAAACGGTTTAAAATACGGGGGGTTCCCGTGAAAAACGGGAGACTTGGCAGCTATGAAAGGACCCCTGGATGGTTAAGTCCAGTCAAAGGCGACTACGGGGTGCAGCGCTCATCTAGCTTTTCAGGCCGAGGGAGCCAGCGTTTGTCCACAGACAGCTTTCCGGGTCATGTGGCCAGCATGACTAAACAGCGTCTGGTGCAACGAAACACCATGGCGGAAGCCAGAGCACATGGAAACACCATTTATCTTCCTGCCACAGCGGTACCTATTTATCTACTTGCACCAGTGTGCTTTTGAACTGCTATGTTGGCAGAGGCTGGAACAGAGCAATGGGAGCTCACCCCATTGTGTGGATTCAAACTGCCGACCTTCCCAAGAGGCTCAGGGGTTTAGACCACAATGCCACCCTCTTCCCTGCAAGGGTAGCCTAGGAAGAGGAAGAGGGAGTGGGGCCGTGGAACATGCCAAAGGACATCCCTACACTAAAGGGTACATAGAAGTATCAAAAGGTTTAGGAGGACTCTTTGTCACAGCAGGGTGGGAAGTGATGCTGATGAAATACAACATCCGTCTTGGCTCATCACTAAGAGGACCACCAGGGCAGATAAAACTCCACTGTTGATGAACTCTGGTATGCAGACCATCAGTTGACCATTCCTTGGCCCAGATCCCTTGTTCCACCTCTCTCAATATTGTCTACAGTGACCGAGACAGCTCTCCAACATTTCAGGAAGGAATCTTTCCCAACACCACCTGGAGATATTTCTGAACAAATGTGCTCTACCAATGAGCTCTCTCAATTTGAAGGTGCCTGGTGTAGCACCATCTCTGAAGCCTCTGTCAGCCCTGTCCTTGACCCGCATCTGTGCCAGTGACTGCTTGGGGAGCACATCTAAGTCATTCAGAGTTCCTTGGAGGAAGGGTTGGGCATTGGTGTAACCAATAACTGAGTGTGCTGCCATATACAAAACAGGTGCGTTGGTTTCAAATGAAATGTATGGTTAAGAATTTGAGATGTTATTTCCATATTGCTTTTTGGAATACAAAAAAGAGCAGTTCTTATCTCAGTTATCTGCAGAATGACATCTCAGAGATCCAGGGCTAAGGAACGGTTGTCCACCTTGCAGCTACTACACTGCAATGGTATTGATAAGCTACTGTTATTACTGTCGCTACAGTCATGTACAGGACAAATCAGCTTGCTCATGTCCACAGAATGGAAGATGGGAGAATCCCCAAGGATGTGCTCTACGGGGAGCTGGCTTCCAGCACCAGGCTAGTTGGCAGATCAACTCTCTATTACAAAGACGTCTGCAAAGCCTGGCAACATCGACCCAACTGTGTGGGAATTCCTTGCGGACGACCACAGTGCCTGGAGACATACAGGTCATGTACCCATAGCAGTGACCAGAGGAGGAATGAGGAGTGGGAGGAGCACGGAGAGAAGAAACGCCAGGGTGCATCTGCAGCAGCACAGCCGGATGCCTTCATCTGCCCCAGCTGCAACAAAACGTGTCTCTCCCATATCAGTTTCTACAGCTACAGCAGGCTCTGAGGCCTTCCAACAGTTTGACTTCACTCCCCAAAGTGCACTCCTCCATTGTCTCCAGAGACAGACAGATGCTGACAATAACAATTACTGTCACTGCTATCCTGCATAGGACAAATCAGGCCAAGCTCTGCTTCATCAAGGCATATGGGAGACTTTCTGGAAAACAGACATTTCACTTTATTTATTCTGCTGTTTCCATAACAAAAGCAGGATGTGCCTGCCGTGGTTGTACAAGCTGCCAGGAAACACCTATGAGAACTGACAGATCAGGTATTCTGAAGAATTTGGTGTGTTTTTTATTACTCTATCTCTTTTCTTTCTTTAAGTGAAAGCAATACCCTGCAGTGCAAGATCATATTCTACACACCTGGCTCTGTGCCCAAAATTTGACTTTTCTATACTTGAGATAAACCAGTAAAAATAGACGACCTAGAGATAGGGTGGCAGCTCATTAACGGAGACATTTCTCACCATGTGATCTGCTTCACTAACGTTGTACTTACCTTGGGGGGGGGGGAATCATGACAAAATTTCTCCATGCAGGCAATTTTGTATCACAAAAGTTCTGAAACATAGTAAGATGTCGAGAGCTTTCCAGCTGGAATTTTATTCTAAGCTCGACTTGCATGTTTGGAAAAGCTCAGAGCTGATATCAGGTTTCTGAGGGAATAAGCTGGAACCTATGAAAAGCCAGTCATCTGCCCTCCAGATGTTTTGAACCACAAGGGCTAGAACTGGTGGGAATTGGTCTCCAAAATATCTGGAGGGCAGCAGGCTGATGAAGGCTGCCATGGTGAGTTTTGAGGTTCAAGAACTGCTGTACGGTGGCACCATCAAGAAGCAGGTTGATGTTACTCCAGTTGAGGATGCTGAACATTACCTAGCCCCTTCTAATACCTTTGGGGTAAGGGGTGAGGTATGACTGCTACAGCCAACTTCCCATCAACTCCCAACAAAAATTATGGGAGCACCGTAGTCCTCTAGCCAAATCTGAAGGGGTGCAAACTCCCCATTTCTGTTTTAAAGAGAACATTCTCTTAGTGGTCCTCCAAGGTTCGCTGAAGGGGCTTCTAGTAGTTTAAAGCTGCCACATTCCCCAGCCAGACTTTTGGTATAAATAACTCTGATTCCTTGCATCTGCAGTCTGGCAAGTCCTGACCCTTTCCAGCAATGTTTCCACTCCAGTTGATATCTGGGCTTCCAGTCTCTAGACCGATGGTGGTGGAATTTGACAGCATCCCTAATTATTGGGCAAGGCATCCCTAAATATTGTCAAGACATCATTGAACATTATGAACCTCCAGGAGAGTAATCACAGTAAGGTAATTTTAGCATATGAAGGTAAAAAGAGATTCTATTATGAAGATTCTGTGTTATGCCCCTCTTTTTTCTCTCTATATTTGGTGGGTTCCAGCCTTTGGAAACAGGGGGAGCTATCCCAGACGAACTGTCCAAGTTGAGCTGTCCAGAGCTGGTGGCTTCCAGTGTAGGTTTGTTTAATATGCATTATATTGTTGTGGTTAATATTATTTATCAATCGCCTTCAACGTATGTCCCAAGTCAAGGTACAAAATATAATAAAAGCAGTACCAACAACACACACACCAGAATATGAATTTTAAGAACAAGACAAAGTAGACAACCATGGCAGCAGACCTATGCAGCCAACTGAGGAAGCTTCTCAAAATAAAATGTCTTCAGTTGTTTCTGGAAAGTTCAGATACCTTGGCAGTCTAATGGGTCCATTTCCATGAGTAATCTAAAGTGCTGATTTTATCTCTTAAATCCGAATGACCATGATTCCTAAAAGAATGGCTATCCAAACTTTGAGGTCCCACTCCAGTTGGTACCACGGAAAGGGCCTCCTCAGTGGTGTGAAGCCTTGTTTATTTTTCCTGGCCTTTCAAAAACCCTGTAATTTTTAACATGTATGAAATTGCCATGGTTTTAGTCACCACTTTTGAGCTGTGGTTTGTTTTTATTTCTGCCAGGGAGAAGCTTTCCTGCTCTGAAAACTGTATTTTAATTTTGCTTTTTATTGTTTTATGTGTGCCATCCAGAGAACGAAGCTATTGGATGGCCATGTGTAAATATATGAAAACCCAGAGAGGACAAGTTCCCAAACTATGCCCAGCATGTTTCAGAGTTAAGAAATTCCTTCAGTGGGGCAACATTTCTTATCAGAAGTGCTACAGAATGTTATCTGCCCTGATTGATCTTGAGAAATGTTGCTGCTGACAAAGAAATTTCTTGATTCTGAAATGATGTGGGGGATAATAAAACACCTTGGCGCTCTGAGAACTTGGATTTTTCCTCCATCTAGTCCCTTCTCTCTCCTTTTTGGCCCTAAGTAGGGTGATAGTCAATTTTAGTCATACTCAAAAGTAGACCTATTGAAATCAGTTGATTTCAGTGGTCTGTCTACTTCATAGCTGCCAAGTTCTCCCTTTTTTTAAGGGATTTTCCCTTATGCCGAATAGGCTTCCTCGCGAGAAAAGGGAAAACTTGGCAGCTATGGTCTACTTGAAGTATCACCCATAGCAAACAAATAAACCATAAATACTTTTTTTTAAAAAGTGAATTATTTATCTATGTTTTTTTAAGGATGACACTCTCTTTCTTTGTGGCATGCTTGACAAAATGGAAGCTCACCACTGCCATAAGATGCAAGGCATAAGAATGTAAGAGACCTGCTGGATCATGTCAGTGGCTTGTCTTGCCCAGCATCCCATTTTCACAGGGACCAAACAGATGGCTGTGGCAAGCAGACTCTTTCCACCTCTGCAGCACAGTTTACATGCAAACTGTCTTTTTAATTAAAATGGTTAAACCAATGAGTAGCATAAAGAAGTAATGCTTCTATGTCTGCATCCTAAAATATGCCTCAATTTTATTAAGCATGACACTGTTATTTGCCCATGACACTGTTATCACCCTCCTGCTGCTACAAACGCACGGTTCTTATTTAAAAAGGGACATTCACCAGTTGCAGAACTAACCACACATTTCATTTTACTACAGGGAGATAATGAGATACAGAGAGAGAGAGAAGGGGAGAGTGTCTCCTTCCAGGAAAATATAGATGTGCCATAATGTGTGAAGTGCAAAATGAGGTGAGGGGCTTTTTTGCCCCACCGCCTGCGGGCTCATGTCAGGGTTGGAGTCAGACGCAGGTCAGCATAAAGGAAGCAGATCTCTGTTGTCAGTAAACTTAACACTTTATTCAAGGAAGAAAACATTCAACTCAGTCTAATTGATTCAGCAGCACTTCCCAATAGGTCCTGACCCTGTTGCCAGGACTAAAGGTCTCTGCGTTCTACCCTCTCTAAAGCTCTTCCCCTCCCAGATGTTCCCCAAGCAGTCCCAATCTGTGTCTGCACACCTCTGACCTCAGTTCTGCTCTTCTCATTACTCTCCGAGTTCTTGAAAACCAGGGGGGAAGGGAGTTTGTCACAGCAGGAGAGAGAGATTCCCTGGATTCTTGATCCCTCCTCCTCTGCTTCAGCCTTGTAGTCTGAACTGCTCCCTTTCCCAGGGTCCTCCTGCTCACTAAATCCTGCTGCCCCTTCGGCATCCAGCACCTCCTCCTAATCTTCTCCCTCTGACCTCTCCTTGGTATCCCACCACCAATTCCCTGGCAGGTGTCTCCCACCGCTCCTCTTCGTCCAGACAGTGCCTGACTACGGTAAATACAGTGTTAAGCAGCCATTAATCTTACCACACCATGCATAAGCGTGGGAGCTCTGGTGCCACCCATAAGCAGAGGTGACTAATTGTTGCCCCCAGGACAGATCTCGTCAGGAGTGCGTGCAGGAGCCAGGCCCTATGACCAATAGGGCTTCGCAGGACTGGGGCTTTCCTAAGTTTGTTCTGAAGAGGCAAGGCGCGGCCGCACAGGTGAGGCCAATTGGTAACTCACAGCACCTGGTGGCAAGAGCTGGGAAGGGATATAAGATTAGCATTTCCCTTTGGCTCAACATGCTTCCTGCGTTTGGCTTCTTGTCTCCTTTCTTCCTGATCCTCGGACCCTTGGCTTCCTGACTCCTGGTTTCTGGACTCTCGTTCCAGCTCCCACCCCGCTGTCTTGCCCCCGGTCCCAACGTCTTCAGCCGGGACTTTGATCGCCCATAAACCGGACCGTGACAGATCTGGCCCAGTAAGTCTCCCCATCCAGCAGTCATATGAATCCCTCGGAACCCTTGATTCAGCCGAGGAGCAGGAGGTACCCAAGGATGGGGACTCAGAGTGGGAAATGGGCAGGAATGAGACTAAGTCACAGAGCCTACTTGATGAAACCCCCCTCTGCCCCCAGATGCACCTGGGCCTGACAAGGCAGGGGACCAAGTGACTACGCCAGGCATAGGCAAACTCCAGCCCTCTACAATTCCCATCATCCCTAGCTAACAGGAGCACAGTGGTCAGGGATGATGGGAATTGTAGTCCCAAGCATCTGGATGGCCAGAGTTTGCCTATGCCTGGTGTTATGGACTACGATTTCCGAACCTATGGAGGATGAAGGAGCCTCAAGGTCCCTTACAACTCTAGAATTCTACTATTCTAAATAGAATAGTAGCACACTCAATATTTGGTTTGGTTCTGAGACTAATTCTTCATCATCCAAGGAGACCACTCCATCTCCTACTTGGGGTAGTGCAGACACCCCCACCCCAGCTCTCACCAGGAAGCCAATTATGACCACCATTGTTGTGGGCTCTCACCCTAAAAGGGGGCCAGCAGCTTTTCTTCCACACTCTCTCACCAAACATTCAACCATGCTGGGGGCCATAAACAAGGTCTCAGAGTGGCAACTCCCCAAGTGGCAAACCCAAAATGGATTATCAGTGAAAGGAACACAGGAAACTGCCGAGTCAGACCACTGGTCCATCTAGCCCAGGATTGGCATCAGTTTCTCCAGACTTTTGGTCAGGGGATACCGGTATTTCCAGCGTTATCTGGAGATGTCGGGACTTGAACCTGGGGCCTTCTGTTGACAAAGCAGATACTCTACCACTGAATTACGGATATTCCCACCAAACCAACCACTGCCTCTTCTGTCTAGCTGGGGCTGAGCCTCCAGAAGACTCAAATTCATTCCGTGAGGAAGAACTATATCCGAAATCGTAATCTGGTATTCCTCCTACACTTGTCCCTAGTGGAAAGTCCACCTTGAGTGCCCACACTAATATCCATCCTGCTTCAACGTGAAGCTGATTCCGCACATAAATTATATGAGTAATGTTCACAAGTACAGTAACTAAGTCTATAATGACAAAGACACAGAAAATACTATCGATTTAGCTCAGTTCCTGCTACCTGATTGGAGCTTCCACCAGCGCAGGTCAGATATTGCTTTAAAAAAATAAAAAATGAGTCAGTTCATTAATAACTTGGGCTGCCTGCCAGTGCAATGCATCCAGTGACTAACTCATGACCAGACAGACTTTGGAACTTGGGGGACTATGTGGACTTACCAATTACGAAGAAGGCTGTGGCATTTTATGGTTCTCTCTATCCTACTTACTGCATTTAATTAGGAAGATGCAGAGGAGGGGGAAGAGCTGCTGTTCCTGTTGACGTAGCTTGTACAATCCCTCATTAACACTTTGCTCACCTCCATTTTCTGTAGTATGCAGCCTTATTTCCTCCACTTTTAATAATGATAGTGGTGATGATGATGATGATGATGATGATATGAGCCATAAGAGAATGACAAACAAAACAGTTGAAACATGCCTTCTGCTTCACAGGGTGATACCTTCATGGTACTTTTTGCTTAGGGACTGGTCCAGTTGTGCACGCACATCTCTCAATTTCTGACCTCTTGGTTATCGATCAAGACTTGCAGTAGTAGGCACAGGAATACTAGGAATGTTTTGAAGGTTGTTCAGTTGTGGGGGAAAGAGTCAAGGTGGTCAGGAGGATGTGATGAATCTTGCCTTTTTATCAGCCTTGTTTACTTCTTTTTTTTTAAAAAAAAAGCCTTGTTCATTTAATGGGGCAATCATCCTATTTAATGTTTTGGGGTTTTTTTTGCTGGTTTAAGTTCAGAGTTAGAGCTGTCTGATGTTCACTCGAGCTCCACTAAACCAGGAAATTAGAAGCTAAGAACAAGGCCTTAACAGGTGTGCCCCGTGATCACAACTCCCTTGCCGCTATAAGATGCTACGCCATTCAACATTATTGAATTGCGTTTATCATATACATACACATACTTGAGCAAAAGGAGAAATTGGAAAGCATACTCTTAACCAGGGATAGGGAACCGAAGTCTTGGGGACCAAATGCAATTGTCCAGGAATCTCTGTCTGATGCTCAGGGCTCTCCTTAGGCTATGCCCCTCCCCCCACACTTTCTCCAGGCCACACCCCTCACTGGCCCTGCTCCATGACCTCATCAAGTGCTATTCTTTGAGCAAAAAATGTGCCTTGATGGAGGAGAGAGGTGTGTGCATGTGTCTGTATATCTGACTTTTGCACATCTGGAATGTAGCCTACTGTATCAAGGTTAAGAGTCTCATCTTCCCACTTTTGCTTCTGGACTTTTCCCCCGCCGGCATGCAGCCCCCGGAAGGAATGCAGCCCTCAGGTGGAAAGGGGTTCCTTCCCTCGCCACGCTCCAAACTAAATCAGTAAGTTCACCGGAATCGTTTTCTTCGTTGACGAAGCTGCACTTTTGTTCCCCTACAGCAGGGGTCAGCAACCTTTTCAGCTGTGAGCCAGTCCACTGTCCCTCAGACCATGTGGTGGGCCGGACTATATTTTGGGGGGGAAATGAACAAATTCCTATGCCCCACAAATAACCCAGAGATGCATTTTAAATAAAAGGACACATTCCACTCATCTAAAAACATCAGGCAGGCCCCACAAATAATCCAGAGATGCATTTTAAATAAAAGGACACATTCTACTCATGTAAAAACATGCTGATTCCTGGACCATCCATGGGCCGGATTGAGAAGGCGATTGGGCCACATCCGGCCCACGGGCCTTAGGTTGCCTACCCCTACCCTAAAGTACAGTAACATCAAACAAATGAGGAGTCCAATTATTTAATCCTCTGCAGTTTAGGCACCAGGAAGTAAATGGTGTAAACATCCTGATGGATCAATAATTTCAATTAAAACTAGTGACATTAATTTCACTGAAGCAAAAGTCTGAGTCACTCTTGCAGCGTGGGACTCCAGTCATATTTGCAGACAGTGCAATGAAAGACCTGCCAGCTCCAAAAAAATATATATGAATCAAATCCACAGTAAGTCACCCCCAATTATTGCTGGTTATCTTGCAGATGGGTAAAGAAGCCTTGAAAGTCTTACACTTTTGGTGTAAGTGCCAGTGCTCAAAAGTGTGTGGAAAGCGCACATTCTGACCGAGGTGCCCAGAGGGGGAAGATGAAAGCAGCTTAGTCATGAGCAAAGTGTAACCCATATATTCTCAGAAACACCCATCATGAATTTCTATACGTTTCTCCATAGCCTGCTACCTAAAGAGATGAGTGGTACAGATGTAAACAAAGCCCTGAGTCATTTTAGAAGTGTGGGCCCTGGCCATACTCGCTGATGACTCAAGAAAATGAAAGTGGAAAGAAAAGTCCATCCACTCCACAAAAATTAACCTCATCCCCTGTTAGTCACTCCAATTATCGTTGGTTATCCTATACACTGTACATATGTGAGAAGAGGCCCCAAAAGTTGTACACTGTGGTCTGTCTCTGAAAAGGGCAAATGCCAAGTTTCTGCCTAGAGGGGGGATGATGGTTGCAGCTACTTAGTAATGAGCTCTATGTAACCTGTACATGCTCAGAAGCACTCTTCACAAATTCCTCTGCACTCTGTGGTATAGTGGTACACTTTCATAATGACTCCATTAGCTGCAGCCACCGTCCCAATAAATGTCTAAAGGCATGTCCCTCAGGCAAAGTCCCAAAATGCAGGCTGCTGAATGGGGTTGATAGAGAACAACCAATACATAGCAAATATCCAATTTATCAGGACCTTCAGGACTGCCATTCTATGCATAGTTTCTTTGGAGCAAACTCCACTGAACTCAGTAGAGCTTACTTCTGGCTGCACAGGTTCAACCTGTAAAGCACACTGAACGAAGAAGAAGAAGAAGAAGAAGAAGAAGAAGAAGAAGAAGAAGAAGAAGAAGAAGAAGAAGAAGAAGAAGAAGAAGAAGATCTTCAGCTTGCTGACATGCAATATTTAAGGCAGTGGTTTCCAATTAGCTAACTACAACAGTAGGATTGTCATATTTCTAGAAGTAAAATGCAAAAGTTCTTGAGCTTTTGAGGGGAATTGCTGATTTCCCCCCCCCAAAAAAATCTGGACGCTCTGGCAACCCTGACAGCAGCCCCCCCCTGTTTTTCAAAATCCAAGCCATTAACCCACTATTTTTGAAAATTTTGATATCTCTACGATAGTCTTTGTTATGTGAATGGTGCCACGGACACCCTGGGTGGCTTATGCAGAACCTGGGGTCTGTGAACCCCTGGGGTTCACAGACCACCAATTGGGAACCACTGCTTTGAGGCATTCAATCAGAAATGAAAACAACTTGCAAAGACGTGTAACCATTTAAACTGCATTAAAGAAAAGGGAATAAATAACCAGCTTCACCATGATGATTCCCTCACCCTATGGCCTTCCTCTATGCTAATCTGTTGCAAACAAACTTGAAAGCCTCACCATCAACTCATTCATTTTCCAAAGCAAGGAGGCTCCATCAAATAACCTGCTGCTCTCGTTGTTGACATTATCACTCCTGCTATGGGAAAAGTCCCATGCTGAACTCCTTAGCATTCTCCTTCTCCCTTTCTACTGCCTGAAACCCAGTTCAAATCAAGGACTTCCCTTTCAAAACTAAATGTATAGAATCATAAAGTTGGAAGAGACCACAAGGGCCATCCAGTCCAACCCCCTGCTAGGCAGGAAACACCATCAAAGCATTCCTGACATATGGCTATCAAGCCTCTGCTTAAAGACCTCCAAAGAAGGAGACTCCACCACACTCCTTTGCAGCAAATTCCACTGCCGAACAGCTCTTACTGTCAGGAAGTTCTTCCTAATGTTTAGGTGGAATCTTCTTTCTTGTAGCTTGAATCCATTGCTCCGTGTCTGCTTCTCTGGAGCAGCAGAAAACAACCTTTCACAATCTTCTATATGGCATCCTTTTATATATTTGAACATGGCTATCATATCACCCCTTAACCTTCTCTTCTCCAGGCTAAACATACCCAGCTCCCTAAGCCGTTCCTCATAAGGCATTGTTTCCAGGCCTTTGACCATTTTGGTTGCCCTCTTCTGGACACGTTCCAGCTTGTCAGTATCCTTCTTGAACTGTGGTGCCCAAAACTGGGCACAGTACTCCAGGTGAGGTCTGACCAGAGCAGAATACAGTGGTACTATTACTTCCCTTGATCTAGATGCTATACCCCTATTGATCAGATGGGACCACAGCCGTTTCCCTAAGGTGGCACATTGTAAACGTGAAGCATTCCTGACAGATGCCTGCTCCGTCTTTTCTTGGGAAGGAGATTCCATAAGCCTCTCAGTTGTTTGTTCCGGTGAGCAGCTCAGTTTAAATTGTCATCTTATAGCACAGACAGCATTGCTATTGCTGCTGCTCTCAGTAGATCGAGAGAACAATTGCTCCCTTCTATAACATTATTTTTTGTGTTTGAGTACAGTATTATAATCATCTTGCAGCCTGATCTAAACACGCTGACTTTCCAACAAGTTCTCAGTGTGAATGCTCAGAACTGCAGCCTTAACTGGCTTTTCTGAAATACCTTAATATTTCCATTTGCCCACATATGATTTATCTCCCTGACCTTTTCCACTCTCATAACTTTCTCGAAAACCTCCCCAGTTTGTTGACTGTCGGTGTTATTGGCACAGAAAGTTCATGCTTTAATGCTTTGCTTTGAGACGCTGCCTTTACTGATATCTGATGTATTATGCATTAAGCTTCTGACACAGTACGCCCTGGGAAGGTTCTGCCCTGGAAGTTGTCATCTACATGTTCTTTATAAAGTAAATGGATTACTTTCAATCAGCTCCTGTGCTGATTTGGATCAATGCAACTCCATTTAATTAAACTCCACCAATGAAGAATAGAAAGGGAATGGCTAATGGCAAGCATTACTTTAAGCAACTTCACTTAATTGTCACTAGTAACCAGGAAATCATTTTCCACCAAATTTAGTGGGGAATAACTACTCTAAAGGCTTAGGCACTGAGTCACTGAGAAGCAGTAAATTAGAGTTATCACCTCACAACCTAGACTTTTAAAGTACAGGCAGCTGTGGTTCCTCTTGTGAGGAGCTACAGGGGCTACTGGCAGTGCTTTTTTCCCTTTAAAAATGTTTAGGGCAGGCACCCCCAAACTTCGGCCCTCCAGATGTTTTGGACTACAATTCCCATCATCCCTGACCACTGGTCCTATTTGCTAGGGATCATGGGAGTTGTAGGCCAATACATCTGGAGGGCCGCAGTTTGGGGATGCCTGGTTTAGGGGTACTCTCATTTTCCTACTCATATTGAAATACTGCCCTCAATGAGGTCAAACTTAGATTCACTTAGAAAAAAAGCACTGGCTTTGGGAACCCTTGGCTCTCTGCACAGCTGGCCCCGTAGGATGAGCCATCAGGCCTACAGGTTGGAGCATATTCCTAGCGAATAAAGGATGGTCGGCCTCTCTCTCATTCAAGACTGGCCACTATCTCTCCTCAACAGAAAGTAAATGCTTCCTTTTCCGCCTAGGACTTTGCCTTGATGATGCAAGGTCTTGGCCTGGTTTCTGGTCCTGACTTCACATGAGAACCGTGATTGACAGGAATGCTGTAGCTTTCTCTGTGGTAGAAAATCTGCTTTTCATGCAGGAAGTCTGAGGTTAATCTTCAGTATCTCCAGGTAGGGCTAAAAAAAGTCTCCCAGTCTGAAATACTGGCCAACCACTGCCAGTCAGTGTAGAAAATACGGAGCTCGATGGACCAATGGCACCAGTATGAGTGGGATGGATCCAAGCCAGTTACAGCCTAAGGCAGGAATATACTGTAAAACAGGGAGAATGTCTTGCTGAACACGAGGCTGCTACTTTGAGGAAACACCCCTTAGCTTTGAGCTATACCACCAGGCGCTGGCTGAAAGTTACAAGCTGCCCTGGTTAAATGCAAAGCATACTCTTATTTGAGAAGTGTTCTCAAACCTATCCATTCTTAAGGAAATCAGCCCTGAGTGCTCCCTGGAAGGACAGATCGTGAAGCTGAGGCTCCAATACTTTGGCCACCTCATGAGAAGAGAAGAATCCTTGGAAAAGACCCTGATGTTGGGAAAGATTGAGGGCACTAGGAGAAGGGGACGACAGAGGACAAGATGGTTTGGACAGTGTTCTCGAAGCTACGAACATGAGTTTGACCAAACTGCGGGAGGCAGTGCAAGACAGGAGTGCCTGGCGTGCTCTGGTCCATGGGGTCACGAAGAGTCGGACACGACTAAACGACTAAACAACAACAACAACTGTTACAATAACTACAATGGAAAGGGCCTCCTCAGTGGTGGCACCCCAGCTGTGGAGTACCTTTCCCAAAGAGGCTCACTTGTCACCTTTCTTGTGGCCTATTCGATACCAAGTATTTATTCAAAGTGCCCGAGGCCACACACATGAAAGTCATGACAACACGTTCAAAGCTAAAATACACAGCATAAAAATAACAGAATAAAACCAGACTGGTTATCACAACTTGCCAAATGTTCTCCAATGAAAACCTATCTGAGTAGGAAAATATATCATACACATGCACTTTTATTTGGTTGTAAGTTGCTTTGGACTGCCTTGGGCACTAAAGCAACTAAAAATTTAATCAAATTATTTATTTATTTATTTATTAATTATTATTATTATTATTATTATTTCTTGTTTTCCAAAGGAATGAATGAAATAAGTATTCATTTCTGTTATACACACCGTGGAAATGCTACCAAAGGCAAATCATTCAACAGAATACCAAAGATGACCAGAGCAACTCTAACAATTCAGACACTTGCAGAAATACATCTGTTATCTCTGTCCTACAATCCTAAAACAGGCTTGGCAGACATGATCAGCTATAATAATAACTTTAATAACTTAACTTCTTTCAAGAGTAAGAATCATATTTTTTTTCCTAGCTCATCTGACACATGAACCATCATCTCTCAGACATGAAAGCATTTTGCAACATTTCCCAAGATGCTGCTTTAAGATTCGCTTTTTAAAAAATATTCTTTTGTAGATCATCAATGACAGCTAGCAGTTTGTCTTGGCAAATTTTCCGTTATGATGTGGCTAAAACATAAATCCATGGAATCTTGGGGAAAAACATGGCCTGGAATTACAAATTACACACCACTAAAGAGTCAGTGCAAGCAGGTCGTGCAGAAAAGCGTCCAACACGAGCACGGTGAATTTAAAAATCACAGTGTGCTCTCTCTCACGCACTCTCTCGGTTTCCCCTCGGTTCTCTAATAATTGCAAAACAGGGAAATCAAACAAATGGCCTGTCAAAAAAATTGGCAGTAGAAGAAAGTCCTCATTTACATTCTAAAGATGGTGTGTGTTGAAATACCAAGAGATAAATAAAACCCCTGTACATTTGGGGATTGTAAACTAAAGCAAGTCTGAGTGACTTGTGTCCCAGCAAGCCAAACACAGCATACTAGTCTCATATTATCTTCTATAGGTGCCTGACACACACATACCCTGTATTTACAGCCCCAGATAAGCAGCAAAATCAGGCCAGTTATTGACACAGCTAAGCTGCATTTGGCTTGAAAGATTTCAAGTTGTGCTGCTTAATGATGGTCATGGACTGGTTGGGCGCAGGGGAACGGTGGGAGAAACCAGGTGGGGAAGCCCCAAGGGAAGAAGGCTCCAAGACAGGGGAGGGGGGACGTAGGATGCTGAGTGGTCAGAGGGAAAAGACTGGGGAAGGAAGTGTCAGAAGCTGAAGAGGTAAACTGGGTTTGCTGGGAGAGTCTGTGGCAAAGAGAAGTCCAGAATCAGAAGCAGGAGAGGGGGGAGGCCAAGAGGCAGAGAGGAGTCCAGCTGGTGAAGAGGCACAGGTGTCTCCTCCTGCTGCTGCAACAAGCTCCCCTCTCTCCTGGTCTCCCAGAACCAGGAGAGGCGTGAAGAGGGCAGAGTAGTTAGCTTCACACAGGCATAGTCTCAGATTACTTGGGGGTAACCCTGGGGAGGACAGGATTTAGGCAGCTGTGGGGAGGCAGGGACCTTCAGTCTTCACAACAAGACCTGCTGGAGATGAGTTGCTGTGCTCATTAGACATGACACTCCTGTGCAGATCCCGTTTTTGCTAATCAAGAGTTAACTCCAACTTACTCAGTGTAATTTACTGCTGACTCGCTCCTGTCAATGATACTGGCAAAGGGGATGAAACCAGGTAACTGGTAGAATGTGTAAAGCACTAAGAGGGGCACTATTCTGAGGCAGATGTGCTTTTATCTCCTGCCAGTCAAGAGCTTAGCAGACTACATAAGAAGAACCCTTAAAGTGTAGTCCAGCATCTTGTTCTCACAGGGGCCAACCAGATGCTGATAGGAAGCCCTAAACCCCTCTTGTGGTTTCCAGCAACTGGTATTCAGAGGCAAACTGGACTGACATGGCCCTGAATGCTCCCTAGCAGTGGACCATCACTGATCCATGCTGGATTTGTCAGCGACTGGACATTTACTGCCTTATTATCTCAGTGGAATTTGGGTAAGTGGGGGCATAGAAAGAGCTGCTGGGTGGTTGTTCTTATGTCCCCTGGTGTGCAGTTTCAGAAAGGTTTCAGAGACAGGCCACCTGCAGGCATGTGCAACAAGGAACGCTGCACATTTAACTGTGGGATAGGTGTTGGGGGGGCAGGGAAAAGAAGACGGTATGTTTTAGAAGTATGGCACATATGAAAAAACACAGGAATCTAGCAAAATCTTATTGACAAAAAGGAATTTCTGATTAAAGAACAAGCGAGAGAATGAATATAAAAAAGAATACGATAGAAAAGGGAAGTGGGTGGCGCTGTGGGTTAAACCACAGAGCCTAGGGCTTGCTGATTGGAAGGTTGGCAGTTTGAATCCCCGCGACGGGGTGAGCTCCCGTTGTTCGGTCCCAGCTCCTGCCCACCTAGCAGTTCAAAAGCATGTCAAAGTGCAAGTAGATAAATAGGAACCGCTACAGCGGGAAGGTAAACGGCGTTTCCATGTGCTGCTCTGGTTTGCCAGAAGCAGCTTTGTCATGCTGGCCACATGACCTGGAAGCTGTTGACCAATAGAGCGAGATGAGCGCCGCAACCCCAGAGTCGGTCACGACTGGACCTAATGGTCAGGGGTCCCTTTACCTTTATGATAGAAACGCAAAATAAATAAGTGGGTATAGTGGGTGATAGAGAAGTCAGACCTGGCCATTAACAAGTTTTAGACTGGAAGAATTTGACAATAATATCAAATAAAACAACCCAACTTTGCAGGGAGTGCCCAAAGGGGTAGAAAGTAAACTAATGCTCTCTTTAACAGAAATATGTATAGGATTGAAAGACAAGAAACAACTTTAACGTTCAGATAAATGCCTGCATGATCACAAAATCCATGTGGTTCTTTTAGAGATGCAACCGTTTTGCACACCCCTGGGAATGGGGCTAACTAGCACATGGAAGGTACATGAGCTCAATTAATCTTGGTGCGCTGCAAGGTCTGGTGAGCATCAGCTGGGTGCCTGGTGCCCATAGCTCTGTTACTGCCCCTTTGGAAGTCTGTAACTCCTTAACTGCCATTTTATTGGTCGATAAAATTGTAATCATTGCAGAAGCAGCAGGACGGGGAAGTGGGGAGCAAGGTAGAATTCAGAGATCTTGCCAGAAACAGCAGTGGGTGGCTCTAAACCGGTCTGTGAACACAACACATTTGGCAGCTTGCATCCAAGATCAAGCCCTGCCAGTTCCAAGTCTTGTCCTCAGGTTGCCCCATTAAACAAGATACCAAAGATGCAGGAAGGAAGTCGCTATGGAATGCTCTGGTCTTAACAGCTCACAATCTATATATAACAGAAGCCTCTCCGCCTGGGATTCTTCTTCGTGTTACAATTGGTGGGAAAAGACAGCGTTATTTCTGAACCAAGGACACTACAGTATGTGACAGTGGATTTTGACAAGCCATACAAGGTTATCAGGACACCTGCAAGGATGATACAAGATCTAGCAAGAAAACCGTAGGAGAGGCAGCCAATGGAATCGCCCGTGATTAGACTGAAGGGAGAAATGGTGATCATTTTACAAATAGTAGAATGAGTATTGCAGGATGTAATATAGTAGCTCATCCCTTCCACTGACAATAGGACAGGAAGCAGTGAGTTACAGGAAGGCAGATCTAGGTAGAGAGCAGAAAGTGTCCTTTGGATTCAGTTTTCATAGTCCAGATAGGTAACTCTGTAATATAATGCATAGGCAACATAATATTGTGATTACAGATCATTCAGTCTCACAAGAATATGTAGCAAGCATATTGCAGACTCTCCAAGTGACCCTATTTTCCAGGGACATCCCTGATTTAGAGGAGACGTCCCGGTTTCTGGTTTGATCCCAGAATGTCCCACTTTTCCTTAGGATGTCCCTATTTTCACGGGAGAAATGTTGGAGGGTATGAAGTTATCCAACCTCCAAGCCATCTGAAGGCGATCCTTTATAAGGAAGGTTTTAAAAAATGTTTCACGTTTTGTGTTTTTATGTACGTTTGTAGCTGCCCAGAGTGGCTGGGGCAACCCAGTAAGATGTGTGGGGTATAAATAGTAAAATTATCATTATGGAATGAGACATCCCTATTTTCATTGGAGACATGTTGGAGGGTATGGTATTGTCTAAACCAGCGAGAATTTAGGACTATGTTCCCAGCTGTTTTTAACTTATAATCACAATGGAGAACAAGCATTGGAACAGGGAGTGTTTAATCCCCACCCCCAGTGTTATTTCCCAGCTGAAATATTCTCCTTACAGAATAATAGAATTGTAGAGTTGGAAGGGACACCAAGGATCATCTAGTTCAACCCTCTGCGATCGTTTTCTCTCCAGCAGGGCTAATCACAGTTTGTGTGGGGGGGGGTACCAATTTTAGTGGGGGAGCTGTTCAGCATTCCCCTCCCCTAGCTGATTTTAAGGGTTTTTAAAAACTACCTTGACCCTTAGATTACATGCTGAAATAGAAGTAGAGGAGCAAAGCCACTTCATGGCACATTCCAGTTACTAACAAAAAGCATTCTGCACATGCTCAGAAGTTTTTCACTTATGAGGGGGAGAAACTGAGTCATTGTTTGGGGATCCTAACTAGAAGGTGCACATATAGTTTAAATCATCTAACTGATGTACTGTGTTTTTTATCTCATTTTATATTGTTTTGTTGTGTTTTTAAAGAATCTGGATACCAGATTGGGGGGCCTTTTGGAAGTCAAAAGGCAGATAAAATTTTTTGCAGAATGATAATGACAATGACGACAACAACAGCAACAATGATTTTGCCTTGAGATTCCTGGATTTTCTGTAAGAATTTGGTATTTTAGAGATGCAATACAATAATTTTACTTTTCTTTGAAAGGAGGAGGATGTGATACTGTTGCTTCCATGGCAACTATTTTTTTTAATTAAAGGAATATGCTAATTGCCCGTTTCAAATGGAATGTAAAATTGCACTTTTACTAACAGTAAATAACCTAAATCAGATTTTTAAATTAGCCATCAGCTATCATTTCTGTAATTCCCTTTCCTGCTACATACATATTCACTTATTATGGCCTTCGAGCAAAAACTTGTTTATTTATGTGTGTGTGTGTGCGTGTGTATATTTCAGCTGGTTCAGATGTTTAGCAGGACTTTATGTCCTGTCTTATTACAGAAAACAAGAGTGAGGCTCATACCATTGGCTTAGATGGGACCAACTGCAATTAGTTGCCTCTCCTCCGCTCCCCAAATTGAGTTCATCAGTGGCTATTTTATAATTTCATTCTATATAAGAGCAGGTACCTTAATTTCCTTATTTTCCTCTTCCTTCCTCATCCATTGTCCTTTGGCATTATAAATATATTATATAAATATATTACACTTAAATTGATTTTTTTAAAAAATGGCACATAGTCTGATAGTCATAATTCCAAAGGACAATGGATGAGGAAGAGGAAATTAAGGTACCTGCCCTTATATAATATAATAGTGAATAACTGTAATCCTGGTTTATTTTCATCAATTGTTAATCCACATTAAGCCAGAATTCCGTTTCACATGCCAATGCCGTAAACAAGAAGTGTCTCATCTTACATCAGTCTGCCCAGATGTTAAGATCCGCAGCGGTGGCCTGATTGGTTGAGCTGCCACCCTCCATGGTTCAAGACGTGGTAGCATGTGACAGGGTCTTCTCCGTGGTGTCCCCCAGACCTCCCCTATGACATCTGCCTTGTTCCATCACTATGTTTTTTGATGATTGGTCAAGTTGCACCTCTTTGGTCAAGGGGCACCTCAGGCCTTGGGCTGAATTGACATCTTCCCTCCTCCTCTTCTTCCACCTCCAATGTTCTCCTACAGTTCTGTGCTGTCATTTTGTTATACCAATACTGGTTGTATTTTTCTGGTTTTTATACTATGATTTTAATTGTACATTTCTACTTATTTTAATTCTTACATTTTTTTTGACCCACCATCATGACCAAGTAGACTATACAGGGGCGTAGCCAGGATCAAAATTAGGGGGGGCAAGGGGCAGGAGGGGAGGGGCCACAGCGGAAATGTGGGCGGGGCCACGTGGCCTGCGCCTCCCAGGTCTTCCGAGGAGGCGTGGAGGACGCAGCCACAGGCTCGCGTTCCCGGCGCGACTCTGGAGCTTCGCGCCGGGAGCGGAAACCTGGGGCTGCCACACTGCTGCGCTCCTCAGCCTTTGCTTCTAGGGGGGCAATTGCCCCCTCCTGCCCCCCCTGCCTACGCCCATGAGACTATAACATAAAATAGTAAACAAATAAATAAAGGGAACCGTGGCTTAATATGAGACAAGATCTTCACACTGAAACCATTAGGAATAAGTCTTTGGCCTCAACACTTCTAGTTCACACCCACTATTCCTATCTCTGATCCCATGTGCTTGTGATCTTGTATTCAAGATCTACCGTAATTCCAGGGAGGCAAGAATGATGTTGTCTCAAAGCAAGTCATGAATGTTACAGATGTTTCAGCTGAGATTCGTGCTCGGCGGCCACAGCTGCGGCGCGCAAAGTCGGAGGCCCTGGTCCAGTTGCTGCTGCAGCACCGGAGAGCGCTGCACGGTAATGACATCGCGACATGACGTGATGACATCATGTCACGTCACGACATCACTAGGGCATGGCTCAGTGCGTGCCGACGTTGGCCACCCACAGTGGGGGGGCCCAAATTGGTGCCCCAGCCCTTCTGCTGCTACTTTGCTTCATGCTAAGCCATGGTTTCGATCAGGGTGTCATCCAAACCCATCCTTCTAGTTTGTCTCTTCCAGGCAAAGCACAAACTGTAAGCCGAGAACAAAGTTTGGTTACAGCTTATGGTTTGTCTAAAGCAAGAGAAATTACGATCCTGGGGTTGGACAACATGCTAAGCCAACCATGGCTTAATTCACAATGTCTACTGGACTCCATTAATTCTAACTGTTCTGTTTAACTTTAAAGGAAATGCATAAGTAGTACTGAATTTGTAGTTTTCCCTTTTCTTATTTTCTTATAAGAAATAATAGCTTATCATAGGTGAACAAATCAAATGGACAATAGATTTTGGGGGAGGGGAAATTCTTCCAATAGGTATCAACTAAACTGCTCCACACCATGAATTCAATATAAGGTGTCCTGGGCAAAATATAAGCACCTCTTTCCACCTGTATATTCCCCTGAGCTCCCATCTAAACAAGCACATGACGGTGGTTTTTCCTCATTACACCTGGTGCAAAACATAATTAATTAGCAATATAATGATAACAGCAGCACTGACCATTTTGCTGTGTTTGTTTCAAACACTTTAAAAAAAATGACAGTAAGGCTAACAAGAATAATACCACAGATGAGCAGAATAATCACAGAAAGTTTACCACACCTGAGGTGACAATTTAATGTGAACTGTACCTGAGGGCCCAGTACACGGTACAATTTGGCATATTTCATTATGATCTTCACAAGGCATCATCTGTTTGAAACTTTTAATAACTAGCAAGCTTTATCTCCTTCTCCCAGCAGGCCACCTTTCCCACTTTTACTGTACCATTGGAAGCGACTGTTCTGTGGCTCCTTAGCATTCTTAGCAAGGACTCTAGGAGTCAACTTGCAATTCAGATCTGAAATTCAGGCATCACCTATTTTTCTGTCTGCTACTTGCCACATGAGACACCTTAGTTTTATGTTCTGTATGAGCAATCTCCAAGATCGGTCATAGTTCCCATTTCACAGAACTATAGGCAGAACTCTAGTGAATTGCCGATGTCTATCAAGTAAATTCACCAATGGGTGAGGATAGAAACAGAAGAAGCTGCCATTGGTCCATCTTGCTCAGTAATGTCTACACCAGGCACCCCCAAACTCGGCCCTCCAGATGTTTGGGGACTACAACTCCCATCCTTACCTAATAGGACCAGTGATCAGGGATGATGGGAATTGTAGTCCCAAAACATCTGGAGGGCTGAGTTTGGGGTTGCTTGGTCTACACCAGGCATCCCCAAACTGCGGCCCTCCAGATGTTTTGGCCTACAACTCCCATGATCCCTAGCTAACAGGACCAGTGGTCAGGGATGATGGGAATTGTAGTCCAAAACATCTGGAGGGCCAAAGTTTGGGGATGCCTGGTCTACACCGACTGATAACAGCTCTCCAGATTTTCACATAAGAGTCTTGCATAGCACTACCTGGAGATGCCTGGGATTGAACTTGGAATCTTATGCAAGCAATGCATGTGGCTCTACCATTGAACTATGTGCCTCCCTCAAATTTCAACCCAATACTTCCAGAACCCAGGCCTAATATGGATCACTGTAGTTCAACATTGTGTGGCAAAGAGCATGATGGCGGAGTTAAGAATATCATAGGTTTGCTACATAAACCTCCATTAACCTAGAGTACAAAATGGAGCGGAAGTGTAAATAAATGAAATAATTGCTTAAACGTAAAATGTATAGCCAAACCATGGAAATTAAGGCATCAGTTTCTGTTGCAATCAATAAGGCACTGGTCTGGAGATATATCTTTAAACACACACGTGTTCATGCAAGGTATTTCTTACACACACACACACACACACACACACACCTTCTATACCATGAACCATTGTGAACATTTATAGCCAGCACTTCTGTAGAATATCAACCCCACTGGAATAGTATAGGTTTCTGTTTCCTCAAACTCTCCAACCAAGTACTGTACAGAGCTGCAAGCTCACTTAGCACACTAAAGACTGTGGCTTTCTTTAGGTACCAAATGTTGCATGGAGGGGGCATCCTTGGTAACATTTTGACACTGAAACTTAGACCTATAGATGCATTGCAGAGGTTTCCAACCCTCACATTTCCACCTGTATCCAAGCTGAGCAATACACATTTGAAAGGAACATCTAATATTTAGTCAGGTAGCAAGACATGTGTCCCTTCAAATGGGTGATTTGTTATATGAGACTATGATATTCAAGAACTGTCATTCCAATTACCTACACGATGTTATCGGTCACATTGCAGCCAATGTGAATTCTACGTTCCCGTTGTAGCTTGATGTCTGCGCCAGCTAATGTACACACTTAATGGGGTGGAGTATGGAGTCAATGGGACTTAATTCTGATTAGACATAGATAGGACTGTCCATGAAAGAACCACGGTAGCACACTCCCTTGCATGTTGGCTCAGAAACAAATGCATTACTGCTGCCTATTATCTAGGCATATTACGCTGTTGATCATTATTCAAAATTTTTATATCTCTGCTTTCTTTAGCAATGTTTAAGGCAGCATAGGAATGTAGGGAGCTGCCTTACACTGACCTATATACCAGTGGTCCATATGGTTTACTGTTGACTCTCCAGAGATCTTTCCTAGCCTTACCTGGAGATGCCAGGGGTTTCACCAGAGACCTTTTCCATGCAAAAAATACCACTGAATTTACTGCCGCGGCATATTTATTGGGGTGTAAATGTCACTGGATCCTGCGGGGATTATTTCTGAGCGAGCTTGTCCAGCATCAGGCTGCTTATCTCTAAGGAGCTACAACGCTCTTTGATGTGTAATCTGCCAGGAAGTTCTTTTGGGCGAGACCGAGACCCATTGATATGAATGGGAACTGCACATGGGCACTGAACCACTGAGTCTGGAAGTCTGCTTGCTGGCTCCTCTTCTGAAAGTGAAAAGTTAAGAGGGGACGCTGGCTGACTAGGAGATCCCTTAGACAATTCTAATACGATTAGAGAAGAATTTTATCTAAGCATGCTCATAAATCTTCAGATTTCCTCCCTTCCACAAACCCCATAACACAAGAGTTCTGTGACATTCCAAAGCTTGCTACGTTCTCCACACACAAACACAGCTAAGTCACTGGAAAAAATAGCATTAGAGCCGGTGTGGATTTTGCAGGCTTTCCTCCCCTCCACCCCGCTTGTATCCATTATCGAGAAATGTCCTTTGCACGGCACTGCAAGCTGCTTCTATATTTATAATGCACATATGACAGCGGAGAGAGACCTGGAAAGGACTGGCCCTTTGCACAGTTAAAAAATAAATAAAAATAAAGCATGCAACCTTGTTTCCCTTTCAGATCCACGGACAACCACACACAACAACGCACGTGGCCAACGCTGTGATTAAACACCACCAACCCATTGATAAATCAAACACGGTATAATAACGCCAGTGGAGGGTTTTGGTTTGTTAAAAAAAAATACTTACTCCTAAACGTCTGCTCCTTATCTTGACATACCCTTGCTTCACTATGTCGTTAAAATTGGAAGCCATCCTGGGCGGAGGGAACAGAAGGAGCGGAGTTGGAGCAAAGTTGCAATGCAATCCAGTTTGGGGCTGTGGGCTTGGCTGCTGCTGCTGTGTGTTGGTGTTTTGCTTTAAATCCCCCCCACCGACCAGCCTTCAGAATATATCCTCCTCCTGACCCAGAAACTCCCCGACAAGTGTTTTGTTGCTGCTGCTATCTTTAAAAAAAAAAGGAAGGAAGGGATCCACTTGGGAAGTGAGAGGAGAAGAATCAGTGAGAGACGGAAGGCTCTCCTGCTGGATCAGCTGACGAGAGAGGCAGACAGCTCGCAGCTGACTGGCTTGTGCGATGAGATCAGAGAATCAGCCCAGAGAGAGCTTCCCCCTCCCCGGTTGTGGGCGGCGAGATCCGCCCTCACTCGCTGCCTGGGTGAAAGAAATGCTACACTTCTATATAACGACGCCTGCTTGCCCCCTTCCCTCTTGGAAAGCGGGTGGAGCTGCGCCGGGAAAGAAGGGCTCGCGGCTCGCCTGATTGTGGTCCAGGGATGAGGATAGCTGTGGACCTCAGTCCAGATGTTTGCTGGACTGGACTGCATCTCCCATCATCCCTGACAGCTGGCAATGCTGGCTGGGGTTGATGGGAAATGGAGTGCCTCTGGAGGGCCACAGGTCCGTCCGTCCCCCCCCCCCGTCCTTGGCATTAGAAGAAAATGGGGGCAAAGAAATCGGGGTTTAAGCTGGAGCTCATGGAGACTTTGCGTTGGCACCTAATTGGTAGTAGCATCAAGGGTGAACTCCTGGAATATGGGTGCCCCTGAGCAGATGCAGAGGGCGTTTCTTCCATCCCAGCCAAGCTAGAGAGGGTCCCAGCTGTTAATGGTGTCCTCTATTCATTTGTTCGTTCAAATACAAAAGTGTATCGTTTGTTATACACAGGTGCTGTTATTATTTTGTAGTGTATTTTGTTGCTCTTTCACCTGGTGGATAGCGAGAAGAATTTCTGTTAACGAGTGGCTATGTAAATGCAGGGCATAAAATACAGAACAAGTACCTAAAATGTACTAGGCGCCGAGTAAGAACAAGAATAAAATGAACAGGTCTCATAGTACTCACAGTGTTGGACTGGGTCACTGGGGGGTTGGGAGCTTCCAAGATGAACCCCATAAGTAAGGGGAAGAGGGGGTTAACCCGCCTAATATTGGCCCATTTGTTCTATGGCACAGAGCAAGTACAGTGGAACCTCGGTTTATGAACACCTCGGTTTATGAATTTTCGGTTTATGAACACCGCGGACCCATCTGGAACGGATTAATTCATTTTTCATTACTTTCAATGGGAAAGTTCGCTTCAGTTTATGAACGCTTCAGTTTATGAACAGACTTCCAGAACCAATTACACCCATGCTTCAGTTTATGAACGCTTCAGTTAAAGTACTCCGCGGACCCATCTGGAACGGATTAATCCACTTTCCATTACTTTCAATGGGAAAGTTCGCTTCAGTTTATGAACGCTTCAGTTTATGAACACCGCGGACCGTCTGGAACGGATTAATTCATTTTCCATTACTTTCAATGGGAAAGTTCGCTTCAGTTTATGAACGCTTCAGTTTATGAACAGACTTCCGGAACCAATTGTGTTCATAAACCGAGGTACCACTGTATTTGGTTATGCTAAATGTGATGCTTAACTGGCTAGCCAATGTCACTACCTCAATGGAAGGAAAAGGTTTGGCAAGCTTGTTTTGTTACCCCAACAGATAAAGGAGCCCAATACTGTAACTTGATTAATCCAGGGCATCATCTAGACTGACCCCCCCAACTCAATACAGTATGCCCACCAGAGTTTCACAAACTGTAAGCCAGAGAGGGCCAGCAGGTCTTAGTCTAGTTCAGACGTAGACAAACCCAGCCCTCCAGATGTTTTGGGACTGCAACTCCCATCATCCCTAGTTAACAGGACCAGTGGTCAGGGGTGATGGGAGTTGTAGTCCCAAAACATCTGGAGGGCCGAGTTTGTCTATGCCTGGTCTACTTTCAGGGAGGCCTCAGCCCTGCAGCCTGCCCAGGGCCTCCTTGCTTGCCTGCGTCATTTCTGACAGCAGCAGCTCCAAAACAGGAAGAGATGGTTTGTAAGCAAGGCTAAAGCATGGGAATTTGACAGGGGGCGGGAAAAAGAAAGAAAGAAAAAGAAGGATAGAGGAGAAATGGATGACAGGGGAACAGACTGGGAACTAATCTATACTGGTAAATTTAAAATGTTATACAGTGGAACCTCGGTTTATGAACACCTTGGTTTACAAATTTTCAGTTTACGAATGCCGCGGACTCATCTGGAACGGATTAATTCACTTTCCATTACTTCCAATGGGAAAGTTCGCTTCAGTTTATGAACGCTTCAGTTTAAGTACTCCGCGGACCGTCTGGAACAGATTAATCCACTTTCCATTACTTTCAATGGGAAAGTTTGCTTCAGTTTTTTAAAGCGTTTTTACAATCAGCATAGATCCAGCCTGTGTGTGTTCAGGCATGGGGAATATTGCATTAGTTTTCCCAATTATAATACCAAAACTTCTGTCCCATTTTCTAATATTCCGTTCACACTGCAGTACTTGTTGCATTGTGGAATTGTTGCTTTTTGACCAATATACCAGCATGTAGCTGTTCGACAGTAAGAGCTGTTTGATAGTGGAACAGACTCCCTTGGGAGCTTGTCGGCTCTCCTTCATTGGAGGTTTTTAAGCAGAGATTGGATGGCCATCTGTCATGGATACTTTAGTTGAGATTCCTGCATTGCAGGGGTTTGGACTAGATGACCCTTGGGGGTCCCTTCCAACTCTACAATTCTATGATTCTATGGTGTGCCAAACTTCATTCACATTGGTGGATGCAGTGTGACAGAGTGACGAACATCACTGGAAAATGTCTTTACTCCTCACCCATTTTTTTTCTGTTCTCCCATGATTCACCCATAAAAGCATCAGGAAAGAACGGGCTGACAGTATATTGCCTCAAATTTCATCACTTTCATACTCCTGGAATCAAATAACATGGAAATGAGCGCCAAACATGTGCAGTATTCCATTAGGTTTCTGGAAGTGGCTTTTACGTACATCTTTTTGAAAGCTAAAATGTAATGCATAAAATAATTGTTAGGGATAGATGGAGGAAAGTGAATAGACGTCCATGGGAATGTAGCCAGTGTCTTCCTGAGTGTGAAGAAGGGGGTGGGGGGGGGAGAATGGGAAGGAAGGGTGGTGAAAGGGATGGTTCAAGGAGGCTCAAGGAGAAGACAAGAAGAAGCACCCAGGGGTGCTGCTGCACCCTAGGACACTCCCCTTCACACATACACACACACTCATCACACCCGACATCCCACTTGTCCCTCTGAGCCAGGCTGACTCCAAGGTGACTGATCAGCATCTCCTTTCTCCCTCCACCATGGCAGGAAAGGTTCAGCACCCCAGAGCAGATGGAGATGATGCTCTTCATCACAGGGCAGTTCTTTCAGGTGGCCTTGGTGAGAGGGCCAGTTCTGCTCAGCTGGTGGAAGCAGCCATAAGCGGTGAGGGTGGTGGTGAGCTTTCCTGCCAGTAGTTTCTAGGAACAGTGTAAATACCCTGATCTGAAGTCTCCGCATACACACAAGTGTTTCATAAGATGTCTCCTCCCCACATAGAGGGAGAACTTTTGCCAGCAAAGTGCAGGGGTACCTCGGGTTACAAACACCTCGGGTTACAAACTGTTCGGGTTACAAACTCCGCTAACCCGGAAGTAGTACCTCGGGTTACAAACTTTGCCCCGGGATGGGAACGGAAATCGCGCGCCGGCAGCATGGCGGCAGCAGGAGGCCCCATTAGCGAAAGCGCACCTCAGGTTAAGAACGGTTTCGGGTTAAGAACAGACCTCTGGAATGAATTAAGTTCGTTACCCGAGGTACCACTGTATCGGCGTCAGGCTTCCTATTCAATTCATTCTGTGCAAGCTGCAATCTTGAATGGAAATGAATGTGTGTGTTTGTTTCAGCATTTTTCACAATAGCATTATTATGTTGTCTCAAACCAGTGCTAGCATTTTTAATTGCTAGAGAACAAAAGGTCACATTTATGGGCTAGCCTTGTTGTTAATAATTTAAATGGATGATAATTATAAAATTACATTATGGTAAGCATGGGAAAAAAGCGTTTCGATATGTGGCTGAGATTTCTTTCTGAGAGGCTGTGAGAAAGGAATGTCCAGTATTTAGACTGAAACCGCCTGCTCGTTTCAGAAACCATCCACTGAGGGGTCTCCACGCCCAGCTGTGCTTCTCGGGCTCTCCCTCAAGGTGGATTGGTGAATGCATCTGATCAAACTATATTTCAACTGTAAGAAAAACAACTCATAATTTCTTTAGAATGTTGAAAAGATTAAATCAGGGGTGTAGAACCTGGGGCCCTCCAGATGTTTCCAGACTACAACTATCGTTGCTGACCATTAACCACTGGTTGCTGAGGCCAGGGCCAGCTCTAAGGCAAGGCTGGGTAGTGCAGGGTGCCAGGGTGGCCATGCTGCCGGGGGGCGCCGCACGGCTGCACCCACTGCAGCAGCGCTGTGCCCGCCCATCAGCTGCAGTGGGAAACGGAGCGGGGGGGGGCGCCAGAGCGATCTTCGCACCATGGTGCCCGGGCGCCCGATATGCTTAAGACGGCCCTGGCTGAGGCTGATGGGAACTGGAGTCCAACCACATCTGGAGGGCCACAGGTTCCATGTATTAAATCTTTTGTGAGCACAAGGAACCAACGATTACATGAAATGTCCACTCTACAAGAGCTTCCACATTTGTTTCAAAAGTCAGGTCAGCTTTGCTGAGTGCTTATGGCCTCCTGGCTCCTTAGAAATGATTAGAAAACCCCAGAAATGTAGGCTCTACATTAGCGCACAGGCAGGGATCCTTAGATTCAAGCAAATACATTATCCCTCTCTCATAACACCAGAGTTCATGGGCACCCAAGGAAGTTGAATGTTGGAAGCTTCGGGACAGATAAAAGAAAGTCCTTCTTTGTGCAGTGCATAGTTGAACTATGGGACTCGCTCCCCTAGTGGGCAGTGATGGCCAACAACTTGGATGGCTTTAAAAGAGGATTGGTCAGATTCATGGAGGATAAGCTACCAATGGCCGCTGGCGATGATGACTTTACTTGGCCGCCACCACTGGAGGCAGTAATGCTTCTGAATTCCAGTTACTGAAAAGCACAGGAACAGGAAATGTTATTATGCTTGGGTCTTGCTTGAGGGCTTAACACAGCGATCGGTTTGGCAACTGTGAGAACAGGATGCTGGACTAGATAGGCCACTGATCTAGCAGACTCTTCTCAGGTTCTTAAATGCTACATGTTTTTAAACTGCAGCAACCTGATCCACACACACACATCCCAAACCAGCCCTCGCCACAGGAAAGAAATCTGAACAGTTCCTCCAAGCCTGTCTGAACAGTTACTGAGTCATAACCAAATACTTCTTTTCTCTCTCTTTTTATCCCTACTCCCCTTCTCCCTCCCAAACTATTTCAAGTTGTCTTATTTCTGGCAGAACAATTCCATCTGTACAGACCTTCAAGGTCTTCTTTCGTCATTTAATGGCTACCTAATCAATTTGAATGGGTAGTCAGAGAACCAGGAAGAAAGTGGATACCCTGAGGATATTTCTCCCAAACTCCTATGACATTTCATGCTTTATTGTCTGCATCAGATAATTGGTTTTATCTGGATTCACAGAAGAACTTTCGGTTTCCATGAAAAGCACAACAAACAAATGAGAACTCTCTTTCATTGCACATTAGGATTCATTTTTTAAAAAGTATTTCCTGGTTGTCGCCCATTCCTGAATGCAAATAAACATTTTCTGGTGCTTACTGAAGCTTAGCCTAGCCACAGCAATTACGGCAAAGTCTTAATGAACCAGTTCACTAATGAGTGTGTCAGACTTTGGCAACGGAGAACTGACTGAAGCAGAGCCCGGACTAAATGAAAACAATGATGGTCAGCAGATCTGGTGAACATTGAACATCAGGTGGTGAAGGGAAAATGGGTTCATGCCTAATTGATGGAGTTCACTCTCCATCAAGGGTTTGTGATTGCTGGCTTCAGGCACTCCTGGACCCATCTCAGTCCCTGGCCTACCTGATTGCAGATGTACCCAAGAACTACTTTAAGCAGATAGGGAGGGATGTGTCACTTTTTACTTTCAGCCAATATAATCCAAAATGGCGGGAGGAAGGGTGTGGAGGTTTATGGGTGGGTGCTATCATCTCATAAAATATCAGTGCAATACAGGATCAGTACTGCACAGCCAACTCTAGGAAAAACCACTACAGGAAAACCAACGTTAAGGAAACAAAGACACCAGCAGTTAAAGCACAAATCAACAATCGAATCCACAAATGGGGAATAGGGAATAATTCCAGTGTAGAGTGTCTTTCCAGAACTGTAACGGAAAGTATTGCAGTTTACGGGTGAAAGGCTCATTATCGACAGGAGAGATTAATGCTCAGTCAGGTGACAGGGCTAGATCTGCCACCTAGTGGACACTCTTGAGATGTAAGGTAGAAACACAGCACTAGTGGCGCAAGAGAAAAAAATGCAATTGGATGTTAAAGACTTCTGACAAAAACAGAAACAGGAGTGGGAATTGCCAGTGATTGCCTATTCCTCCCATGTCCAGCACACAAATAAATGCAGTGAATATAATCAGAATTCACTGCTATAGTTACTTTCAGGCTTTAAATGATAGGAAATGGATTTCTTTTCCTCCCCTTTGCATTGTGTTTCATTTGCATTGAAATTGAATGTAATGGAATAACGTAATGACAATTTAAGTTGCATAATTTATGCAATATAGGACGTAGCATAGGTATGGTACGTAATTTCTTGCATCCCTAGTGCGAGAGCTCAGCTGTTGAGAGTCCTAGTTTGAGAAACATACACAAAGAGCACCTTACAGACCCCAACTAGCTTTTCTCTTTTTTACCTACCATCACATGCTCTTTTCCTTCCAGATCAGTTCCCTATCAGTCTCACGCACCTCAGTGGGCCCTGCTCAGCTATAGCATGATTGCATGTTTGCACATTGCTCAAAACTGATCTAAAGCCTCTGGTTGACTGAAAGCTTAATGCCTTGCTACCGTCCTTCCCTCCTTCCCTCCCTCCCACCACCTCCTCCTCCTCCTCCTCCTTTCTCCCTGCCATTTTTATTCAACATTTTTTGGTGCTGAAAATATGTGGTGACGTTGTGAGGATGGATGATCTGCAGTGGGAGATTTAACACTGAAAGCTAAATTTACCATAGAGGTATAAAAATGGTGCTATTAGGAAAGACTGTCATGAAATGATTAATACTAGAAGGTTATGATCATTCCTTTCAGCCTTCAAACTACGGAAGCCCATTAATCTGAAATCTGTACAGTCATGCCAAATGTCGCTTGTTCCAGTGCTTATCCAGAGAAGCCACGATGTCTTCTTCATAAGGAAATCAATATTGAATGTGACCTGGCCTTTGTTTCACACTAATAAAAAGGGAAAATAAAAAGGCTGTGTGCAAATGCATTTCCATGTGTTTGTGGAGCTGACGAATTTGTAGAAGTGGAGTTATAAGCATCATTGAATAAATACTGAAATGCCACAAGAACTGTCCTTTAAAATGCTTTTTAAATTTATACAAGAGCCTCTCTATACTGGGCTGTGAATCAGCTGTGTAAGAGCAGCAGCTATGCCACGATGGAAATGTAAGACTTCTACCTTCCTTCAAATTCATCCTCAAAGCCTACCCTTTTCGTGTGATTTTTAGTTTATCCTTTTAATCTTCGTTCTCAGCTGTAACTAAGCTTTAGGTACATGTGATGGTGTCTGCCCACATTATTTTCTTCCTACAAGATGACATCACACTGATCACATGATCTGTAGGTATAAATAGATGAATGAACAAAGATAACGGATAATGGTAGTAAGAACTGCCAGTCTTTATAATGTGCCACAAGCACAGAGTATTTTATTCTATCCTATTAATTTACATCAGGGATCGTCTTATCTTCTTAGGTCTGTAAGCACAGTTGCAAACCAGAGAAACTGTTGTGGGAACCACAAGCATCATACAACACACACTGCAACCTTGTCTGATAGTGACAATAGAATGCTGTTTTCCATACCTCACAACTTGTGCAGGACATCCCGGATCACAGAAGCCAATCCCAGCTTCTGTTTTGATCCCAGAATATCCCATTTAAGACTGGCACCCTGGCACAAGTCAGCAGCATACCTGCCAAGTTCCTCTCTGAAAAATAAGGGACCAGACCGGAAGTAGCATACCGGAAGTAGCGCGGTGGCCATTTTGGAACTGAGCAGAGCATGCTCAGAAGTGACTTTTGATGCTGCTGTGCCCAGTTCCAAAATGGCTGTTGCACCAGAAGTCGCGCTGCAGCCATTTTGGAACTGGGCAGAGCAGCATCAAAAGTCGCTTCTGAGCATGCTCCGCCCAGTTCCAAAATGGCCGCCACAACAGAATAAACCGGGGGGAAACAAAAAAAATCCATTTTTTCGGCTGGGGACAGCTGGAAAAACGGGGGTTTCCCGGGGAAAACGGGAGACTTGGCAGCTATCGTCAGCAGTGCCAGTACACTTTCTGGGATTGCTTTGGCAATCATCAAAAGGTTGCTGCCACCACTGCCACAGTTACAACAGTGGCTGTGGCATGGCCCTTGGAGGCTGGATCTGAAACCTCCTTGGCATCCCATGGCCATGTTGCCTCTACAGCAACCTCTCAGTGAATGGACTCCCTTAGGGAGGAAATGGAGACGGCTGCCCTCTGATCTCTGCACCCAGCTGCCATTATTCAATGGACATCTTCTCCCTTAACAAGCACTGATCAGGTAATGTTGATTGGATTCTCTCCTTGTTGCTGATGTAGATCTCCACTCACCCCTTCTTAGGTCCCAAAAATGTCTTGGGCTGTTCTGGCAGCTACGGCTTGAACCGATTATTCCATGTAGATCAGTCTATGCCCCTACAGATGTTCCTGAACTACCACTCCCATCAGCCCCAATGGTCAAGAATGATGGGAGTTGTAAGTCAACAACATCTGGAAGACCGCAAATTCCCCACCCCTGTTTTAGAAAGGACGTGGTATAAATGCACAATGTATAGGGAGGGACCTTACGAAAACTAAGCAGTTCTTTGGTCTGGTTGAGATGGAAGACCATCTGGGAAGTCTGCATGCCACTGTAAGGTACAGAATATAAAACAATAGATAAAATCAACAGCTGGTACAGGTTTTTTAAAGAGTGCATTTATTAAACTTCTACCAGCATATAGCCAAAATTCTCTGCACACTTTGCTTTAAAAACAAAGAGAACTGTCACAATAACATCACAGTCAACCAAAATAAAATCCACAACAGCAATCCAAAAATACATAGGACAAAAATGAAAACTCTGATTCTCCCATTTAAAATCAACTTCAGTTGAAAACTTTCTGAATTTATTTATTTTTACATGTGACTCTCAAAGGCCCAAACAGAAGGTGCTAAGGACCTCTCCTGAGCAGGGTAGCCTCTGTGGCAGCCCCAAAGTGATGAGATTCCCTCACCACAGAAGTCCATATGTAGTTTCCATAACATGCTGAAGACCAACTCTCAGCTTAGCCTGCCTCAGGACTATTGTGAAGATAAAGGGGGGAAGACAATGGAACATAGACTAGAGCTTTTAGGAGAAAAACCAAGTTACAAACATACAACAAGCAAAGCATATGTGCAGTTTCAGAGCTCTCACACAAAACTTTTTGCCAACCTTGATAAACAACAAAAATCTTTGTGTTAAAGTACAGTCTCTGGGAATTTTAACTTGCTGCACTTGTAAGATGCTTCATTATTTTATGGTTGTCTTTGCTTATTCATTTTGCATTTTATATTTTTGCTTTATGGTTACTGCCTATTGATAAATAACAGCCCAGTGATGACAAGCAGACCAGTAGTAGTCCAGGGGGGAAGGTTGGGCTTAGAAAATCTGAAGAGGGCAATGCAATATCACATTTTTTCTCAATCAGAATGAAGTCTCATTTATATCAAGAGAGCTATTTCCAAGTGATTGTGTTTTGTTCTGTAAAAGCAGCACAGTTGGGGAGTGAATGAAATCATGTGGACACAAGAAAAATGCTTAAACAAGCATACTCCAGTATCCTCCATCCAGCTTCTCTTGCTTTGCTGCTGCTCTGAGTCCCAGCTGGGGATAGTCAACATTTCTTCTTGTGATTGCTTAGCAATGGAGATTAAGCATCCTTAACAATGGTGCTGCCTGCCACGTTCCAAAGCCTTGGCATTGTCTCTGCATTTTGTTTTATAACTTCCTTTAGTAATGTTTGATTGACTTGTTTTTTTTAAAAAAATGTAAACGTCTGGGGCCCCTACTGGCCCCTGCACTTCCCTGTTGGTGTCCCTGATCCAGACCATCTTTTCAGACAACTGAAACATTGTGAACTCTCTGACATTTTCTCAAGAACAATGAATGAAAACTTCAGTTTTGATGAGTACTCTGAAATAAAACAAAATCTTTCCCACTCCACTTTTCCCTTTCTCTGCCAGTCATTACCATGATGAAAAAGAGAGCTCAATAACCCCTGAGCCTTTTAATTGCTGAAGTAACAATGCTGCCTTTTCTCTCCATTTTCAGCACTCCTTCTACTTAGCTCTTTTCTTTTCTGCCTTCCCACATATGCTGCTTCTCTCTTTCTTAGAAGGATTGATTTAGACTTACTTTTTTAACTTTGCAAAGAAAGAGACAGGGAGGAATAAGCTTTTCTTTAAATACAAGGTGTACATATCCATTAAGGAGGGACCATAGCTCAGCAGTAGAGCACATGCTTTTTCTGGCACCCAGGCCTTAGATGTCAGGATGTCCTACTCTCGAGTAGAACCTTGGCAGAGACACATGCCCAGCTGGCATGTTCTCTCCCTCCTGGTAGATCGTTTGGGAGCTTCACAAGCTTTCTCCAGCCCAAACATCACAGCGACTGATGCCTTGGAGACATCAGCACACTTCACAGATCTGTAGAGGTTTGCGCAGTTGCGTAACAGAACTCAGTAGCACAGCATCTTGGCCAATCTACTTTACGTATAAACACACACAGAGCACTGCAACATGGCTCCCTCTCTCTCTAGCATCAGACAGCAAAGAGAAAGAACAAAGGATAATAGTCCCACTTCAGGAACACACAGTAAGACAAACATCCTGTCTATGTCACTTCCCATTCCTGTGGAAAGTAAACACAGATGCAGTCATGTGATAGACAACAAACCCATGACTGCACACGGGGAATGAAGCTCCAACAATATATTCAGTCTTTTTCATCTCCAGTTAAAAGCATTAGGCAGTGGGAGATGGGGGCGGGGAAATGTCTGACTGAGATCCTGGAGAGCCACCTGTGTCTGAGCAGAAAATACTGGGTGAGGTGGACTGTGACGGAAAGGCACACAGTTGGGGTGCGCCGTTGTTCTGGATGAATCCAAAATGGAAAGTGATGCTTTGGATAGGTCCAGGGCATCTCTAAGCTAAAGCAACATCTCTCTAAAGTGCCCCAGATTGAAACAGGGACCTCCAAAGTATTTTGGGGTGGTTTGGAAATTTAGATATTGATAAAGCATTGCAGACCACATCTGCCAAAATGGAAACATTTGTCCACAAACCCGGCATATAAAGAAGCCAGGGTTGGGTATAGGGTTGCCAGACTCAATAGAGGACAGGACTTCTGTGCCTTTAATTGCCCTGCTCTCTTTTGAGTCTGGAAACCTTAAAGAGAAACCAGCAGACCCTTTGTTTAATTTCCAAGCAAAGGGTCTGCTGGTTTCTCTTTAAGGTTTCCAGACTCAAAAGAGAGCAGGGCAATAAAAGGCACAGAAGTCCTGTCCTCTATTGAGTCTGGCAACCCTAGTTGGGTAGAGTAGAATGGGAGACCTCTTTTGTGACTGGCAGGTCAGATGGATTGGCTTCACCAGGGCCCTCCAATCACAGTGCTTTGAGGGAGGGGTGCTTGTTCTTGTCTGCTTTGTGTTGTCCGCTCATTCTGCTAGGGTGCTTGCTTGGAAAATGTTGGACATTCAAAGCCTTCTGCCTCAGTCACATGCCCACACAGCCACTTCTGTCAAATCAGCTTTGCACTTAGTTTCTGAGACTTTGGGTGCCAACTGAGCAGAACTTGGGACTGAAGCTTTTATCATTCCCCCATTTATTTCAACCTCTTCATCTATCCTCCTGAAATTTTACTAGCTACTTTTCTAGCAGCAGTTCCACAATGCAAAGGACATGGGTGGCAGGGGTGTAGCAAGAGGGGGCGGGGCACCTAGTAGAATGTGCATAAACCACATTCGGGGGAATTGCAGACTTTTTAATGGAGAAAAATTAGGCATCCTCTGAAGTGCTTTTGATGCACTTGGAGTTTGGGGGGGGGGCGGACTTGTGGTTGGTGCATACCCTAATGGTTTCTTTCTTAGCCATAAGGGCTAGAATCACCTTGCATTTTTATCTACACTTGACCAACACCAACACCTACAGTTTACTGTGCTGAATCTGAACATGTGAAAAATTCAGGTTTACGGTGCTTAAAGAAGAAGAAGCAACGCCAAGTCAGTCCTGCTCCTGTGATTGATTAGTGTAAAGTAGAAGAGTCAGCTGCAGGTGAGATTGTCCCAGTAAAGCTCATTAATCAACTCCTCGATTTGAATTCAAAAAGTTTCTTAGATGGTTAAAGGTAAAAAGGGGGGGTAAGAGATAGCAGATTGCATTTTAAAAGAAAGCAACAGTACTTTAAAAAAAACTATCCTAGACTGGTATAACCTTTCAGATAGTTTCAACAACCTGTTGTTGTTTATTTAATTTGTATACCACCCTTCATCCAAAGATCTCAGGGTAGTTTACAGCATTAAAAGACAAGAGGAAAACACAAATATACAGGTAAAGCAGATTCAGTAGATTTTTCAGAAAGCACAGGATTCCTCAAAGCAAAACACCTGCCCCAATTAGAAAATGGTTAATCCTGGTCTAATATATTATTATATCATCATTGCGAGAGCCAGCTCGCATTTGTCTCCATAATTGAAACAATGCCTTGCAATATCTAATTTCCTACATAATGTCCCCACTTGGTATATAATTATCTGCCACCCAGTTATTTTGGGAAAATATACAACTGCACATATTTTTAAGATGCATATTTTATGCCACCCACAGCTATATACTCACAACCAGTAATACAGTTTAGAAATTCTGCCATGAAACAGGCATTGAATGAGCACCCTTCCAATGCATAATTAACTATTGGAATTCATTGCCACACGATGTGCTGACGGTAAGCAGCTTAGATAGTTCCTGTCCACCATGGTCATCCAGGGAAGGTAAAGAATGAGAGAATCAGAACAGGAAAGAATGTGTTACACTTTCCATGGCTCCCACAAGAAATAGTAATGTCTACCAACGTAGATGTATTTAAATGAGGATTAGACAGATTCATGGACGATCAGTTTATCAATGGACGTTAGACCTGATGGAAACCAGTAGTGCAGTGGTAAAGTTCAGGGTCTGTTGATTGATTGATTGATTGATTGATTGATTGCGGTTCTTGACCAGCACACATAAATATGCAATACATAAAACAATACAAGAAAAACAGTAATAATCTAAAAATAGGCAATAAATAAAGGTTTTAACAATTGCTTAAAAGAAAACTGATTAAAAGGAGTGTTACTACTTAGGGAGGTAGACTACAGCGATTAATAACACTGGGTCCTCTTTAGCTAGTCCTGAAGATGTTCTGAAGATATTTGGACACTGCTAATTAGACCGAATTTTTATGGCTCTAGCACAGAATTTGGCTACCTTCGCTGACACATTAGAGTAAGCGTCGGGAAGAAGCCACTCTATATAGAAATTATCCGAGCGTCCAGGTAGCTCTGCCAGTATAGTGTGGATAAGCTCGCCTCGCACCTCCTCGTAGAAGCAGCATCGCAGAAGTATATGGCCGATAGATTCCACTTCTCCTGATCCGCACAAGCAGCATCTCTCACATAAAGGGATCCGTTTGTACTTCCCTTGGAGAACTGCTGAAGGCATTATGCGTTTACGGGCCAAAGTGAATGCTCTTCTATGAGAGGGTATTTCCAGGTGGAATAAATATCTGGCTGGGCGGGCCAAGTATCTCCTTTCCTCCTCAATTAGAAAGTGAGCTACTTTACTCAAATCCTTCTGTCTTTCTATATCTATAATCCTCTGTTTAATAAGGGTCTTTGCTGTATTAAGATCATGTGACGTAAGGCTGGATGGATTGAGGCCTATACTCAGCATCTTATTCACTATGGTCTTGCTCCAGAGGGATTGATAGTTATCTTTCACTAGGAACAGAAGTAGGCCCTGAGGATTCATGTTAAGTTTCAGCCATAGATTACAAGCCTGCATCCACACTCTGGCCTCCATTCAGGGTCCGTTCATTATAGTCACAGCAACACCTCTTCTAAGATTGTACAATAATATTATAATGATAAAATAATAATAATTCAGGATGCATTGCAATGATCAATGCAGGTCTCCATGTGTTGTCTTTCAGCTTAGACCTACTATTTTCTCTGCATGTGCATGGGCAAACCATCTGGAGTACTCCCGTAGCTTTTTTCCTGTGTTGGCCAGCAGACAATGGCTTTTCCCACCTGCCTAAGGGAGCTGTTTCCAGAGGAAGATATGTGAGGGGAGACAGACTCTGTTTGCCATCATGGGGTGGTTGGTTTCACCAAGAAACCTTCAGAGGGGAGTCGCTGTGCCAGGAATTTGTGTATTTTAATGAGCAGAACAGAGTAAAATATTGTCAGTCATTGGGGTGTGGAAAGTGTGTGCATGAACTTAACAGTGCTTAGTTTATTTTTGGCTGCTATTTTGCTATTGTTTTATAGCTTATAAATGCTGCATTGGTTTGTTCATCATATAATATGACTTTTGCTTTAGCTTATTTTTAGTTCTTGCCTTGTTAGGAGTAGATTGTTATTGTTTCACTGCAGATTTGTTAATTATTCTGCATGATTTGTGCTGTATTTGTAACGTTCTGTTATATCGTTTTTATTTATTGTTTGTAAACTGCTTTGAGATTCATATGAATGAAAAGCAGCACAGGAATATAACAAACCAAATCAAAATGAAATGAAATAAGTTGCTCCATTCTCTTGAACTTGCGCACCATTCTCTTGAAACTGAAACACTTTGGGTTTCCAGTGCTCCTAAACCAAAGAATCACAGAATTGCAGAGTTGGAAGGGATGATATGGGTCGTATAGCCTAATCCACTGTAAGGCAGGAATCTCTTTGCCCAATGTGGGGCTTGAACCCACAACCCTTAGATTAAGGTCTCATGCTCTACCAATTGAGCACTGGAGACAGAGACTTTGCTATAGTAACAGGTCCTTGCATATATGCACCCTGTAACCCTGAGAAACTACACCACTGATGAAAACTACACTTTGAGGCAGTATGCCCTTGAAAACTAATAGCTGCCAGGTGAGGTCAAAAGCAGGGCAGGGTTGTTATCCATGCCCTGTTTATTGAATTCCTGGAGGCAGCTGACTGAGTTTGGGAGAGATGGACCTTAAGCCCAATCCAGAAGGGCTCAATTTATAGATGGACTACTGGTCAGTGTCTGTGTTTTTCCATTCAAAAGGAAATTAGCATTCAGGAAAGCATGGAAGTGCAAAACACTAAAGGTAAAAGTAAACGGACCCCTGACCATTAGGTCCAGTCATGACCGACTCTGGGGTTGCGCGCTCATCCTGCGTTATTGGCTGAGGGAGCCGGCGTACAGCTTCCAGGTCATGTGGCCAGCATGGCAAAGCCGCTTCTGGCAAACCAGAGCAGCACACGGGAACACCATTTACCTGCCCACTTGTAGCCTATTTATCTACTTGCACTTTGACGTGCTTTCGAACTGCTAGGTTGGCAGGAGCAGGGACCGAGCAACGGGAGCTCACCCCGTCGTGGGGATTTGAACCGCCAACCTTCTGATCAGCAAGCCCCTAGGCTCAGTGGTTTAACCCACAGCGCCACCCGCATCCCACTTGCAAAACACTAGATAAGGCCAATAAATAGGCTTCCTTTGACTTTTATTTATTTATTGCAAAACACTAGATAAATTTATTGGTTTATCAGGGTTTCCAGTGTCTGGTTTTCAGAGACAATAAGGGTATTTTAAGATATGCTGGCTACACAAAGTCTTCATCAGAAACATACACCGTTTACAAAAATCTGCAGGCACTAAAGAAAAATCTGTTGTTGTGAAAGCAGAAACAAGGATGATCCATTGACAAGGATTTCTACTGGCTGGTATAATTTTATTCTGTGCTTTATGCCAATGAATAATTTACAGGCAATGCATTTGAGATGAATAAGTCATTTCGTTCATGTAAAATTATAACTTTTAAATGAGGTTGTCCTTTGGGGGTGGAAGCATGCCTCATATTCTATGTTAGCAATTATAAATGCCATAAATTTATATTTATATGCCTGGGTTGGGTGTTTTTTTAAAAAAAAATCCTACATACATACCTGATTCATTCTTCACTACATCATGCAACTTTCAGCTGAAGGTTTTTATCTACTTTGGAGGGGTGTGTGTGCTGGATGTATACCATCAAAGGGCAACACTGCAACTTAAGACACTGAAGATCTGGTTCACAGAGGCAAGTTGATGACTTGATGACTAGAGGACTAAATGTTGGCTTGCACATGCAAATGAATCATCACAGAGCAAATGCTATATATCAGGCACGTCCAACAGGTAGATCGTGATCTACTGGTAGATCACGGGGTGTTCCTGGTAGATCTCTGGCCACTCAGTGATCTACTCCCCCCCCCCTTCAAAAAAAGCTCTACAACTTTGGCTTCCCCAAGAAAACTCAAGAACGTTACCTTTCCTAAAAAAAGCTCTACAACTATGGCTTTCCTAAAAAAGCTCAGCAACTTTTGCTTCCTAGCAAAAAAGTGGGCCATCAGATTAAGTTCCACTATCAGACTGGGGATTCAGGACCCTCAACTGTGTTTTATATAATCAACTTTTGATTATGTTCTGTGTATATCACAATGCTCATTCAGTTCCATTCATTCATATATTCAGTTCCAATCATTCATTTGCTTCCTAAAAAAAAGCTCAACCACCTTGGCTTCCCAATAAAAGCTCAACAACTTTGACCCATCCAACAACAATGGGTAGATCACTGCCAGTTTTTTTTTTTACACTGTGGGTAGATCACAGTCTATTGGGAGTTGTACGTCCCTGCTATATATAATATCATGCCAAACACAGTGGGTTGGTCCAGTGCAACATATTCACACTTTAGTCCCCTTGAAATCAATGGGTGACATTCAAGGTTAACCACACTCAAAGAAGATTCACTGAAGTTAATGGATGCAACTAACTTGGTTCATTCGTTTTAGTAGGCCGAATCTGAGAATAATTTAGCTGAATACAATAAATAATGATAATAATAATATATTATTATTATTATTTATTATTATTTATAGCCTGCCCATCTGGCTGGGTTTCCCCAGCCACTCTGGGTGGCTCCCAACAGAATATTAAAAACACGATAAAACATCAAACATTAAAAACATCCCTAAACAGGGTTGCCTTCAGATGTCTTCTAAAAGTCAAATAGTTCTTTATCTCCTTGACATCTGGTGGGAGGGCGTTCCACAGGGCAGGAGCCACTACCAAGAATGCCCTTGGCCTGGTTCCCTGTAGCTTCACTTCTCGCTGTGAGGAAATCGCCAGAAGCTTTAAATCGTTTAGGGCTTTAAAGGTCAACACCAACACTTTAAATTGTGCTTGGTGTACTGGGAGCCAATATAGGTCTTTTAGGACTGGTAATATATGGTCTCGGTGGCATATACAATGCAATGGGATTTACCAAAGTTGCACATGACTAATTTGTCCTGTTGATTTCAAGAGGACTAAAGTGTGAGTAGATTAATCTAAATCGTAGAATCATAGAACTGTAGAGTTGGGACCCAAGGGTCATCTAGTCTAACCCCCTGGAATACAGGAATCTTTCACCCAACATGGGGTCAGAACCCATGACCCTGAGATTAAGAGTCTCGTGCTCTACTGACTGAGCTATCCTCCACCCTACGCTTTTCCATTTATTTAATTCATGCATTCAGCTACACATTACTTTTGAGAAAAATCCTATGATAGACTTGTGGGGCTGAAGCTCCCCACTACCCAACAAGACTGAGAATGTTGCAACTGTGCAATAATTTAAAATGGGCTAAGTCAGTTCATATATTAACACATGGCTGTTTAAAATGGTGTAATACTGCTTTAAATGTATGGTATGGTCATAGCTGTCAAGTTTTCCCTTTTCTCGCGAGGAAGCCTATTCAGCAAAAGGGAATTTCCCTTAAGAAGGGGGAGAAATTGACAGCTATGGGTATGGTTGTGGCATTCTCTCTCTCTCTTTCTCTCTCTTTCCCCCAGAAATCCCACATTTCAACTTTCAGAATAAACTTTTCACATTTTCAGTCCTGTCCTAATTTAAAGGCAGAGCTTGGGCATTACGGATGCTTACATTTGTTGCCGGGTATTGCAGAATCTTAGTGAGTTCTGAATGTAGCAAGGGCAGGAAGGACAACTGTAATGCACATCTGCAAATCTCACACCGGCCAAGGTAGTAGGATAAAAAATAATTCTGCTAGGGCATAAGACTTGAAGTTATTTTGAGAGGTTGTTTTGAGTCTGGGTTTGTTTTTCCACAGGAGAACCGGCTTCTGAACAAATGCACTTTTAAAAATTCAATTTCCTTCTAGCTGCTAGAGGAAATTCACATCAAGTATTGTCTGTGCGGATGGCAGAAGTCCAAGCATGGGGGAGATCTATATGTCAGTATGATGTTCTGTCTCTAGTTACAGAGGTCTATAATGAGTAATAGCTAAGACAATAGGACAAAAGGCAGAACAAAAGTTTCTCCCTCCCTCCCTCCCTCCCTCCCTCCCTCCCTCCCTCTCTCTCATTTGTGCATCAACAATCCAAAGTAAAGCATTTTTAATCCATCTGATGGGTTTCATTATGGCTGGATTATGCCCTACATTTAAAATACTAAGAAACTGATGTTTCAACACCAAATTATGCTTAAATTAGTCCTAAATAAAACATGGTAAAACGGGTTCTCCAATTATGGAGAGCACACATTGCGGGAGGGGAATCAGGATGACCCTGGGGTTGCTAGGCAGATTAGGCAAAATGGCCACGGGATGACTGGGCATTTTGGTGCTGTTGCTGGGTAGAAAAGCTTGTTGCAGGTTGGAGTAAGGGTCGGCCCAATGCCTATAAAAACCCTCTGCGTGACTATATTGGTTTCACTTTTGCCAAGCGCTTCGGGTTTCCTACCTGCCCACCTCCTTTTTTAAGGATGCTTTGCAAATTGACATTGCTGTGCCTGTCATGGGGTCGCCTGCCTTGGGGCAGGGGCATAGCTGCCAAGTTTTCCCTTTTCTGGCGAGGAAGCCTATTCAGCATAATGGAATTTCCCTTAAAATAAGGGATAACTTGGCAGCTATGGGCAGGGGCCCGGTAGGAATTTTGCCATCTGGCTGATTGGCTGGTGCCAGGTGGTTTTTGCCTACTACATAGCAAACTGTCACAACTTGTAAGGTTGGCGGTTAGGCATTGGTTAAATTGGCTGGAAAGAGGAGTATGGAAAGGCTGGAAAGTTATGCTAAATTGCTGCTGCTTATAGAGGTATTCCGTTAAAGGAATCCTGGGGCTCGAAGGGCTCTCGTCAGTACCCTGTTAGGGGATTGGGCTTAACACAGAGCAAATTGAGCCTTGGGGAACATTCGAGGGAGGACAAAAGAAGAGCCTGAGGTACCCGGTTCCGTCCTCCCTCAGGGAATGTTTACCTACTGACTTCCACAAAATGCCTAGAGGACTAGTTACAGGTAGGTAGCCGTGTTGGTCTGAGTCGAAGCAAAATAAAAAAATTCCTTCAGTAGCACCTTAAAGACCAACTAAGTTTGGTCCTAGAGGACGTTTGGTCCTAGAGGACGTCAGTGCAGAATCTGTCCCAGGGCGGGGGGGACAGATGGGTTAACCAATGCCTAAGCAACCACTCACATTTGATTGTATTTTAATAAAGTTGTGGCCAAAATAATGCCAAAAACCTTAAACTTAATTAACGTGTGTGTGTGAATTTATTGGGGGGAATCCGGTGACCTCGACATGCAATTTGTGTTGACACAGTGTTCAATGTAAAAAGGTATGAAATCATAATATAACTCACTCTTTGACTTACCAGAGTGCTTTTACATGAGTAGAATGTGTGCTTTTGGAAATTCGTTCATTTCCCCCCAAAAAATATAGTCCGCCCCCCCACAAGGTCAGAGGGACAGTGGACCGGCCCTCTGCTGAAAAAGTTTGCTGACCCCTGACTTAGTCTAACCTACCTCACAGGGCTGTTGTGAGGATAAAAGGAGAAAGGGAAGAATGATGCATGCCACCTTGAGCTCTTTGCTAGAAAGTTCAATATGTTATCTCCCTTTTTAATTGATTTTTTTATGGATGGTTTTAATATTTCTGGTAAACCACTTATAGGTAAATAAAACTTTATGTGTAGGAACTATTTCCACAACTAGTTCCTTATTCAGTTAGGGATGTACATGCGGAATTATTCACTTATTACAGCATTGCTCAAGCATGAATTAAAAGAATATATTAAAATATCATGTGAAAGGCTGGACTGGATGAATCCCAAGCCAGAATTAAGATTGCAGGAAGAAATATCAACAACTTCAGATATGCTGGTGACACAACCTTGATGGCAGAAAGTGAGGAGGAATTAAAGAACCTTTTAATGAGGGTGAAAGAGGAGAGCGCAAAATATGGTCTGAAGCTCAACATAAAAAAAAACAAGATCATGACCACTGGTCCCATCACCTCCTGGCAAATAGAAGGGGAAGGAATGGAGGCAGTGAGAGATTTTACTTTCTTGGGTTCCATGATCACTGCAGATGGTGACAGGAGTCACGAAATTAAAAGACGCCTGCTTCTTGGGAGAAAAGCAATGACAAACCTAGGCAGCATCTTAAAAAGCAGAGACATCACATTGCCGACAAAGGTCCGTATAGTTCAGGCATCTCCAAACTTCGGCCCTCCAGATGTTTTGGACTACAATTCCCATCATCCCTGACCACTGGTCCTGTTAGCTAGGGATCATGGGAGTTGTAGGCCAAAACATCTGGAGGGCCGCAGTTTGGGGATGCCTGGTATAGTTAAAGCTATGGTCTTCCCAGTAGTGATGTATAGAAGTGAGAGCTGGACCATAAAGAAGGCTGATTGCTGAAGAATTGATGCTTTTGAATTATGGTGCTGGAGGAGACTCTTGAGAGTCCCATGGACTGCAAGAAGATCAAACCTATCCATTCTGAAGGAAATCAGCCCTGAGTGCTCACTGGAAGGACAGATCCTGAAGCTGAGGCTCCAATACTTTGGCCACCTCATGAGAAGAGAAGACTACCCGAAACTACCCAAAGCTACCCAAAACGAGTCTGACCAAACTGCGGGAGGCAGGAGTGCCTGGCGTGCTCTGGTCCATGGGGTCACAAAGAGTCGGACATAACTAAATAACAAATTAAAATATACATGAAATGCTTCTAACACTCAGAATGAACTGATTCTGAGGATGTAACACAAAGTGTTGCAGCACCAAATGCTTCTGTTCAGGGTTCCAGTTAACCAACCATTCAGCTGCACCCTCTTCCAAAATACTCCATTATTTCTTACTCCCAACCCACATTTACACAAGAGACAAACAGCTGTGGCAGTTAGCATCGACAGACATCAGGGGCTGTTCAGATTTTGTTTCATTTCCTCTCTCTCTCTCTTTTGGCCCTCTTAGTGATTATTTTTTCTAAATATTTTTGTCCTTCTGAAAACCTTGGGTTTCCCCAAGCATACAGACTCCTTCCTTTGATGTCTGAGTGTTGTTGTTTTTTCTACACAATGATTAGCAGTCACTTCTGAACACAGCTGTTAGAGGGAGTTGTTGGTATCATTACTGCTGCTGCTGTTGCTGCTACTGCTAGTATTACTGTGCGGCATCTTCACTATATTTATGCAACAATTCGGCCTATGCTGAATACTTTATTTTTTGTTGGGAGGCAATTTTGATTAACAGTTTAACATCACATTGCATTTTAAAATTTGACTCTCATCCATTATTTTTACTGATCAGTGCTTCAAGGCCCAACTCAAATAATAAAATTGGTTTATTTGTAAGCACCCAAAATATTACTTTACTTGGAAGCAACTAATTCAGCTTTGTGATCAGCCACGGGAATAGCAGAGCACCAGCCAGCCTCTCTCTCTCTCTCTCTCTCTCTCTCTCTCTCTCTCTCTCTCACACACACACACACACACACACACACACGACCATTACACAGTCCAGACCATCAAGTACATACATTGAAACTGAAGCTCAATTCAGATAAGACTGAGGACTCAGCTACATTGGCGAAGAAAAAGTGTTTCATGTGCGTTGTGTATGCATTATAACAGCATGACACCAGATGGCACTGTTGAGTGCCGTTTTTGCTACGCGGTTTCTCTTACAAAGTTTGCAACGCATTTTCCTTAAACGGTGCTTTGGTGTGTTGAGATCCAGTCTGAGGCACTGTTCGTGAGCAGTTTGCTAAATCGGATGGATGAGCAGTTAGCTGCACTTGGTCAAGTGATCTGAAAGATCACTTGATCTGAAAGAGCAGCTACACAGCTTGGGTTGCTTCTGGTTCCATTGCTATCTCTTGGACTCAGTGGTGTGGCGTGCCTTCCATCAGCTTTGGCTGATAGCAGGTATAGAATTCAGCAGCCAGGTTGCTCACTGGTGCGAGACGGTTTTAGCATATAACACCAATCCTGGTCCAACTGCTGCACTGGATGCCATTTAGTTTCCAGGCCCAATTCAAAGTGTTGACCTATAAACGGCTCAGGATTGCAATACCTCTCCTCCGCCAGTGTGTCTGCAGCACACTGACTTTGCTTCTTCCACATCTTCCGCTCTACCCAGCAGCAATGCAACCAAACAGAGGTCAGGTGAATGGCAGCAGCCTCCCCCCCCCCCACATTGTCTACTACTGGATCCACTGATTTCAGTGGCCCTGTTGCTTACTCCTAGGTAACTGTGCACAGGATCAAGGCTGGTCAAGGATGTTTTGCTACTGGAGGCAAAACAGAAAATTGCACCCTCTCCTCCTTCTTCCACTGCCTCTTCCCTGCCCCCACTACTTGAGGTGACTGGAGGCAGCCAAGGGAAGCCCCAGAATGCTGAAGGTTGGGTTTTTTTGGGGGGGGGTAGGAGCCTGGAGAGAGGCAGGTGGGAGGAGGAGGGCAACATGCACAGGAGGCAGTAAGCAGCATGCTTCCAGCTAGTCCAACCTGCCGTCTGAGGCAACTACCTTTTCTCTCTCGTGCATCCAACATGAGCCATCCCATATGCTAGAAAATTTATTTGGACAGTTTAAGAAAAAAGCAAGGAAAACCAAGGGTTCTTCTCTCTCTCTCTCTCTCTCTCTCTCTCTCTCTCTCTCTCTCTCTCTCTCTCTCTACACCTACCATTTAAAGAATATGGCCAAGGAAAAATAATTTCCCACAGGGAGGGAAATCACAAGCAGCTGAAAGCTGATGGCAGATATTTTTTGGGAGAAGGGGAAATAAATTCTCACCCCATTATTATGTTTGCCAGATGACAAGAGAGAAAGTTTTCCATTAAAAAGACTCTGACAGGCTGGGGCCTCCTTTGGAGACATACAAACAAACAGCAGATCGCAGCACAGCATCTTTAATACATTCCACCCGTGACAGCAAATCATTTCAGACTTTGCTAGAGAATAAATATGAAGAGTGAAATTAGGTGCTGCTTTCTTTTTTAAAAAAAAAAGTTGTCAAAGATCAAATGGAACTTTTCTCGTAATTCCAGTGATTCCACACACCTCCTCCTCTAGTTAGGTGGCAAACCTCTGGAGATCCCCGAATGTTAATTGAAACTTTGACACATTACTTTTTCATCTCTGGGCTGAAAGGTACTTGTGTTTACATGTCAAGTCCTGTTAAACTGGGAGGTGGAAAAAAATTAATTAAACTGCCATACTAGCAGTTTCACACCATCACCATCATTACCTGTGTAGCCTTATCTACTACTAAGGGTCCCTTAAGTTGCGCCCAGGCAGTCAATAATGACACCGGGGGACAGTCAATAATGACACCGGGGGTTGAATTCAGAGAAAGAATTTAATTTCTTATTAATAAGAGACTCTTGGTGGTCAGCTCCACGACAAGAGTAAAGAAACACAAATTTGCTAGGCTTCTTATACACTTCTTGGGCTCCTTTCCCCCTCCTCTGTAAATGGGCGCACGCAAGGAGGTCACAAGTACATATATGGATCTTCCTGTGTCTGGTCGTGTGCATAAACACATGCTGACTCATGCTGCCCCGGTAGCATCCTCACTCAGCCTTGAGTAAGACTATGCGTCAAGGATAGCAGCTTCCAGCGTCAAGCCTTTCTCTGTGATCCAGACAAGGTCAGCTCTTAGCTTTGATAGCAAGTCTCACTGTTACATTGCACTTTGACACACAGAGGCATAGAGGCAAAGAGGAAAGCATTTTTAAGAAGCATTTTAGGAGGAATATTGGGGGGGGGGCAATGCAAACTATAGGATCAGATCTAGCTCAATAACACAATTGGCAAACCCCTCCCTTCACCTGCAATTACCATAAATGTAATTGAGGGAGATTCAGCAAGGAATTTATCCTCATGGTTTAGGGGCAAATGTAGGAACATGGGAAGCTGCCTTATACTGAGTCAAACCAATGGTCCATCTAGCTCTATACTCTCATTGTAATTTTCAAGCAGAGGTCTGGGGTTTTCAAGCAGGGGTGTCTACAAGTTCTGCATGGAGTTGCCAGCGAGTAAACTTCATGCAAAGCAGAAGCTCTGAGATTGTGTGATGGCTCTTCCCCGAATAATATTTCACAGACATGCAATAAATAATTATATATTTATAAATGAGGGGAAATGTTTCACAGGCTTGCAATAAATGGGCTACTTATGATTATTCTGAGGCATGTGTTTGACTTACAAGAAGAAATCAGTACCATTCATACAGGGTTTCCCTCCCCCGCCCTCCCAGTAGAGTTTATCCCATATCCTTTGGGCAAAATGACCAAAGACTTCCTAGTTAGCATAACTGGCTGCAAAATTTGGGAAGGGTGTGCAGCCAGCTCCTGCAGTAACCAATCAGAATGTGCTGTAGTGGAAGTCAATGTTTAAATAGCTAGTAAGTAGCACAATGTGTGTATCCTACCCCATTACAGCTCCTTCTGTTTGGTTATTCAGAAAAGTTACGTAGTTCACATCATCAACTACACAATGGGATGGCTAATCCCTGGCCCAGAGGCCTGATCTAGCACACAAACACACCAGCAATTTTTCTCTAGCCCACCAAGACCAAGTTTGGCAGCAGTGGCAACAAGGAACAAAAATAAAGGACATATTTAAAATAAAGGGGTTTGAGCTCCTCCACCCAATCCAGCCTACTGATGGTCTTGCAATTGCGCTACACACTAAGAGCTGATGCTCCACAAGGTTGCATGGAGGTCTTACACTGTGACTTCTTACACTGTGGATATCGGCTGGCTTAGTTCTCTTGGGTCCACAGTTGCGTTCAACACAGTAGCCATCCAGATGTTCCTGAGAAGCCTACAAGCAGGGCGTGAGGTCAATAGGTCTCTCCTTACGTTGGCCATGTATTCTATTTTACAGAGGACAGTCCTCTGTTAGAAATGCTGTCAGAGGAGAGTCATCCACTTGAAGAGCTGTTTGGTCCAAGTCTGGTTTAAAGGTGAAGAATCACACAAAAGGAACACAAAGGAAAGCCTGGAAGTTGCCTATCACTGTTTAGCACCTGGACAGCAGATTGAGAAGGCAATCAGGCCATCCAGCCAGAGTCTTTCCTGCTCAAGGGAGATGCATCACATTCCTATTTGAATTACAGCAACAAACCCTCCAACATTTCTCCAATGAAAACAGGGACGTCCCATTCCATAAGGATAATGTTACTCTTTATACCCCACACATCTTACTCCGTTGCCCCAGCCACTCTGGGCAACTTCCAACATATGTGAAAACATAATAAAGCATTAAACATTTTAAAAACTTCCCTATACTGGATTGTCTTCAGATGGCTCGGGGGTCAGATAACTCAATGCCCTCCAGGCATGTCTCCAATGAAAATAGGGACATTCTAAGGAAAAGTGGGATATTCCGGGATCAAATCAGAAACCGGGGCAGCTTTTCTAAATCAGGGACGTCCCTGGAAAATTGGGACACTTGGAGGGTCTGCAGTAATTATGTATCTCTTGTCATCGAGACATCTAAATTAGCATATGCAAACCTCATGCAAAGTCCTGCCCTCTTTTGCCTTATTTTTTATGCCGTGTTTCCTCTCTTTGGCCCTCTTACCCTGAGACACTTTCCACCCCACTTTCTCATAAGGAATGCAAAAAGCTCCAGTCTGTGCCACAAAGAGGCTTGCTTACCCCCCCCCCCCCCCGCACCTGTGTAATCTTGCTTTTTTTTAAAAAAAAGGGGGGGCTATTAGGGGTTCTTAATGGCTCTTTCATTTCAGTGGCTTTTGGAGTTTTTAGAACATGGAGAGTTTTAAGTTCTGCTTCTACTGCTTGTGACTCTTATTGTGCTGGCTGGTTATATTCTTTGCTGCTCAATGTTTTGTATTTTTTAATGTACTGTTTTTAGCATAAGCTGTTCAGTGAACTTTGCAAGGCATGTAAATATTTTTTTTAATGAATAATATAAAAATAATAATACATAGACACTAGGGAAAGAGTATGTGACATACAATCAGGACCTGTAGCAAGCAACTGGAACATGCTGTAGTAACCACTATCTTGGGTGACACAAGCAGTGATATGGGTGGAGTGAAGGGGTGGGGGCAGCTGCCCCTCCTGAAAAATGACTTATCCCTTTCCCTTCTGCCATGCTCAGCATGCACACAAGAGCATGGTGTGCTCTCTGCAGTGCATGGTTGGAATTGCTGCTTTCGAACAAGTTGATGGACTTTCTGTATTCCTTCCCCTCCAGTTCTGTTTTGCTGCCAATTTGCGTTGCCTCCCCACAACTCACTCCCCTCAAATACTTTTCATAGTCCCACCGCTGTACTATGTCCCCAGGCAGAGCATTTTTCTATGCACGCCCCACCCTCCCAGCATTGCCAGATTCCCAGCACCTTCGAGAAATTCATCAACAAGCATCAGTATGCCCAGCGTGCTGTGTTTTTATTTCTTAGACTTTCCCCCCCTTTTTTAAAAAAAGAAAGAAGCGGATCTGAGATGATCTTGAAAAATGGGAGAACAGGCGAGAAATGCTGCCACAGGCCAATACAGTAGCAGCTGTTAATTTTATTTAAAAAGCCATTTGTTTGAAATGTTTCAGCTTGGATTCAGTTTCTGGGGGCAGACAGGCAGAAGGACACATTCACCGAGCAAGCATCTGCCAGCACAACCAGTGCCGTCTCATGCATTCTGAGCAGGCAGGAGAGGGATGAGCTCACATGGAATTGAAATTAACTTATTAGACATCCCTCGCTTTCCCAGTGTGATTCCCCAGCATATGATTGTGAAGGCAGGCAGACGCTTCCCAGGGCCAGCTCCTCCAAGAAGCAAAACAGGCCAGGATCATTAATTGGGGGGGAGGCAATTGTCGAGCTGTTTAATTAATTGGAGTGCATTGTTAAACTATGGAATTCTCTTGCACGAGAAGCAGTGAGGGCCACCAACTCCAATGGCTTTAAGAGAGAATTAGACAAATATTTGGAGGATAAAGGCTTTCACCCTGATGGCTATATATTTAAAGCAGTATCATACCACAAAAAAATCCTGGGAATTGTAGCTTGCTCTGAAAGCTGTTAGGAAACCTTCATATTCCCCCCATAGGAGTACAGTTCCCAGAGTTCCCTGGGGGAAAGGATAAACTATTAAACCATTCTGATAATTTTAGCTCTGTGAGGGGAATAGGGGTCTCTTAACAGCAAACTGCAGTTCCCATGGTTCTTTGGAGTAAGCTGTGAATGTTTAAAGTGGTACGATACAGCTTTAGATGCACAGTGCAGATGGGGCCTCTGTTCTACCTCCATTGGTACCTCTGAATACCAGTTGCTGGAAATCGGGTCCTCCCTTAAAGAGGGCATGGGTTGCGGTGAGACCTGGCAACCCAACCCTGTGTTGTGGGTGGGTAAGATTGAATAGCCACAACACCCAATTGGTAGGTCCCTTGATGCAGGGTTTAATCAGGCCAATGGGACGCAGGCTAAATGTATCAAGGGACCTATGGGCTGCGGCTACTCATGAGTAAAGACGCTCCACTCCGTCATTTCTTTCACAGTTTTATTGTGCATGCTATTTACAGTGCAAGGGTATCGGGAAACATGACTGCTCAGTCCGTATCAGAACCTCGCAATGGCTTCTTCCTGGTCTTTTCCCAGCATAAGAGCCTGGGGACCCCAAAACGCCATCCCCTTGCCCTACAGGTGGTTGTTGTTGTTGTTTAGTCGTTTAGTCGTGTCCGACTCTTCGTGACCCCATGGACCATAGCACGCCAGGCACTCCTGTCTTGCACTGCCTCCCGCAGTTTGGTCAAACTCATGTTCGTAGCTTCGAGAACACTGTCCAACCATCTCGTCCTCTGTCGTCCCCTTCTCCTAGTGCCCTCAATCTTTCCCAACATCAGGGTCTTTTCCAAGGATTCTTCTCTTCTCATGAGGTGGCCAAAGTATTGGAGCCTCAGCTTCACGATCTGTCCTTCCAGGGAGCACTCAGGGCTGATTTCCTTAAGAATGGATAGGTTTGATCTTCTTGCAGTCCACGGGACTCTCATGCCCCAATTCAGGCATCGGGGGAAACGGATGCCCTGTGTCCGATGGCTGTCTCAGCTCCTCCTCCCCTAGCTCTCCCTCAGAGTGGTGCAAAGGCTCTATAGCATACGACATCCCTCTCTCCACTCCGCTCACTTCCTCATTCCTCTCCTCTGACTCGCTACTGGTGCTGACGCTGGGTGATGAGCTGGTGAAAATGATGGGTGGGGGCTCTCTGTAAGGAGACCCCCTGACAATACCCATGCACGTGACCCGGAGCTTCCTCTTTTGGTGCCTGCATCAGAACACCAGCAACGTGTCTGCTGCAGGCCGAAAGAGAGATCTGATCTACCTTCGACGATTCCACTTGGTGAGATGTTTCTATTATTCCCCTTCTTTTCCTTGTTTTCCCCTTTAGTCATTTACTCCCTCCCGATTTGCCCCACGGGGCTTCGGCCCCTTGAGTTTTCGGAGCTTGCTGCTGCCTTTAACTGGCTGAATGGCTTCACGCAGCGGTTCGCTCCTTTCCCCGGCTGGAGCTGCAGCGTTGGGGCTTTGAAACTGTTGAACCCAAGTGGCTGCCTTTTATCATTATTCCTGGGTCTGTGGGGAATTTCATCAGGCCGGGAACCTCCCCCCGCCCCTTAACAGTGCGGCCGCCATTTTGTACCTTCTTCTTGCAGAACGTTGCCACCGGCATTTTGGCGGGAGCGCCATCTTGTTTTGCTGGGAGCGCCATCTTAATTGCGTGGTGCAATTTATTTTGCTCTGTAGTTCTGCCAATTTTAATTGATTGCTAAAAATCAGGGTGCCCGTTAAAAGGAATCCTAGTCCTGCTCTCCCTTCCAAAAGGGTGATTATAGAGGCCCGTCTCAGGCTTTGTGTTCAGTCCCTTCCCCAGCGGTTCCCCAGCATACGCAAAACTGAACAGGAACTAGTTCCTTTTAAAAATGAACTTTCCAAGCTCTGCTCTCCTTTGCTTTCTCTCTCTCTTTTTAAAGGTTTGTTTATTGTTTCAAAAAGGATATAATCAAAAAGAAACACTTCGCCCCACTCCCCTTTGTTTTCACATGAATAGCAATCTGACATTCATCATAAATAGCAAGAGATGTTCAAATGTGATCTTTTTTTAATCTCACCTGTGAAAGTGGCTGGTGCTGAAAGCAGCATGTTTTCTGGGTGATTTTCTAGCAATTTTGATTAAAGCCATGTGGATTATGGACATCAGAGCAGTCCAAAGGTTTGGGACACTGTTCTGTTTTGATGGAGTTGCCAATTTCACTCCAAATCCTGCTTTTCATGAATTTTGATAACTGCCTTTCATGAAATGTACAGTAAGCACCATCCGAAAAAGGGGATAACACTAGTCATGTTAAACAACATTGCTGAGCAGTCCTAGTAATCCAGCATCCCTGATTTCATAGAAATCGCACTTGGCAGCATTTTGCAATGTGGTGGGGTTTTTTTTTTTTAGTTATTTTGTGGACTGTGTTTTGAGTTTGGTTTCTTTGTTTAAGGGGTCTTTGAGCAATTCAGCTATCTTGTCATTAGTTCTGTTGGCTGAGCTCCCTGGAAGCTCTGCTCATATATGGCAACTAGCTGGAAAAGGCAATCTTTATGCAGACTTCCTTTACTTGTAAATAAATCACACTGGGCTCTCTGGACCACCTTCCTGCCAAATAACAATGCACAGAAGAGATCAACACAGCCATGGCCATGGCCATACCCACAACATGCTTAATCCCATTGAAATCTATGGATCTAATACTTATACTTTCTGGACCGTAGGGTAACACAGCAATCATATTCTCAGGTGTTTTGTAAAAGATTCTACTAAACTCAATGGGACTTGGTTTGCAAAAAGTGTGTATTTTTCGAGAAAGCTGCAAAAAATAAAAAATAAAAATGCCATGCTTTCACAGATGGGGGTAAAATTGCCTAAGGAAAAAGAGGATAAGCATGATTATAAAAACGCAGCAATTCAACACATGCTGAATGTCAGGCAAGGTCAAACGTCTGACTGTTCAGAGGATGAACATAAGTGTGAACAGTCGGACATCAGTGTTTCTGCAGTCCGCATATTGCTGCTCTGTTTAGAGTGTTTGAAATAAGTGCATAGCTCATTTCTGAACTGCACTTTCTTTTAGCAGAAATTGGAGATTATCTTAAGTCATCCTGCTTCCCATCCTTTAGAGACTGCCATCAATGTACACAATGCTTTCAAGAATAACATCAGCTTCTTCTTCTTCTTCTTTGGCGATCACTCGTAGCTGAGTAAGATTGTCTTCCATAAACACGGTTTTAACAATGGGTCCGTAAGTGACTGTGGAGGCCAATTCTGGATACACACGACCTTCCACAGTGGGGACATTGGTTTCCGGGCAGGAGTTGATCACGGTGTGGATTTGCCAAGCATGCCTTCCTCTTAGCATGTTTCTCCCTTGCGTTCTGAATCAAGTTTCTTCAAAGCCCATGACACCTTTGGTAAAGGCTGTTCTCCAACTGGAGCGCTCGCAGGCCAATGTTTCCCAGTTGTCAGTGTTTATACTACATTTTTTAAGATTTGCCTTGAGACAGTCTTTAAACCTCTTTTGTTGACCACCAGCATTACGCTTTCCATTTTTATGTTCGGAATAGAGTAGTTGCTTTGGAAGACGATTATCAGGCATCCGCACAACATGAGCAGTCCAATGAAGTTGATGTTGAAGAATCATTGCTTCAACACTGGTGATCTTTGCTTCTTCCGGTACACTGATATTAGTTCACCTGTCTTCCCAAGTGATGTGTAAAAATTTTCGGAGACACCGTTGATGGAATCTTTCAAGGAATTGGAGATGCTGTTTATAAGTGGTCCATGTTCCACAAGCATATAGTAAGGTTGGTAGTACGATAGCTTTGTAAACAAGCATTTTGGTTTCCCTGAGAATGTCCCAGTCCTCAAGACTCTGCACTTCAATTGGAAGAAAGCCACACTCACAGAGCTCAGGCTATGCTGGATTTTGGCATCAATGTTGGCCCTTGCGGAAAGGTAACTGCCTAGGTAGGAGAAGTGATCAACATTTTCCAACCCAACCAATAAGTTAGCTGAAGCACAGTTATCCTTTCAATTCACTGCTCCAAATTTTGTGGTGCACTCTGTGTCTGTGTGTGTGTGTGTGTGTGTGTGTGTGTGTGTAAAGTTCATGCACACGCACACAAATGTGTGTTTTAGTGAAAGTAACATGTCTGGGGAAATTGCTTGCAAAAGCAAGCAAACACTGCCTGTATACTGGAGGAAACTGCCTAGAGGTATGTGTATACTGTATTAGAAGAAATGTGCAAACAAATGCATATGAATTTTCTCTTTTTTTAAAAAAATGCTACCTGACAAAGAAAGGTGTGGACTGAATTTTAGACTGGAAAAATGAAAAGCAGAAAAATCGAAATTGACATAGTCTTCCATCCCTAGTTGAGGCTGATGATTAATGGTTGCATCCATGTTAGTTCTACTCAAAGTAGACCCACTGAAATTAATGGACACAACTAACAAAATAAATTAAAAAATTGTCCAGTAGCACCTTAGAGACCAACTAAGTTTGTTCTGGGTATAAGCTTTCGTGTGCATGCACACTTCTTCAGATACGAAAACTTATACCCAGAACAAACTTAGTTGGTCTCTAAGGTGCTACTGGACAATTTTAAAAAAAATTAAAAATTGACTACGTCAGACCAACACGGCTACCTACCTGAATCTACAACTAACCAAAGTTCGTTAATTTCAGTGGGTCTATTTTTAGTACAATTTAGCCTTCATCCGCACTATACATTTAAAGCAGTATCATACCAATTTAAAGAGCCATCACTTCCCCCAAAATAATAATGGGAACTATAGTTTGTTAAGGGTGCTGGGTGTTGTTAGGAGATGCCTATTTCCCTACAGTTCCTAGAGCGCCTTAGGAAGAGGGACTGATGGTTAAATCAACCTAGGAATGGTACCTGTCTGAGGGAATGGAAGGGGGGTCCTCCTCACACCTCTAAATGCTCACAAGAAGGTGGAAGATGCCAAAAAGAGGTGGAGCCTGCCTGATATGAGATGGGATGGAGTTCCAAAAGGTAGGTATTGCATAGAATTGCTCTCCTCCTTGCTTTCCAATAATACCACTTCTGCCTACACCAACAAAGCAGTTGTGGAAAATAGGGCTGGAGAGGGGGAGGGGGGAGAGAGGATGCATTTCATTATTACAGAAGCTTCTGAGACGCTAAACCCCAGCACCAGTTTTCAGGTGCAAGCCTTGTAAAAACCCTTGTGCGTACCTATCTTAAGTGTCTGTTTGCTGACACGACAGATTGTGTGATTGGACTGCAAAAGCAAAATTAGATGAGATGCAAGATTTTGAGCATATATATCATCCATACCCACAGGAAAAGGTTTGGGAAGGAAGATTCACTTGACAACACAGGTGATGGCTCAGGAGGCAAGCACCATCCAGATTGTTCTTCCCAGCTTGACGTTTGCATCTCAGCTAGTTGTCAGCTCTGGCAATTAAAGGGAAAACATTGCCTGACTTCTAAATTGATGTCGTTTGACCTACACGCTGCAGAGAAGGAATAAATGTGTAACTCGGCAAACACATCCGCTTGGCCGTGTTCCAAGCGATAACCCCCCTTTCTTTGCATCCATTTCAACATGTGACATTGGGAAGCGACGTCATCGTGGCATTTATTCTGCATTTCATCTGTAAGAATTGAAGGGCAGTGCACAGTGGAATCTAGAGGGGTGGCGGGTCTTTATCGGGCTGAAGGTCCTAGACAGCCATTTGTTAGAGATGCTCTAGCCCTGGATGCCTGCATCAAGCAGTGAGTTGAACTTGCCCCCCTTCAACTCTATGCATAGCTGCCAAGTTTTCCCTTTTCTCGTGAGGAAGCCTATTCAGCATAAGGGAAAATCCCTTTAAAAAAGGGATAACTTGGCAGCTATGTCTATGATTCTGATCCAGATAATTCCCCACCAACTTTAAAAATCAGCTTTTTAGGGGACACAGTGATTGTATTAATCAAAAAGGACAAGAAAGACATGCCCCTTGTGTGACCATCATTATCCTTGCCTAAGTTATTTGCAGAATTCATCATGTGAAAGACTGGACTGGATGAATCCCAAGGCGCAATTAAGATTGCCGGAAGAAATATCAACAACCTCAGATATGCAGATGACACAACCTTGATGGCAGAAAGTGAGGAGGAATTAAAGAACCTTTTAATGAGGGTGAAAGAGGATAGTGCAAAATATGGTCTGAAGCTCAACATAAAAAAAACCAAGATCATGGCCACTGGTCCTGTCACCTTCTGGCAAATAGAAGGGGAAGAATTGGAGGCAGTGAGAGATTTTACTTTCTTGGGTTCCATGATCACTGCACATGGTGATGCCTGCTTCTTGGGAGAAAAGCAATGACAAATCTAGACAGCATCTTAAAAAGCAGAGACATCACCTTGCCGACAAAGTTCTGTATAGTTAAAGCTATGGTTTTCCCAGTAGTGATGTATGGAAGTGAGAGCTGGACCATAAAGAAGGCTGACCGCCGAAGAATTGATGCTTTTGAATTATGGTGCTGGAGGAGACTCTTGAGAGTCCCATGGACTGCAAGAAGATCCAACCTATCCATTCTGAAGGAAATCAGCCCTGAGTGCTCACTGGAAGGACAGATCCTGAAGCTGAGGCTCCAATACTTTGGCCACCTCATGAGAAGAGAAGACTCCCTGGAAAAGACCCTGATGTTGGGAAAGATTGAGGGCACAAGGAGAAGGGGACAATAGAGGACGAGATGGTTGGACAGTGTTCCTGAAGCTAACAACATGAGTCTGACCAAACTGTGGGAGGCAGTGGAAGACAGGAGTGCCTGGCGTGCTCTGGTCCATGGGGTCACGAAGAGTCGGACACGACTAAATGTCTAAACAACAACAAGAAGTTAGGACCCAAACCCATACATTAATTGGTCTTCAACTGGTCGCTTGGGACCCACCAAACATTGGTCACAACTAGGGTTGTTTGGTCTGGAGCATTACACGCCCTGAGATTTCAGAGCCTAAACCTGAGACCTAGGGAGGTCCCTGGTGATGTCATGGGTCTATGCAATAATTTGCAAAGACAGGTTATCTGGTAGAGGGAGGAGAGGAGGGCATACCCTGCAGAGACTCTATGCAATAACTTGCAACCAGCTCCCACTGGGCTGAAGCTTGCAAGCAGCACAGTCTTCTTAATTTTTCAAAAAAATGAAATAAGGTGCTCTCACCCACCTGGCCATTCATGTGCTTACCTTGCCACCTGACAGCGGGGAGCAAGCAAGCCTGGAGATGTCAGGTGAGCTCTGGCAGTATGGCAACCCTAGTTACATCAGGAGCACAACCACCCTATAAATATGTTGCGGGGAGGGGTAAGAAATAGGTTTCCAAATGGATCTCTGGGCTAAAAAGCAGGCACCCAAATCTGAAAACCTTGATGAAGGTGACTGGTCTACAAAGACCAGAAGAAGCTCTCCAGAGTTTCAGACAAGCTGAAACCAGCAGCTTAATGGAAATGAGCCTGTAGTAAGAAAAATTGCTGTTTTGTAACGGTTCCTATCTACATCCCCCCCCCACTTCTTATGATGATAATGATTATTCAAAGCCAGGGCGTGTTGCTGCTATGTCTCCACAACTCATGGCCTTGTCATACTAAGTGTTCAGGAGAACCTGGGGAGTTGCAATCAATAATTGTCCTGAAAGCCAGAGTGATATTGATTTGTGCTTTTTAATGAGCTCAACTCCCATAATAGATCTGTTTGACAACTACATAATCTAGGTTTTATTATCTCTTTAAACATCCCACAGCTATTCGGTTAAGTAATAAAATAAAGAGCTTGCACACGGGGCAGGCTAAACCTGCCTCTTGAGTAAATGGCAGAGCGTAATTAAAGTTTAGGCAGGGGATTTGTGTGCCCTGCTCTGGAATTGACTGATGATCAATTGCTTCTTCAGTTCTGTTAAACTGGTTTATTACCCAGAGTAGCTGATTTTGACAAGAGGAGCAAGGAGGGGTGTATTCAGATTAGCCAAAGTATCTTTGCTGATGCAGAGTTAACATTTCTGTCTGCTGCACTGTATGGTCAATGACTTTGCTTTGTGATCTTATAAAACTTAAAACTGCTGGTTCAAAAAACAAGGAAAATGAAGTGGGGAAAGCATTAATAGAAGAAAATAATCAACTGGGTGGTGTGGGCCCTGTGTTGTTTGAAAGCCTAGAGTTCATCAATTTGGGGAGAAGGGGGGATTCTAACAGCAGCCAAACTAGAATACAGTACATATTCCATTAATCACAAACCTACTTAATCTGCAGTTCCTGAAACAGTATGTGAAAGGAAACACAGCTATCCTTTGAAATTCACACTTCTCCCAATGTTACAATGCAGTTCTCCAGCCAAAAAATAATAATGAATATGTCAGGAGAAAAGCAGACTTCCTTAAAAAAAAAAACCAAAAAAAAAGCAATGTGATGTGTGATTGGAATAATAAGGAAGAACTCAGAGAAGTGAAACTGAGCGATGTGTCCATTGAGAAATGCAAGAGGGAAGCTGCAAGAGTTTTGATAAGACTTATGCAATTTTCTTGAAGGGGCTTAGTACCTCCCTACAAGGAAGAGGTATTGCATGGGCATTGTCAGTTGGTAGAAGAGAAGAGAAGTAAAGAGTTTGAGGAAGGCAAAGCAAGTTGAAACCAGAAAGCAGGAAGTGGCCAAGGGGGTGAATTTTGCATATCAGTTCACAATAATTGGCCAGGTCCTTCACTGTTGGTAGCAGGTAACACAGTGTATCTATGAAATTACACAGCCATTTTTTTAAATTGTAGTAGCACCAGTTCATCCTCCCAGTTTAATCAACCCAGTTATACAAAATCAGCTCTGCGCACATGAGTTGACCATATGGTGCTGAACTCAGCTCAGCTTCTAACCTCCAAGGAACCTTGACAGCCACTGTGACTGAGCATTCAAATGCAGAGTGTTAAGTCATTGCTCGTTAGGATCTTTGCCATCATTGCTGAAGTATCCATAATACGAGGTTCTGCTCTGTGTCTAGAGCCAAAAGCTTTAATTGCATCTGCCAAAGCCAAAGTGCTTCACAGATGATCGCTCATTCTTCTGGCTTTATCTCTGTGCATCCAAAGGCATGAGAGAATGGGAAGATAGAGCAATTGTTAAGAGTTGCTACATATCACTAAGAACACACATACACAAGTATAAGAATTCCAGGAGAATGCTGAAGCTATTGGGATATCTGCTGTGCATTCCAGAAACCCAGAATTTACCGCAAATCTTTTGCAAATAGGGTCTGTGCATGCAAAGGTCAACTTATGAAAATTTCACCATTCTTACAGAATTGCAATATGCATTTCAATTTAATTACTTTTAGGCCTTTTTCTATTATTGCTCAGATGCCTCTCTCTTTCTCTCTCTGAGGTCTACTGGATAAAATAGTGGCAGATGCATTTATCAGCAGCTGTAAGCAATTTGAGTTGCAGTTTCCCGTTGCTGGTCAAATTCCTCCAAGCCTGGCTCAGGTAAGAACATTGGGGACTCCTAAATATTTACCTCAAATTGGAGATGTGCTTTGAAAGCCCCCAAATTCATATCCATTCTCAGCTCTTCTTCATCCCTCAAAGTCCCAGCTGGCACACACAGACCCCCCCCCAAACCCACACCCTTCCCCCTTACCTGGCAGGTGGCAGTGGGGTGTGCACTGGTGTGTACCCTCCGTAGCTGGGTTTCTGTAGACTCTCCTCCTCCTTGTCCCTGTACCTTCTATACCTACACGTCCCAAGTGACTGGATGGTCAGAGAACCAGGCCATGTCTGCATTCCCACCTGTCCCAACAGTCACCCGACAGCTGCAATGCTGCACAGATGAACAGCCAACAGAATAAAGATGGGGCAGGGGGGAAGAGCAGTGCAATGGTGTATCTGGGTTTCCTTCTCGGTATAGTTGCAGAAGGAAGCCAAAACACCAAAGAGAGGAAGGAGGTCACACCAGCTAGTAGGTTCCCCTCGTGACATCACAGAAACCAGTACCTTGGCAGCAAGCAAGCCAAAAACTCAAGACTATTCTGCAGCCATATTTAAGAGCCCTACTGGATCAGGCTGCGGGTTTTTCTATTCCAGCATGTTTGACTCCAAGGACCATCATTCCTGACCATGCTAACTAGGGCTGATGGGAGTTGAAGTTCAACAACATCTGGAGGGTCTCAGGCTGTCTATGTGCCTCAAAGAAGGCCCAACAAGGTAGTGTTTTATTGTTAAATATGCCTGATGCTTTTTGGCACAATTACCTTTATCAAGGGCTTATCTCTAAAACAGGCATGGCAACCTTTATCTGTTTACCTGACAGCTTTCCCTATTGCTTACAATGAAACTCTTCTGAGTAAAGATGCATAGGATGGCACTGGCAATGTTTACAAGGAGATATAGTAATATTATCTTTGATTTTTCCGCCTCTGCATTTCCAAATGCTATTTATTAGCAGCTGGTTGGGAGAATTAAACCATCTGCCCTTGCGAAAACTGGGTATCATTGTAAATAAATAGTTTGGTCTTGGCACATAGCTGCCAAGTTATCCCTTTTTTTAAGGGAAATTCCCTTATGCTGAATAGGCTTCCTCGCGAGAAAAGGGAAAACTTGGCAGCTATGTCTTGGCAGTAAATTCATCCTGACTGCAGCTTGTCTCATTCATATGGTTCCTACTAATAAGATTACAGCTAGAATATTATATCTGTCAGGAACTATAATAATTCTTTTCCAATGTGAGATATGGATTGAAATGTTTCTATACTGAGCAATTCTGGAGCCCAAGTTCTAATTTTAAATGCAGACTTTTTCCATGCTCTCTAAAACTAGAAGCAGTTTGAATCATAACACTGAAAAAATTTCAAAATTCAAGTTATCTATATCTTAACCATTTTTCTCTTGCACATTTGTACGTTCAGTGTTTCTGTGTTTTCTGGGGGCCTGTTGGATTATTAAATAACTGCCACATGGACCTCTCACTAAATTGTTCCATATACCATGCTGTTTTGGGTGCAGACAGTATGCCACCTTGAAGATTGGACCAGCCAAAAATTTGGCCAATGCAGACATCCCCAAAGAAAGGCTTGCAGTGGTGTGACAAAATATCACCATTCTGCATGCTGGCCTTCATAGAATCATAAAATTGTAGAGCTGGAAGGGACCCCAAGGGTCATCTCGTCCAAGCCGCTGCAATGCAGGAATCTCAGCTAAAGCATCTATGACAGGTGGTCATACTTCCTCTGCTTAAAAACCTTCAAGGTGTCAGGAGGTCCTACACACGAGTAGGAATCAGCAGAGACACATGCCCGACTGGCATGTTCTCTCCCTCCTGGGCGTTCATTCAGGAGATTCAAAAGCTTTCTCCAGCCTGAACATCACAGTGACAGATATCAAGAGGCATCAGCACACTTCAGGATCAGCAGAGTATAGGCAGTCAGCATTCAGACTCAGTAGCGCTTTTTTGGGGGGGGGGGGCTAAGCTATGTTTATTTACATATACACACACTGAGCATCTTAACTCAGCTCCTTCCTCTTCAACATCAGACAGCAAAGAGAAAGAACAAATATCCTACACCACAGAAACACAGTAATAAAAACATCCTGTCTCCATCACTTCCCACAATGTGGAATGAAAACATACACCATCATGTGATAAAAACAATCCCATGACTGCAACACGGGGAATGAATCCTAACACAAGGAAGGAGAGTCCACAAACTCCCAAGGGAGACTGTTCCACTGTTGAACAGATTTTACTGTCAGGAAATATTTTTGAATGTTTAGTCAGAATCTCCTTTCTTGTGACTTGAAGCCATTGGTTCGAGTCCTACCCTCCAGAGCAGGAGAAAACAAGCTTGTTCCCTCTTCCATGTGACAGCCCTTGAGATATTTGAAGATAGCTATAACATCTCCTCTCAGTTTCCTCTTTTCCAGACTAAGAATACCCAGCTCCTTCAAGCACTCCTCATAAGGCTTAGTTTTCATCTTAGTGATCATCTTAGTTGCCCTCCCCTGCACACTTTCCAGCTTGTCAATATCCTTCTTAAATTGTGGTGTCCAGAATTGAACACAGTATTCCAGGTATGGCCTGACCAAGGCAGAATAGACTGGTACTATTACTTCCCTTGATCTGGACTCTGTATTTCACACAGACAGAGCTTATCATATGGTAATAATAGCTGCTGCATGAAGCTATTCCACAGTTAGTAAAAGTAAAAATATTCCCCTATAAAAGCAACAGGAATGGGACCGAAAGCATCCCTGAAAAGAGCATGGTTGGTTGGTTGGCTGGCACACAGAAGAAGAACAGCTGCAGCTGGGACTTGTTTTGACTTCCCAGCTGGCTCATGGAAGCCCACCATGCAGCCAAATGCTCTTCAGCAGACTGGGGCCTGTACTCCTTTTTACCTGAGCAGTATGTGTAGTTTTGGGAACAGGAGAAAGCAGCCTGCCAAGCCTCGTTGTGAGCTGACGCTTGTGCAAGATCAATGCCATGGCCAATGGCTAGGGATAATGGGAGCTGCAGTTCAGCAATATCTGGAGGGCCAGAGGTTCCCCACACCAGTTTTAACTAGAGGTTTTGGGAGTTGAACCTGAGGACCTTGTTACACAAGGCATGGACTCTACAGTTCCTCTTGTGGCTGGTCTCTCTGCAATTCTCTTTATTGAGAGCTGGAGAGCTGGGTGCATTGGTTGACTGCCATCCCTCAGGCTGCCAGTTTAAGAACCGCTGTGGGCTTGAGTTCCGCTGAGCATTTTGCTTTGTATCTCTTCTCTCCAAAACACACCTGGAGTCTGTCCGATGCCACTCTTGTAGCCTTATTTGCTAATAAGGGTCCTTAAGTTGCGCCCAGGCAGGGACAGAGACAGTCAATAACGACACCGAGGGTTGAATCCAGGGAAAGAATTTAATTCTTAAATTTAAGAGACTCTTGGTGATCACCTTCACGACAAGAGCAAAGAAAGACAGTTTGCAAAGATTCTTATACACTTCTTGGGCTCCTTCCCCCTCCTCAGGAATCCACGCTGTAAGTGTGTGCACGTAAGAGGGTCAAAGGTTACAAATACACATCCAGGAAGAGAAGAGAAGGTATTTAGGCAGGTATTATTCAGATCCTCATGCCCCCCCCTAGCTCCAGAATACATCTGCATAACGAGGAATTATGTACCCCCCCAAACCTGTAGTTCCACCTTCTTCCTCTGAGGTGTGCTAGCTTTCACTTCGATCGGATTAGAGGACAAACTGCTGAAGAAGAGGCAATTGGAAGTTCATGATTCACTTGGCAGATGCCATTTTGGACCAGGGCTATAAAACACAATAAACATACCCTGTCCCTCTCAGGGAGCAAACAATGATGGATTACATTAAAATAAAGCAAAGCAACAACCCCCCCAAACAAAAATCAATCTCCCGAATTAAAAATTATGCTAATATTTTAATTGACATATTGCATGTCAGCAGGAGTTAAAATGAAACCATCTATCTTCCTAGATATTCAATCATTTCTATGTTGCCAGAAAATTGTTCTTGCTTTTTAAATGAGAGGGGGTGCTGTTGTTTGTGCCCCCACGCTGTATATAGAATCCGCCAATCCCATAATGAATAATGTAACTCTATTATAAACACACCGTTGAAAAGGGGATTTATATTCATGAGACAGAAAGGGCTTCATGATTCACAGCTCAACTGAGTTATTAGGTCCCTTGAACAATTTGGCGGACAAGACCCCCAAATTTTCACTGGCTTGAGTAATCTAGACCAGTAATCTTCAATGGGTTCTGAGCCATCTTTAACACACACAGCTTTGCTCTTGACATCTCCTCTTCCTGCTACCTTTCCTCTTCCGGACATCTTCCAAGCAGAAACAGTCTCTGGCAGGGAGGAGAATCTCCCAGCTTGGGCTTTTCTAGTTTTCTGTTCAGCTACGTGTAAAGCTTTGTGTGGCCTTGGAGTCAAAGGGGGAGGGGAGCTCAAGGCAGAGGGACCGGGCAGCTGCTGTGAAGCTGTTGCAATGTCTGGCCCCTCCCTGTCCTCTCCTTCAGATCCTGAGCTCGACGGGTACCCTGCTACATCCAGCCCTTTGGTGCTTCTTGTTCACTCAAGCCTCCTGCATCTTCCACCTCCCAGCTTCCTCCCTCCTCTGATCTGTCTTCTGTGTCCCACCACCCAGGGGCAGAGGAAGGGGGTGTAATGGGTGCAGTCCGTCCCAGGTGCCACCACTGAGGGGGGGGGGAGAGACAAAATGCCGGGCAGCACTCACCACAGGGCCTGCAGTGCGCCTGAGCCACGAGTCTCTCCTGGGAAAGACATGGTGGCTTGGGCACGGGCAGACTCTGTGCTGCCCAAACAGTCCGCTCGCTGCCTTCCCCCCCCCCAGCTGTAGGGTGGCTGAGTGGGAGGAGGCAGGCATCTGCCAGAGGTCCACGTGGTGTGCCCCGCCCCATGGGCGGCTCGCCCCACCCGTGGGAGCAGTGCCCCAAGCGCCCGAGCAGCTTCCTCTGCCACTGCCGCCACCACTCCCCTGTGTCTGAGCCTTCTTCCTCCATGGCTTCCCTAGGGAGTTCCTCGGCCGGGGCCTCTCGCCACTCCTCATCCTCCAGCCAGTCCCTGATATGGAATTACTTGCCAGCACAAAAGCTGGGGAGGGGCTGTAGGGTAGCTCAATGGTAGAGCAGAAGGTCGCAGGTTCGATCTTCGGCCCCTCCAAGTATGACTGGGAATGCCCCCTGCCTGAAAATGTTGAAGATGAAACAACCCCTGTGTTGCAGACTTGAGTGTATGACCCCCTGTTCCGCAGATTGTATACAAACACTAAGTTAAAAAACTTAAGTTATAGTTTATAAAGATAAAAATAAATATATTTCGCCCATTGGAATTGGTCGACGTGTTGCCTCTTTTTTTTTGGTATTTTGAAAATGTTGAAGAGCCACTGCCAGTCTGTGTAGACATGCCTGAGCTAGAGGGACTACTAAATTTGGCTCGGTGTAAGACAGCTTCCTGTGCGTTCCTGCCATGTTGTATTTTCATACGTTACTGCAAAAGATGAGGTTTGACACCACACTGCTTTTTAAATGAGAGGCTTCCCCCTTTGCACCCCTTTTAAAATTATTTGATGGCCGTAAATAGCCTCTCTTAACAGCATCAATAAAATCCCAAATATGGTGCTTGGGAGCAGATAACGTTGCACTTTACTTCTTTAGGGATAAATGCAAGGCTGTCATTGGGATGGTAAGCAGATGTTGTTCCTCCCTGAAGGGATATAAAAGATCTCCTGACGCTATGTTTTGTGACACTTGACTTTATCCTTGGTGTCCTTGCCAAAGTTCTATTAAGCCAGGAGTGATCCCAATTTCCAGGGGTTGAACTACTCGGTGTAATACAGAAATAACTCCAGAAACAAACGCCTCGCTTTTCATAGCTTGCCTACGGCAGCTCATATTTATTCTTAGGATATGGCTAATGAACTCTGACTTCTCGTTTTTCACCAGTCACTGATCATAAGAGTCACAATAATGAATCTTAATGTAGACAGAGACATAGACATAGATACAGATATCAGCAGCAAGCATGTTTTATTGGTTGATCTAAAAATGAACAGAAGCCAAAGCAGCTTACAAATCTGTTCTGCTTTGGGGGAACTCAAATCAGTGAATTCAATGGCTCTCTAGTCGCATGGTTTTGGGGACCACTGACAAATTGCTGAGGGTCTTGTCAGACTTCTTAATAATTCCCACCACCCCTAGGGTTGCCAGACTCAATAGAGGACAGGACTTCTGTGCCTTTAATAGCCCTGCTCTCTTTTGAGCCTGGAAACCTTAAAGAGAAACCAGCAGAGCCTTTGCTTGGAAATTAAACAAAGGGTCTTCTGGTTTCTCTTTAAGCTTTCCAGACTCAAAAGAGAGCAGGCCAATTAAAGGCACAGAAGTCCTGTCCTCTATTGAGTCTGGCAACCCTAACCACCCCCTTTATTGACAAAATAATCAACAAGCACTATATTATGAAATCATAGAGTCCAGGTCAGGCTTCTGAGAAAAGCACCTTTAATTCAGGGGTGGGGGGACTTTTTTTGGCTCCATGGGCCAGATCTTTATTACATACCCCTCAGCTGTCCTGATTATCCTGGGACATCCCAGAATTATACAAGCCATCCTGGCTTCTGCTTGGGCCCCAGAATGTCCTGTTTCCCCCCTCCAGCCCCGCCACCAAGCTCAGAGAGGAGAATGAGTCAGTGGAAAAGCCCGGCACCAAAAGATGTGTGTTCCAATTTTCGTCGGTGGAATGTCAAAGGGCATGTCATTAGGATCAGCTGCACAGGCCAAAGTTCAGCAGGAGGCTGAAGGTACCTACCTGTCCCTCGCATGGCATCATTATGACATCATTCAACTTTGGCTGGATGCAAAGAAACAGAATTAGCCAGCTGCAGTGATAGGCAGGAAATCAGAGAGACCAGTGGTAGGTGGAAACAGAACCAGTAACAGATGAGGCCAGCTAATTCTGGTGTTCTCTCCATCATGTGGACCTCAAAGGAAATTGCATTCCACAGTTGTGGTGTCACTGCAGATAAGATTCTCCCTTGCACCAACGCATAGTGTATGGTTCCAAAAAATCGGACACTACCGGTAAGAAGGCTCTCCCCACAAGATCTTAATGCCAAGGCTGGGAATATTAAGAGAGGTGATCTGACAAGCCATGTATGGCCTTACAGTTCATCACCAATGGCATATTTTCAATACATTCCTTATTTTCTACAAAACTGGGTATTTTATAATTGTGAAGCTATATGTTCAACTTCTTGATTAAAAGCAGGGCAGTCTCGGGAAAGAGATATGCGAGATACATACCAATCACCAAAACTGAAGGAGACATCTGCTCCAGCAAACACACCTTCTCCTCTTCCATATGTCTTATCACATTGGGAGCTCACACACTGAAACTGATTTATGCTTCCACGACAAGGCGTCGTCTCCTCTTGGCCATAAAATGGAATCCAAATCAAAGGAGGTGTCTGAGTGAAAGAGAATCGCACAGTAAGAAAATGAATAAATATAATACAAACGAGTAGCATAAAGAGGAAGGGATTTAGAAGTTTAAAAATGTTACACTTCAACATTATGACCAGGAATATTTGTTTTCTGTGTCTGTGCAAATGAATTTTACAAAGAATCCAGTATCTAGTGCCCAAACCGATAGGTAAATTGGCTGCAATTCATTGCTTTAAAAATGTTTGTCTTTATAAAAATAATTTAAAAAGAGCCAGTTTCTAGTACTCATGGTTGTAGAAATGTTTTAAAATGTGGAGACAGAGCATGGTCAATGTTTTGTTGTTCAGGAATTCCCAGCTTGCAAAAATATGTATGCAAAAAAATGTGTGTGTGGGCCAGCAGAAATGCATTCTAAAATTCAGTTGAATTTTCATGAGGACTTCTAAAAGCCTTGCAAACTGATGCAGAAATGCAGTGAAGTGAAGACAGAAAGAAATGAGAAATGGAGAGAAACTGAAATTGAAAGATTAACCCATCCCTATCTTTTCCTGGTGTGAAGTGGCATTCAATTGCCAGTCTATTGTGTAAGCAGAATAACGGGAGGCAGAAGAGTGGCAGAGCATCTGCTTTGCACACAGAAGTTCCCAGGTTCAATACCCAACATCGCCAGGTAGGGCTGGGGCCTACCTCTGAGGTAGGGCCTCAGATCCTGGACAGCTGCTGCCAGTCAGTGTAAACAATACTGAGCTAGATGGATCCATGGTGTGACTCCATATAAGGCAGCTTCCTGTGTTCCTATGAGGGCAGCATCTTGTCCACCTGAGACAGTAAATTTTCTTGGGCTGAGCCCATTATGACTCTTTGGACTAGACTCAAAAGGGTTCAAAATACCTTTCGTTCTTTGAGAACAGACTATTGTGAATCACAGAAAGATGAGAATACCACCTTGCCAAATTCATGTATTTCATTTCAGCTTTGCCTCCTCTTTAGGCGGTTTGGCCGATCGCTACAAAATCAGATTTCCAACTCTCTTCTTTTTATGTTGCGATGCTCTGTGTCACTGAACCCCATGATAAATTGCTGTTCTGTGACTCTTGCGACTTCGTATTTGTTGTTGTTGTCAGTAAACAGTTTGCTGATTTATGTCTAATATAAATAAATGCATTGCGCTGTGATGCAGCTGTGTCACACAGAATGGGAGAACCTTTGGGAACCTTCAGGGGCTCTGGCTGAACACTTCCACCCAAGCGTGTTAAGATATAAGTAAACAAGCAAACTTCAATAATAACAGTTTGTCCTTTAGAACAGTTGGCAAAGCGATCATGGAAACAACTGCCCCCAGCCTTGCTTGCTGACAGGTGAACTGAGAAACATATGCCTCTGCTGAGGTTAGATGTCCAATGCCAGAACAAATCACAAAGGGACTGTTTTATTTCCCCTGCAATGCAAGCGAGCCTAGAGTAGTGGCTTTCCCCACCGCAATAGCCTCCCAGCTGCAGCCCCTTGTTGCTTACCAGGAGGGGCAAAATGGTGGTGGGGGGGGGTTCCTATGTGCAGAAGCTGCAGTCAGTGCAGAATGCTGCAGCATAATTGCTGCCAGGAGGCCTTGTAACAGCTGTGCTCAGAGATCTGCAGCGGTTGCCGATTTGCTACTGGGCCAAGTTCAAGGCGTTCCTATTAGGATATAAAGCCCGCAACAACTTGGGACCAGTCCACCTGTGATATTGTCTTACCTAGTGGCGTGTGTGTGTGCCAACCCAGCCCTTGCCTCCGACACCACAACCAGGGGGAGCCTGGCTGGCCGACGTGGTCCTTGGCAGGTGGAGAGGAGCTGTGCTGGGGGTGCCTGCGTGGGGGCGACAGGTTCACACCCCTTAAAATTGTGCACCCAGGACCACAGCACCCTGGCACTCTTACCCCCACACTACGTCCCTGGTCTTACCCCCTATATAGGTAAAAAAGGTGAAGGATCCCTGGACGGTTAAGTCCAGTCAAAGGTGACTATGGGGTTGTGGCGCTCATCTCGCTTTCAGGCTGAGGGAGCCGGCGTTTGTCCACAGACAGCTTTCCGGGTCATGTGGCCAGCATGACTAAACTGCTTCTGACGCAATGAAACACCATGACAGAAGCACGGAAATGCCGTTTACCTTCCCACCGCAGTGGTACCTATTTATTGACTTGCACTGGCGTGCTTTTGAACTACTAGGCTGGCAGGAGCTGGGACAGAGCAATGGGAGCTCACCCTGTCGTGGGGATTCGAACTGCTGACCTTCTGATTGGCAAGCCGAAGAGGCTCGGTGGTTTAGACCACAGCGCCGCCTGCTTTCCCCGTATATACCCATGCTTTAGTTGGCAGAGCTGGCATTGTTACAGGTGCCACATAATACCCATTCCACTATCATTCTCAGAGTGGTTTAACAGTCAAGTCCTCTTCACAGGAAACTCTGGGAATTGTATCTCTGTGAGGGGAATAGGGTTCTCCTAACTCCCTCCATCCTTAACAAACTACAACTCCCAGGATTCTTTGGGGGAAGCCATGTCTGTTTAAAGTGGTATGATACTGCCTTGGGTGTGCAGTGCAGATGGGGCCTAAGAGTACATATTCTCCAACATTTCTCCAATGAAAATAGGGATTCCCCAGCCACTCTGGACAGCTTCCAACACATATAAAAACATAATAAAACATTAAACATTTTTTAAACCTCCCTATACAGGGCTGCCTTGATATCTACTAAATGTTGTATAATTACTTATCTCCTTTGCTTGGGAGTCACTTAACTCCATACCCTCCAACATTTCTCCAATTAAAATAGGGGCATCCCAAGGAAAAGTGGGACATTACAGGATCAAATCAGAAACTGGGACAGCTACTGTAAATCCGGGACTGCCCCTGGAAAACATGGACACTTGGAGGGTCTGAGAGTATCTGCTATGATGGGGTCTCTCTTGTTAATTTTGGCCTTGGCTTCAGCATTAGCCATATGGATTTTAAAAATTCTTACCTAAGCTTTATAATTTTTTATTGCATTGGATTTTCCATCATAATAGTTTGTTCTTCTAAGTGTATCCTCAGCTGATGCTCAAGACAAACAGAGTCAGAAGAGGGAAGCGTGGAGAGATGAAATATGATGACTTCTATAAAGGTTGGCACCCCACTCAGGTCTTTTTTAATTGGTCGTAAAGGAAGATTAAATGATGTGTAACAAAATCGTTCCCAATTAACCAAGTTAGACACAAAAGACAGACCTCAATTTGACTACCAACTTTGACAATCTCATAAAAATGTTCAATTATAATAAAGGGAGAATAAAAAAGTGCTATTTATTCGTTGCAGATCTTCTTTAGTGTTTCATAAAAGAGGGGCATGTATAGTCTCAGCAGAGAGCATATGGTTGAAAAGACATGTTTTTTAAAAGTGTTAGGTGTCTGGAGTTCTCAAACAGCAGATGCAATTGCTCTCAACCTGGAGCTGCTTGGGAAGTGAGGGGACTGAGGAAACATGTTTATTTAAATCATTTTTTACACCAATTCTCATACTTTAGAATGTGCTTTAAACCTGATTCACTAACCGAACCTATCATTAAAACAGCAATTTAAAACCACATAACATTAATAAATAAAAATTAAAAACCACCTGTGCAGCAGAGATAAAGCAGAAAAGTTCATTTCCTTAATGGGCTGGAGCAGGGGAAATTCCCCCTTTATTGAGCCCATGGTGCAGAGGGGATTGCAAGTATGCCTGCCCCCTCCCTCAATCTGAAGTGCTAATCCTGCCTCCAACACCATTGGTCATGCATGCAGGAACATCCCATTCTGTGATGTCAAAGGTTCAGGAGCCAAATGCAGCACTTTGGGCCTCTTCATCTGGCCGTCCCTAGCCCATGACCCCTCTGCAGGCCACACCCATCCCCAGTCATGCTTCACACATATACCCAAGTGCTGTGGAAGTTGGAAGCATAGAAAATAATCCCGAAACAGTGCCTACTCATGCAGGTGGCCTACTCCTGATTTCCCCCCAATTCTCACCTCCCACTACAGCCCAAGACCAACATCCCAGATCTTTCCATCCCTCAACATTAAGGCAAGGCTTTGAGGGGGGGGGGGGCAAGGATCTTAAGTAGGAGAGGAGATGTGGGGTATTCCCCTCTCCCGATACACACAAGTACTGGTATGGATTTGTTGTTGTTGTTTAGTCGTGTCCGACTCTTCGTGACCCCATGGACCATAGCACGCCAGGCACTCCTGTCTTCCACTGCCTCCCGCAGTTTGGTCAAACTCATGTTTGTAGCTTCAAGAACACTGTCCAGCCATCTCGTCCTCTGTCGTCCTCTTCTCCTTGTGCCCTCCATCTTTCCCAGCATCAGGGTCTTTTCCAGGGAGTCTTCTCTTCTCATGAGGTGGTAAAAGTATTGTAGCCTCAGCTTCAGGATCTGTCCTTCCAGTGAGCACTCGGGGCTGATTTCCTTCAGAATGGATAGGTTTGATCTTCTTGCAGTCCCTGGGACTCTCAAGAGTCTCCTCCAGCACCAAAATTCAAAAGCATCAATTCTTCAGCGATCAGCCTTCTTTAACCCCATATTCACAAATTCAAAGAATTGCTATCATCACACATGTACAGTTCAGGCTGGTCCACTACAGCAGATGGGGCCCCACTGAGCTCAATCTGCTGTCAGGCAGCCCCCAACCAACCGCCTGCCTTCTTTCTTATAACCAGTTAGGGTAGTGGCTCTGGAGGTCACTTTCCTCTTCCTCTATTTTGCTCTTGCAAAACTCTGCAGGAAACAGGATAGGGACAAACTATAATTTCTTGGCTCTGCCTGTCAGTGCCATAGCGTGGGTTGCCAGTACCCGAGGCCATACAGAAGGGAGGATGGGAGAGAGGGAAACAGATGGAATATGCATGCAGTCCCAACTGCCTTACAGAGTCTGCGTCACCTGGGAGATCACAGCCGCAGAGATAAGGAAAGAAGAGTCGTTTCGTTGTCTGGAGAGGTCACTTCCTGGTTGGTATGGAGAAGCCATTTTCAATGAAGCCCCACAATGGAAGCACAAAGCTGTATTGAGGCAGCATGAGGTGTTGAAATTTTGCTCCCCCTAACAATTTTGTGCCCTCTATGCTATGCCACTGCTGTCTGTCATTGGCTCTGGCTGCATCTACTGGTGGGCTCCAAGCCATCTGCCCTACCTGAGTAGTCCTGAGAGATCTACACTGGCTCCCAGTACGTTTCCGAGCACAATTCAAAGTGTTGGTACTGACCTTTAAAGCCCTAAATGGCCTCGGTCCTGTATATCTGAAGGAGCGTCTCCACCCCCACCGTTCAGCCCGGGCACTGAGATCCAGCACCAAGGGCCTTCTGGCGGTTCCTTCATTGCAAGAAGTGAGGTTACAGGGAATCAGACAGAGGGCCTTCTCGGTAGTGGCACCCGTCCTGTGGAACACCCTCCCAGCAGATGTCAAGGCAATAAGTAACTATTTTACTTTTAGAAGACAACTGAAGGCGGCCCTGTTTAGGGAAGTTTTTAATGTTTAATGTTGTACTGTTTTAATATTCGGTTGGAAGCCGCCCAGAGTGGCTGGGGGAACCCAGCCAGATGGGCGGGGTATAAATAATAAATTATTATTATTATTATTATTATTATTATTATTTACCAGTTACAAAGGGCAGCAGCCACCATTGCATGTCTAAGATAGGGATCAACTAATCACTTTATTCTCGATCTGTGTCAATTGTGTATATCTCTGATTTTTTTTAAAGTTACAAAAAAGAAACTTCATTAGAACATATCTACTGACATAATGAACCACAAAATATTATCTAAATACATATTTTATATAGCCATATCTGAATACAGTATCTTATTCACATTGATTGATTGATTGATTGATTGATTGCATTTTTGAGCCAGGCACAGAGGAATAAAATTGGAAGAAGAGCAAAATCCATAAGAGAATTACATTCTGAACTGTCCATTACTCGAGGAGGTGAAAATCTGTTCAGTCTGCTTAAAACTGCAGGCCAGATTAAATGTTCCTCCACCCATACCATAAGAAGAAAAAGTCTGGTGTGTTTACATAACCGTATGCAACCACTGATTTTCAATTATTCAGGTTGTCTAATGGGGCTGTGGGTGTACCGTTTTGCTCTAGCCAAAGCAAATTCATTAGCTTTATGAGAGGTTAGTTATCACTTCATCCACAGGTAGTTATGCAGCTAATGACCTGAAGAGGGGAGTGTAATTAAAGCCTTTGCTCATGGGCTTTCTTCTTGCTAATAGCGCCTCACTCCCCTCTTTATTTAATGTACTATTTATTTCATCCACAAAGGCCACTAACACATTAATAACTGAATAGCGCATATGCAAATATACAGAGGCAATTTTGATATATCTCCCAGGTTATGAATTACGCTCCACCATCGGGGAGAGGAGCTGTTATTACAGTTTGTCAATGAGATGGGTGCAACAAGAGTTTCATAAAGAGTTTTGTTTTATCAAAGGAGGTAAGAAATCAATATGCTAGGTTTTTCCAAACAACAGCAACTCTGACAGTCTGCAACCACATTAGCAATAAAGAAAAGACAACAGGTCTCTGGCTCCCCCTGCTCTCACCCCTTTGCTTCAAAAACTAAAAATAAGAGTCTTCTCTCTTACACATCCTAGATATACAAACAACAAACCCATTCTCTGAATGCAGGTCTCTGACAGGTTTTTTCTTGCATTCTTATGTCTTACCCAACCAGGAGTCCCAGCTTAGCCCCACGACTGTGGGTGCTCAGGGGCCATGGGTGCCACACAGCGTGGATAGCCCTGACAGCAAAATTTGTGAGTGCCTGGCCCCTTCATGGGGAATTTTGTGGGTGCTCGGGCACCCAGGGCCCCAGGTTGTTGGCGCCTATGTAATGAGAGTAGGAACTAAAGTGATTTAGAAATGGTTGTATGGGGGTGAATCAATTCTGGGTGAGACCAGCAGGGAAAGGAAACTAAGGGGTATATAACTAGTTTCAGTTTTGCATGTAGTTTTTGAGCAGAACATTGCTAAATAAAGGTTTGTTGTAGGGGCAAAGACGACACGACTCAAGGCAGGTTGAACTCAATGGGAAGTCGACCAAGAGCAGAGCTCGAGCGCTTCCTTTTATTGAAAGCTCAGGATGACAGTTAATCATTACAACGACAGTGTAACTTCTAGCCAATTACAGCAGTGCAGTCCCATATAAGGCGATGTTTCCTGTAACGTCACATCCGGTCACTCCCTAAGACATCCTCCATAGCCCACGTGTTGTTTTGTCATGCCCTCTGTCCATGCTCCAAGCACATGTCACTCTGTAAACACCCCCTCCTAGTTCCCATTGTGTTGCCCTCCTTGGCTTGGCAGTGACTGAGGAAGGAGCAGAAGGTGAGCTGAGCTTGGGAGACACTCTGTAGGTTTTGTGGTTTTGTCTTTTGGGGCTGTGTGTGAGTAAGTTTGTGTGCTTATTTGTTTTCTTACTTGTTTGTGTGCTTGTGCTGGTTTTCTAGGGCTGCTGCCTCTTGGATTTGGGTGACTGTCCAGGCTTGTGTGGGTGTTTGTTTCTGGCTGTGACCTTGTTTGTTTCTGGCTGTGACCTTTCACCTAGAAGTGTGAGTCAGGAAGTTCAGGTGATTAGCTGTGGGCGGAGCTAGTCAGAGCTTGGAGTGCAGTGACTGAGGAAGGAGCAGAAGGGCTGCTGCCTCTTGGATTTGGGTGACTGTCCAGGCTTGTGTGGGTGTTTGTTTCTGGCTGTGACCTTGTTTGTTTCTGGCTGTGACCTTTCACCTAGAAGTGTGAGTCAGGAAGTTCAGGTGATTAGCTGTGGGCGGAGCTAGTCAGAGCTTGGAGTGCAGTGACTGAGGAAGGAGCAGAAGGTGAGCTGAGCTTGGGAGACACTCTGTAGGTTTTGTGGTTTTGTCTTTTGGGGCTGTGTGTGAGTAAGTTTGTGTGCTTATTTGTTTTCTTACTTGTTTGTGTGCTTGTGCTGGTTTTCTAGGGCTGCTGCCTCTTGGATTTGGGTGACTGTCCAGGCTTGTGTGGGTGTTTGTTTCTGGCTGTGACCTTGTTTGTTTCTGGCTGTGACCTTTCACCTAGAAGTGTGAGTCAGGAAGTTCAGGTGATTAGCTGTGGGCGGAGCTAGTCAGAGCTTGGAGTGCAGCGGCGCGCGCCTATCGGCGCGCGCAGTTTTACCCATCTTTTTGACCTAGGGCAGCAAGTCTCATACGTTTGTTAGGGGGGACCTAGGCCTCTTCCTCTTTCCCCCTTGACCTCAAGGTTTTCAAGATGGAGGTGGAGGGAACAACCATTGTCACCTGCAATTCCTGTGCAATGTTTGTTTTCTTGCCAAAGGATGTGGGTAGCTACACTTGCAACAATTGCAAGTTGGTTGCCCTACTAGAAAACAAGGTTGCCCTTCTGGAAGAGAAGGTGCAGCAGCTTCAGGGGCGTGTATCTACGCTCCAGAGAATTAAAGAGCTGGAGCTTTTCTTGGATGCAGCAGAGCACACTGTCTGCACCAAGGAGGAGACAGGGGATCTCCCTGAGGAGGAGGTCAGTTCCCCAACACAGCAGCCAGATGTATGGAGGAACGTGACTCATAGAAGTAGAAGGCCCAGGGATCGCTCTGAGTGCTTAGAATTAAACAACCGTTTTGAAGTGCTCATGGAAGACGAGGAACAGACTCCACCTGAGGATCTCTCCCTCATCACAGTTGATGAGGAATATGAAGACGAGCAACCAAGTCAGTCCTCTGGAAATATGCAGGTAACCTTGGAAGGGACAGCACATAGAAGAATCCCAACCAAGCCTCTGAAGAGGCGTGTAGTGGTGATTGGGGATTCCCTACTGAGGGGTACAGAAGCAGTGATCTGTGGGCCTGACAAGATGTCTCGAGAGGTGTGCTGTCTACCTGGGGCCAAGATCAAAGATGTAACAGAACGGCTGCAAGGAATAATAAAACCCACCGACAAATACCCCTTCCTTTTGGTGCATGTGGGAACCAATGACACTGCAAGCCATAGCTTACAGAAGATCAAAAATGATTATGAGGCTCTGGGCAGGAAGTTGAAGCAATTAGATGCACAAATTGTCATCTCTTCTGTCCTCCCAGTTGAACGACATGGCCCAGGGAGAGAGGGAAAAATAGGGGAAGTGAACAACTGGCTTCGCAAATGGTGCAAACAGGAACGGTTTGGATTCCTAGATCACGGTCTGCAGTTTCTTGATGATGGACTTCTGGCAAGTGATGGACTGCACCTCACAAAAGTTGGGAGGAATGTTTTTGCCACAAAACTCAAAAACCTCATCAGGAGGGCTTTAAACTGACTTATGTGGGGGAGGGAGACAGTGGTCCTGAAGGTAGGAGTCTATCAAATGCTGAAGATGATCATCCAAATGTCAAGGACCAAATGGAGCAAGCAGCATGCAGACCTAGTGGTGGGACGAAAATATCCTTAAATAAGAGACATGGGGGAATGATCAACGGTCTTCAATGTCTGTATACTAATGCACAGAGCATGGGAAATAAACAAGATGAACTTGAGCTCTTGGTACAGCAAACTAAATATGACATAATAGGCATCACTGAAACCTGGTGGGATGAGTCTCATGACTGGAATGTAGTAATAGAGGGATACAATCTATTTAAGAGAAATAGACCAAACAGGAAAGGAGGAGGAGTAGCTTTATATGTTAGGGATATGTATACCTGTGAAGAGATCCAGGATTTAAAACTTCAAAGCCAAATTGAGAGTATCTGGGTCAAAATTAAGGGAGAGAAAAACAACAGTGATCTCATTGTGGGAGTTTACTATAGATCCCCAAGCCAAACTGAGGACACAGATGATGCCTTCCTGGAACAGATGGCCAAGCATTCCAAAGGAAGTGAGATAGTAGTAATGGGGGATTTCAACTATCCTGATATTTGTTGGATGTCAAACTCAGCCAAGAGCATAAGGTCGAACAGATTCCTCACTGGCCTTGCAGACAACTTCATTGTCCAGAAAGTGGGAGAAGCAACAAGAGGATCAGCCATTTTAGATCTGGTCCTAACCAATAGTGATGACTTGGTTAGTGGGGTAGAAGTGGCAGGATCATTAGGTGGGAGTGACCATGCTCTTCTGGAGTTTATTATCCAGCGGAAAGGAGCAACCAAGCATACTAAGGTCCAAATTCTAGACTTTAAGAAAGCCGACTTCAGAAAACTTAGGGAAACGCTGGGTGAAATCCCATGGACAGTAATACTAAAAGGGAAGGGAGTTCATGATGGTTGGGAGTTTGTTAAAAGGGAGATATTAAAAGCACAACTTCAGGCAATACCAATGAGACGGAAACATGGAAGGTGCCTAAAGAAGCCAGGCTGGCTATCTAAAGAACTTTTGACTGAGTTAAGATTTAAAAGGGATATGTACAAAAAATGGAAAAGGGGGGAAATCTCCAGAGAGGAATTCAAACATATAGCCAGCACGTGTAGAGACAAAGTCAGAAAAGCTAAAGCACAGAATGAACTCAGGCTCGCCAGAGAGGTTAAAAGCAACAAAAAGGGCTTTTATGGGTATGTCCGTAGCAAAAGGAAAAACAAGGAAACAGTGGGGTCACTCAGAGGAGAAGATGGTGAAATGCAAACAGGGGACAGAGAAAGGGCAGAACTCCTCAATGCCTTCTTTGCCTCAGTCTTCTCCAAGAAAGAAAACAACGCCCGACCTGAAGAATATGGAGCAGATGATTCAGCAGGGGAAACACAGCCCAGAATAAGTAAGGAGGTAGTACAAGAATACTTGGCTAGTTTAGATGTATTCAAGTCTCCAGGGCCAGATGAACTACATCCAAGAGTATTAAAAGAACTGGCAGAGGTGATTTCAGAACCACTGGCAATAATCTTTGAAAATTCCTGGAGAACAGGCGAAGTTCCAGCAGACTGGAGGAGGGCAAATGTTGTCCCTATTTTCAAAAAGGGGAAAAGAGAGGACCCAAACAATTACCGCCCAGTCAGCCTGACATCAATACCAGGAAAGATTCTAGAGCAGATCATTAAGCAAACAGTCTGTGAGCACCTAGAAAGAAACTCTGTGATCACTAAAAGTCAGCATGGGTTCCTGAAAAATAAGTCATGTCAGACTAATCTGATCTCATTTTTTGACAGAATTACAAGCCTGGTAGATGAAGGGAACGCTGTGGATGTAGCCTATCTTGATTTCAGCAAGGCCTTTGACAAGGTGCCCCATGATATTCTTGTAAAGAAGCTGGTAAAATGTGGGCTAGACAATGCTACCATTCAGTGGATTTGTAGCTGGATTACTGACCGAACCCAAAGGGTGCTCATCAATGGCTCCTCCTCATCCTGGAGAGTAGTGACTAGTGGGGTGCCACAGGGTTCTGTCTTGGGCCCAGTCTTGTTCAACATCTTTATCAATGACTTGGATGATGGGCTTGAGGGAATCCTGAGCAAGTTTGCAGATGACACCAAGTTGGGAGGGGTGGCTAACACCCCAGAGGACAGGATCACACTTCAGAATGACCTTAACAGATTAGACAACTGGGCCAAAGCAAACAAGATGAATTTTAACAAGGAGAAATGTAAAGTGCTACACTTGGGCAAAAAAAATGAAAGGCACAGATACAGGATGGGAGACACCTGGCTTGAGAGCAGTACATGTGAAAAGGATCTAGGAGTTTTGGTTGACCACAAACTTGACATGAGTCAGCAGTGTGATGCAGCAGCTAAAAAAGCCAATGCAATTCTGGGCTGCATCAATAGGAGTATAGCATCTAGATCAAGGGAAGTAATAGTACCACTGTATTCTGCTCTGGTCAGACCTCACCTGGAGTATTGTGTCCAGTTCTGGGCACCACAGTTCAAGAAGGATACTGATAAGCTGGAACGTGTCCAGAAGAGGGCAACCAAAATGGTCAAAGGCCTGGAAACGATGCCTTATGAGGAACGGCTTAGGGAGCTGGGTATGTTTAGCCTGGAGAAGAGAAGGTTAAGGGGTGATATGATAACCATGTTCAAATATATAAAAGGATGTCATATAAAGGAGGGAGAAAGGTTGTTTTCTGCTGCTCCAGAGAAGCGGACACGGAGCAACGGATTCAAACTACAAGAAAGAAAATTCCACCTAAACATTAGGAAGAACTTCCTGACAGTAAGAGCTGTTCGGCAGTGGAATTTGCTGCCAAGGAGTGTGGTGGAGTCTCCTTCTTTGGAGGTCTTTAAGCAGAGGCTTGACAGCCATCTGTCAGGAATGCTTTGATGGTGTTTCCTGCTTGGCAGGGGGTTGGACTGGATGGCCCTTGTGGTCTCTTCCAACTCTATGATTCTATGATTCTATGATTCTATGATTCTATGATTCTATGATCTGGTTTGTCCTGATTCATCCAGTTCCGTCCAGATCCTCCTTGATCCTTCTAGCTCTGTTGTGACCTGTTGCCCTGCTGACCTGAGCCTCTGACCTGTCCTTCTTCACGTGTTTTCCATTCTGACATTAGCCGGTTTGCCACGCTAATGCCCACACTCTCGAAGATCGGTGTGGCTTGCCAGCACCAGATCTCAGTCATTCCCACACATGCCAGCACAATTTCCTCGTGTAATCCCCACATTGGTTGTTCCTTCTAATCCAGAATTTGAGGGTCATATATAACCTTGCAAAGACTACTGTCTTTTCATCTGTCCCTTTCCCATGCATGCTGTATGGGACACAACAAGCAGAGGAAGGAGCTAGTCCAAAGGACAGGGAGGAGGGAGGCTGCTCTTGTCTTCTTTCCCCAGGTGAGCAGTGAATTTAAAGGTGTTGAGGAGCAACTCAGCAACCTTAAAGCAAAACATACGCTCAATAATCATATTCAGAGCATTTTTACTCAAGCAAATGATAGTGGGGTTGCCATCATTCTTAATCAGTGAGGCACATGTACATTTTATGGCTGCACGTGAGAAAGCTATCATTTCTCAGAATTATAGTGCACTGATGGGGAAAGCACACCTGTGATCATCTGCCTGATATGCAACAACCTATAGTCACCTCCAGACTGTCAGCATTTTGTGGTAGAGATTCAATCACATGCGAGAAATTTAGGTCTGCATAACTGAAATGGATTGGAGCACTCTGTCGCTTTAGCACAGGCATCCCCAAACTTCCGCCCTCCAGATGTTTTGGACTACAGTTCCCATCTTCCCCGGCCTCTGGTCCTGTTAGCTAGGGATCATGGGAGTTGTAGGCCAAAACATCTGGAGGGCCGCAGTTTGGGGATGCCTGCTTTAGCACAACAGATTCACACAAAACATGGACTTTTTGCTGTTAGGAAAGTGACAGAGAAATAAACTAAAAGATGTGGGATAAACAACAGATTAACCAGAAGACATACAACAATTGCCTAGGCTGCATTCAAATAACAATTTATTCCATCTTCCTTTCACTTTGTTTGTGATCTTTCACACAACATAAAAGACACCTCTGGAAATCTCAGTACTTCTGCGATAATTGTTTCGGGGGGGGGGAGGATCCCTTTACAATCATAGAAACTCAGAATATTGCGAGAGTTTTGTGTTGCAAGTTTCCTGTAGTTTTCATGGATCTGCAGTGTAAAATGAATGTTAGAAATAGGGACAGAAGCACTGGCATCACAAACCAGTAAAGCTAACACAATAAACCCACATCTGAATGCAGCCATAGACAAATCAGGATGGATTCAGAATGAATGCTCCTTGTTATGTAAGCTCCCTGCAAATGAATCAGAACAAATGCTCAATAAAGACAAGACATCATCTGTGTAAGTTCTGTGCAAGCAATAACCAGGTCATCTGAAGTAGTCAAGAGCACAGTTAGGAGACTATGCTTAATCTCAGGGGGTTGGATACATTGCGCTTAGGTCACAGTGAAATCAATGTGTCATGTCCCATTGATTTCAGTGTGACTAACTGACGTTAGATCTAAGTGTGGCTAACAAAAGTTGGCTCTAACCCTGTATTCTTCTTTACCATTCTCGTCTACCTGTGTTTGTGTATAAGTGTATTTTAATGGTGGCTGCATCCCATGTTCACAATTCTGGAGCCTGCAAGAGGCAGGATAGTTGTATTATTCTGCAGGCAGTGTAAATGATTTAAAATGTATGATGGCACATTTACAATTATCATTGCAAAAAAAGAAAAAGGTTAATTAACAGGGTACTTAATCATGCCTTCAGCCCACTTAAACCTCGGGTTTAAATGCAATTTTCATGAATGGGCTTCAATATTTATATTTGTCAGGGCTCTGTAAGTTGTGAGGAGATCCTTAATGGACTTGAGGAAAAGAGATAATTTTCTGGCCAAGCAGAGTCTGTATGAAAAAAATGCCAGATCCTAGGTAACAAATGAATGCAGCAACCTTTAAATCTTTTCCCACAGATAAACGGATGCATTTTTCATCATCCTATTACTGCGACTCTAGGCGGGTGAACGCCTCCCCTGACTTCCCCTGCATGCGTCTGATTTACAATCCTGTAAGGAAAAAGCGGAAGACAAATGTTGACAAGATGATAAACAGGCTGAAATAATATAATTTGTTCCACGTCATTTGCACGATGTGTCAGCATACAGATCATTCCCGAAATTACTCTGGGCAAATCTTTTAAACGATTGCTGCTGGATCTTTGATGGAGTTGTGACATGTTATCAGGTTTAATTTCCACTCCCGATACGCACAACAAATCTTTAAGGAACCCGGTGAGATATAGAAGTGGCGGGTTTCTTAAACTAGTGCAATGTCCATATATATTCAAATCAGGACTGCCACACGATTAAGTAAATATTTATCATTACTCATATGGGTTTGAACAGTCAGTTACATTTGCATACATTTAAATGTAGGTAAGAACAAAAGTTGTGCAGGAAGGATTATACCTAAGGACCTTTCAAATCAGGGGTGGGGAGCATGTTGCCCTCCAGATGTTATTGGACAACAACTCCCATCTGCTCCAGGCAGTATGGCCAATGGTCAGGGATGATGGGAGTTATAGTCTAACAACATCTGGAGGGCCACAGGTCCCCCACCCTTTTCTAAATTATGCACCCATGTGCTATGGAAGGCATCGCCTTGGAAAAGGCATCTCAACAGGGTTTCCAACAAGTAGGGAGAGGGTCATGACATTTACAATCCCCAGAGGAATGGGAAGGGTTCAAGGAAGAGCAGCCATAACTCCATAACAGACCATTGGCTTTGCATTCAACCGGTCCCAAACTCAATCCCTTAAGGTTGTATAGAATTCAGAAGGATCTTGCAGTCCAGACAGCATCCTGATGTCAATCTGCCAAGGGCCCAGGGTCGCTCTATCACAGCTGCCCCTCTTCCTCCCCATGGTGGAACTGATTCATTCCTCCATCCATGACACTCTTCAGCATTGTCATGTCTTCCTCTCTCTGCCCCCAATTTTGTGTGAGAACGTTCTGCCCATCCATCCTTACTTTGATAGCAGACATTTAAAAGATGCAGGAGAGGGAGAATAAGAAGGGGGGAGCAGAGCAATGGTCTATTTAACTGTTTGTAATAGTATTCACAGAGTGTATAGAAGCTGTGAATTGGCCAGACTCCCTCTGAAATATACTTGGAGTCGAGAGTGAATCTTCGTCATCAAGGAGAAGAAGAGAAGAATGCCCTTTTCCCAAAGCCATCTGCTTATATACATTATTTACACAACGGGCTTTGCGTGATTGGCTACTTCAGGGCTACACCTGTGGGCCAATCAGTTTGTGGATTGACTTCTGCCAGCAGCCTGATTGGCTGCTACTGCAGGCCAATCAGGTAGCGGATTCACTTCTGCCAGCCGCCTGATTGGCTGCTCCTGCAGGCCAATCAGGTTGCGGATTCACTTCCACCTGGAGTGGATTGGGTGGCTCCTGCGGACCAATCAGACTGCTGATTCTGGATCCTATTGTTCTATGATTCAGCTCAGTACATAACACCCTCCTAAGGAAGAATTTCATATGGTCTGTCTGACACAAGTGTGTTGGCAGGAAGGTTCCCGCTATCCCTGAATGGGACCACTGATTAAACCAGGGTTAGCCAACACCACCGTATTGGCTAACTCTGGTTTAATCAGTGGTGCCATTCAGGGATAGTGGGAACCTTCCTGCCAACACCCTTGTGTTTTATAGACTGTGCTTGCTAGGGCTGATGGCGGAGTTGTATTCCTGCAACCCCTGGAGGGCACCACATTAGCTACCCCTGGATTAAGGTCTGTTGATATTCATAAACCGTGTGTGTGTGTGCGCGCATTTGCATGCATGCATGTGACAGAGTCTATCCTTTAGAGTCATTTTCTTGATTGAACTAATTTACCCTGAAGGTTAATGTATTCTAAACTAATTCAGAGATTAATAACCGCTTAAAGATATATGAAAGACATTTTGATGTATACGAGACTAGTGTCATAACCTATTTTATTATCTCTGGAATGACTTTGGGAGTTCATCTGATGAGATTTAGGAGGAAATTTGATTGCATGATATTCAGAATGACAGGTGCATAGAAGGAAGCATTTTCTCCCCTCTCACTTTTAATCCTAGATTCTCGTTCCTGTTAGTATCGAGAGTGAAGAGGTAATTCTATTTGCTTATATTACATTTTCTACTGAATAAAATTTGTTTATTCACAAGAGGACAAATGTTCTCTCCAAGCATTTCAATTATTATTATTTTTTGCAGGATGTCTACAGAAGTCAAACCAACAATCGCAAGTACGGTACTAAAAAGGGAAAGTGAATTCTCCATCTTGAGGTTGGTGTGACAGTGACAGGTCTTTGGCCCACTGTGTGCATGTTTGTATTGAGTTAGCAGGGATGGTGGAGACATAGGAACATACTGATCCCCACTGATTTTGTCGCACAATTTGTTGGGAGACAACTTGAACACACAATGCCTCCTTAGACAGAGTCATTGAGTCCTGTACTGTTGACTCCAAAATCAGGCCAAACTGAGATTTGTGGCTTTGAGAGATATGTGAGCAGTCACCTGGCTGCCCTCTGCTTCAATGAAATACAAACTTCACGGGTTGCAAATTTGAGACATTTTTGTTCAGCGGGGTTGAGGGAATAGTCCAAAAGGAAAGGGTTAAAGATTCCATGTCTCAACTCCCTGCCCTGATGGGACTCATATCAAAAAGAGGGGTGGACCATCAGAAGACTGACAATGAATCTCCCAGAATTCCAGTCTATTCTCCCTTCCAGTTCTCTTCTGGGAAAACAGAAGAGTGCTTTTCGTGCCTAGTCACCTGAAAGAACTGAGCCAACAACTGCTTTGACTGAGGTTGAGTCCCACAGCTCCCATCATCTCTGACTCTTGCCCATGGTGACTGGTGCAGATGCGAGTTGTGGTCCTAGGCATCTGGAGGGCACTGCATTGGCTACCCTTGTGATAGGAGATGAAGTATGTAAATCAAATTAGTCAGTCAGTGGATAACTGCAAACCCACATATATAAGTGGGAGGGCTGGGGGGAAACAGCTGTTTATGATTAGGTCCACCTCCAGTCAGTAGAGTGTGAAACTCTTGATCTCATGGGTCATGGGTTAGAGTCCCATGCTGGGTGAAAGATTTCTGCATTGCAAAAGGTTGGAGTAGATTATTCCCATGGTCCCTTTCAACTCTACGATTCTATGATTCAGTCCAACATCATGCGCCTGACTTTGGTACACTGTGATATGTTTCTGGTCACCAAATATATTTGGGCTCAGTATGAATTTCCCTCTCAAATGAGCATATTGGTTTAGGGCAGGGATGGGAGACCTGCAGCCCTCCAGATACTGTTGGACTCCAACTCCCATCAGTCCCAATAAGCATGACCAATGGCCTGGGGTGATGCATGCTGTGGTCTCACAACATCTGGAAGGCCACAGGTTCCCCATCTCTGATCAAGAAGAAGAGTTTGGATTTGATATCCCACTTTTTCACTATCCTAAGGAGTCTCAAAGCGGCTAACATTCTCCTTTCCCTTCCTCTCCCACAACAAACACTCTGTGAGGTGAGTGGGGCTGGGAGACTTCAAAGAAGTGTGACTATCCCAAGGTCACCCAGCAGCTGCATGTGGAGGAGTGGAGACGCGAACCCGGTTCCCCAGATTACAAGTCTACTGCTCTTAACCACTACACCACGCTGGCTCTCACCACGCTGGTCAAGGGCCTGAAAGGGTGTTTTGTTTTGTTTTGCCTACACATTTTTCAGGATCAGTTATTAGGTTTGGCAGGATACTTGAGTATAAGCAGAGGCCATGCAAGTTAAAGAGCAAAAGTGGAAGGCAAACAAAGGGAGGCACTTTCAGAGAAGAAGTTGGGCACCCTCACAACTACCCTTTGAGGTGGCAAGGCTTAGAAAAAGTGTTCCACTCAAAGCCTGTCTGGCTCACCAACAACATGAGGGGGGGGGGTGCTGCAGGAGCAGAGGAATTCCCCCGGGAAGCACTGGCTAGGTGGGGAACAACAACTATTCCAGGGTAATGACGAGGACAGCCTCTATTTTTTGAAATAAAATGGCCCTTTGTGCATAGAATTACACAGGAAGTGATGTGCACCATTTTTAAAAGCATTTTGAACCTGTGCTGTGGAGGTGCCATGCTTTGAAGCTGCTCGAAGCAGATTTTCACTATTAAAGCAAGGGAGGGAGGGAGACAGAACAGCTCTCCGTACACCTTGTAAGTGCTGCTCGGTGGTGTGTGGGATTGCCCCCGGAACTATCTTTTTAAATATCCACAAAGAAGAAGGACAGGGTATACTTTAAGATGTCCACCTGTGGAAACAGTACAGAAGAGACTGGGACAGATTTATCTGTCCATAGCCTAGATATGTACCATCACCAGTTTTGCATCTGAAGACTGATCTTTCTTCTATTGACTGTAGGTCTTGGTGCTTAGCTTTCTGATTTTGCTTACGCAAGCACATCGATAGAGTATGTGTATGTTCCTTAGAAGGATATTTATGTGAGCTTGTGGCCCAATGCCTTTAAACGTACATTACAATGATTAGGTCTTCCTGTAAAGTTTCTTCTAGGAAACTTACACTGGGAGTTTCTCAAGGCCAGGTGAAGACCTGTCTCTTCTCCCAGGCTTTTTAAAATGCCACGGTTGCTGGTTTGTAAGTACTGCATGCTTACTGACTTTAAGCTGTTCTGTGGTTTTATGCTGATTTATATAAATTTTGTGCTGGTGTTGCTTTTCTATGATGCAAGATTTTAGCACTGTTGGTTGTGTTAGCAGTCTATTGATTTTAAATTTTTGAACTTCCCAGAGGACACAATTGACTGGGTGGCATAGAAATACCTAACTATTTATGTGAGAACCCCACAAAATGTCTTGTATCTTCATTACTGGGGTCTGGGTGCAATCTTGTCTAAGGTTTGCCTTGCAGGTCAAGCTTTCTCCCAGACCTGTGAACCGTGACCTTCTATAGATGTAGACGCCACAATTGTAGCAGTCATTGGAGCAGGGAAGCAGCACTTACTTGACCTTCCACAGAATCATAAAATCGTAGAGTTGGAAGGGACACTGAGGGTCATCTCGTCCAACCCTCTGCAATGCAGGAATCTCAGCTAAAGCATCCATGACAGATGGCCATCCAACCTCTGCTTAAAAGCCTCCAAGGAAGGAGAGTCCACAACCTCCCGAGTTTGAGTTCTACCCTCCAGAGCAGGAGAAAACAAGCTTGCTCCCTCTTCCATGTGACAGACCTTAAGATATTTGAAGATGGCTATCATGTCTCCTCCCAGTCTTCTCTTTTCCAGGCTAAACATGCCCAGCTCCTTCGAGCACTCCTTGTAAGGCTTGGTTTCCAAACCCTTGGCCATCATTGGGGTGGACAAGGTGATGGCTAGGTCAGTGCGGTGCAAACACACTGATGGGAGTTCTGGATTGAATCTGCTGGTGTGTTTGCACTATATTTACCTCACACCTTTCCCTGCTGGTAAGCTGCAGTGATGCTTGTGCCTAGGGTACAATTGCCTTACCAGTTGTAACTGTGCCGTAGATGCATAGGAAACCTTTTGCATGGAAAGCATGTTGTCAGCTACTAAGCTATGGCATCTATTAGCTCTGAGCTGATCCCAAAGCCCAGACAACATCCACTGCCTGCTGTCACGAATCTTTCCAGATGAGAAAGTCTAAACTCAACCGTAGTCACACTTTTGCACTGCACTGCAGAGGACTTCAAGACCCACACAGTAACGGTAACCTTTCCTTAATGCAGAGCTGGGCTTCTGTCTAGGACACAAATGCCAATGATCACACCACAGTAATGAATGTCAGAATAGCCTGGGTATCTGGTGTCAGCCCAGAAGCATGAATAACAATTTGCATTCTTTTGACTCATAAATGTGTTTTGGTGCAGCTGAGCTGTCAGGGTTAATTTATGTGTTTTCCCCCTGACAAGTTCTCATTTGCAGACTAGTTTACAGTGGCGCTGCTTAAGGAAGAAGCAGGATGATCACCATTTATTTTCTGAGCATGCGGCTGAAAAATTGCCAGGGTATAGGAAGACTGCTTCTCTGTCACAAGAAATTAAGCTGCATTAAGGCTTCCAATTTTGTTGGTCATCTGAGCTTAGTTTTAATTGAAGCTTACATACACACCACTGGAGAATTTGAGACCAGTCCTCAGAGACTATTTGGCAAAATGTCTCCACCCTCAACTCTGCAAATTGTGTGGAGAATTTTGAGCACAACCATGGATACAACCCAGAATGCAAAATAATATTCGAAAAGGAAGCAATATTTTGGAGGAAAAGCTCAGTCCTCCTCTTTCCACCCACTGATTCCTGCATAGACCATTAGGAATAAAAGGTTGTATTCATCACTGCCATGCCACTCACACATCCAATGTCTGCTTGTAGAAAGGAACATCCCCGTCCTCTCCTTTGCAACCCTCTCTCTCCCCATAAAATTGCTCTAAAGGTTGGGGACCATCCTGAGCAGACTTTGAGTGGGGGTTAACACTTGGAGAGGAGGGGAAGGGAAAGCCCCTTTGTGTTAGCAAAATGCCTCGTGCGCAGCATTGCATATAACACTATCAATATTCTGAGCCAATATTTCTCAGAAGAGGATGTTCTGAGCCATTTCAGTTTTTGTCCCTCCAAAATGGCTGGAGAATTCTGCCTCCCTAGAGGATGTTTGGCAAAATGTTCCCCTCCAATTTAACCTGCAAATGTGGAGAGTTTGGGGGAGTCCATTTTCACTCATCCCTGAAATGAAAAGCCGAAATTCTGATGAGGTTTTCCTGCATCTAGACCCTATGAACACACTGCTTGTTACCATTAATTTCCAAACAGAACAGTGCCTGGCCCCAAAGCCCTTGAACTTATTTTCCTGTAACTTGGCAGGCTTCACCCACCCTGGGCATTTGTGTGAGAGCTGAATCTGAGCCAAACTGACAACTCCCCCTTCCTTCAAGGAAGTTGGATGCCAAACTGCTTTGCACATTCTGAACCATCACACTAGGTCTCCCAGTGTAACCGATGCACAATAGAGATGAGTCTTTTCAGGTTTATCTATAGCCTTTGTGAGTTTCTATAGATAATAATAATGATGATGATTTATTATTTATACCCCGCCCATCTGGCTGGATTTCCCCCAGCCACTCTGGGTGACTTCCAACAGAAAAATAAAATAAAATAATCTATTAAACATTAAAAGCCTCCCTAAACAGGGCTGCCTTCAGATGTCTTCTAAAAGTCTGGTAGTTGTTTTTCTCCTTGACATCTGGTGAGAGGGTGTTTCACAGGGTGGGTGCCACTACCGAGAAGGCCCTCTGCCTGGTTCCCTGCAACTTGGCTTCTCACAATGAGGAAACCACCAGAAGGCCCTCGGTACTGGACCTCAGTGTCCGGGTAGAACGATGAGGGTGGAGACGCTCCTTCAGGTATTATAAGCATGTGGGAGGCACATGTCTCGTCCGCTCTTGACCAGCATCTCAAGGTCTTCAGGGGACCTGTAAGCAGGTAGCAGCTGGTTCAGCAGCACAGGTGGGCCAGTGTGGCTGACCTGGCTTCCTCATGCCATGCACCACTGCCAGCTACTGAGAGGTCCAAGGCATCAGGGAGCTTGGAATGGTGCAGGCACAGCATCTGGAGCAAAAACTGCCACTACTTCATGTAAGGACATTTGTCTGATGATGCTTACAAACCTTCTCACAGTCAGGACCTCACAGGGCCCCTGGCTTCAAGAAGACTTGTATTCACAGTGAGACAAACATACCAGTACTTACAAGTCCTTGTTGCTGAATGTAGCAAGGCCAATGGCCTGAAAGACCTTGAACCTCCTATTCCTTCTCAAAAAGTGGATCTTATTGTATAATGAAAGACGGAGATGCAGAAAGCATCTTGTGTTCAGCAGGGCATTGTGTATGCAAAATCTGCACGGAGAAGGATGGAAACAAAATGACTGCATGGCAGACACAGAAGGAACCACTATTATGCATTGCGCAACATGGAATGAGATAGGCTTTCAGACATCCACACAATTAAAGTAAACAAGACTAAAAATAACCCCAGAGAGGGAAACAAATTGAGCAGAGAATATGATTATATCTAATTTCCATGGACTTCATGTCATCTTGCACTCTCAGTGTTGCTGCCGTTTCAGCGGAATAATAACTATGTTGTTCCTGTCTAATCATTTGTTTCTCCTGTCCCAAGGAACAAATTGAAGTGGGAATAAAATGGGGCTGGGAATGGAAATGATTCGAGTCTTCTCGCCAAATCAACTGCCCAGGTCAGACTGAGGATGTGGGCTACTGTGACCAAATCTAGGCATGTTCTGTAGCCCAGAGATGCTTAATACTGTGGGATAGAGACATGTTTTTCTCCCTCTCGCAAATGAAGCTAAGTGTCAGGAGATTCAGGGCAAACGAAAGGAAGTAATTTTCCACATGGCACATAGTGAGACCATCAAATTAAATTGCTTTGAGTGGGAACTAAGCATAAGAACATGGGTCAAGGCCAGTGGTCCATTCATTCCAGCATCCTGTTCTTACAGTGGCCAACCAGATGCCTGCGGAAAACACACAAGAACAACCTGAACACAACAACACTCTCCCCTCCTGGTATTGTCAGGGAACCACCAGGGGTCAGCAGAGAGCCCAGTAGATTGGGACAGGGGCTCTCGGACGTTGCTGGAGCCCCAGAGCCTAGCACCTGGCAGCTTCCTCCGGAAGGTGGGACTGGGGCTCAGGAGGAGATGCAGACCCTTAGGGATGTTGAGGAGACGAGGTTTCCAGAGAGAGGGCTGCAGAGGGCAGACCAAAGCACTCAAGAGGGGGAGGCTCCAGAACAGGCACCCGCAAACTGCGGTCCTCCAGATGTTTTGGCCTACAACTCCCATGATCCCTAGCTAACAGGACCAGTGGTTTGGGAAGATGGGAATTGTAGTCCAAAACATCTGGAGGGCCGAAGTTTGGGGATGCCTGCTCCAGAAGCTACAGCGCTGGTCCCTCAACTGAGCAGCTTTAGTGTACAAGGCCCTCCACCAGCACCCTCACCCCAACAGAGATGGAGGGAAAAGAGGAGGGACCAACGGAAGAGGTTCAGGGTGGCCAGGGCGCTGTGTTGGCGGAAGTCACAAAGGGAGGCGCTTCCGGATTCTGTATCGGATTAGCACAGTCATGCTTTTTGACACTCTGTCTTGTACATATGTACAGTGGTACCTCTAACTTATGAATTTAATGCGTTCCGAACAGACATTCATAAGTCGAAAAAAATTGTACGTCGAATCCCATAGGAATGCATTGGGAGAAAAAATTCGTAAGCCGAAGCAACCCTTATCTAAAAATTCGTAAGTAGAAAAAATCCTATCTAAACTGCATCCAAGATGGCGGACGGAGCTCCGTTCGTAAGTAGAAACATTCGTAAGTAGAGTTATTCGTAAGTAGAGGTACCACTGTATATAATAAAACCCTGTAAAAACCAAGCACGGGGTTTGGAGCTGCTTACTCGTGGAGAAGCAACCAATACCATTACAGGTATTCAGAAGCATTACTGCCTCTGACTATGGAGAATAAAGGTATCAATGGCTACTAGTCATATTACCTCCGTGAATCAGTCGATGGGGAACAAAGTGAGAGAAGACTATTACTATTCCTTAGAAATCCCAGAGTTCCCTGTGAAGAGCAATTGGTTGTTAAACCACTCTGGGAATTGTAGCTCTGGGAGGTGGAGCTTAGACAACTTCCAGCACCCTTAACAAAGTACAGCTCCCAGAATTCTTTGGGGGAGGCAGTCTTACCCATAGGCGCTAGAGGTGCGGGGCATCTGGGCACTGGGCTCTCAGGAGTGCCATGCCAAGAGTCCAGGGCCCGAGAGTTGAGTCTGGGGAAGAGCCCGCTCATTGGTCAGAGCCCCGCGGCAGGCTCTTCTGCTGTGGGTGGCTCTGCACCACAAGTTCGGGGATGACCGAGACAGCAAGACGCTGAGGCGGCTGGCTGGCTCCGCCCTCCTGTGCGCCTGGGACTGGGCAACCCGGGGGGGAGCACCGGGCGCATCGTTGCACCCTGGCGCCGCATATGCTTAAGACAGCCCTGGGGGGAAGCCATAACTGTAAAAAAACAATCTGATAAAAGCACAATAAAATTACGTTTATGGAAGTTCTGCCTTACAGAGCCCTCTGTGTTTCCCTGTCTGTGATGGTCTGCTTCTCCTATAAGCATTCAGCGAATGAGTGAAGTGCATCTCTGGCTTCTGCAGATTTGAAAGATTTGAGGTGCAGCAGGGAGGAGAGTGGGCAGCACAGCAAAGTTGGGCTCAAGCTGGTGAGGAGCCCTTCTGAGTACCTTGCCTTTGGTCAGTTCCTGTGCTACTCAACTACTGCTACCAGGTGTGGCTGGAGGTATTTAAGCAGAGGATAAATGGCCATCTGTCAAGGATGCCATAGTTGCATCCTACACAAAGCCAGCCGATCAGCTGGATGACCTCCAGGTTCCCTTAGAGGTAAAAACAAAAAAACAAAAAACCTATGTAATACTTCATAGCTCCATGGATGAGTGGCATTTTGAGAAGTCCACCCCCCAATAGTCTACAGATTTAGTTGTTTCCTAAAAGGGAAAGCAGAGAGCCTTGAAAGCAGGCTTTGCTGATGACCAACACAAATTGCATTTCAGATGAGAAATCATGAACATTCGCTCCTGGACTTTACTCTATGAGGGATGCTCCCCCAAGCAGGGAGGGAACTGATCGATAACATCTGAAGCAGCGTGGCATGCAGCATCTAAACACAACCTAAATATTGGATATTTGCAAGGAAACAGACAGGAAGGAACGAGGGGGCAATTTAGCCACTCATCCTGAATAATTAAGCCACCGGAGAAAAATCACGCTTGTTTTCTCACAGCCAATTTGTGACTCCAAATGTACCCGGTAAACTGTGCCCCATGAATTATTTATCGAGTTCTGATGGAAGGCTTTGAGCAAGGAAGCTCTCCTTCATCTGTGTCCGTCAGATCGAGATGCGCTAATGAAACGGCTTGTCGTTTTGCAAAGCCAGGTCCCCTGAAGATTAGGAATAACCTTTAGTGGCCCCTGTCGTGTGCCGAGCAAAGCATGCCTCCTCCATCCCTTTTGTTTCGCTAGAGTTGGAGACGCTTCATTTTGCCTTGGATCTGGGCCTGGGTCTGGGGAAGAGCTGTTATGGGGTTGCCACTCAACATAGCAGCCCTGCAGGATGAATTCTTTCTCTCTCCACTCGATTGTGTACTGCAGCTTACCTAATTTCTGCCGAGACCATATAACACCGGTCCTGAAAGATCTTCATTGGCTGTCAGTTCATTTCCGAGCACAATTCAAAGTGTTGGTCCTGACCTTTAAAGCCCTAAATGGCCTTGGCCCAGTATATCTGAAGGAGCGTCTCCACCTCCATCATTCTGCCCGGACACTGAGATCCAGCGCCGAGGGCCTTCTGGCGGTTCCCTCACTGCGAGAAGCAAAGCTACAGGGAACCAGGCAGAGGGCCTTCTTGGTAGTGACGCCCCCCCTGTGGAACACCCTCCCATCAGATGTCAAGAAAATAAACAACTACCTGATTTTAGAAAACAACTGAAGGCAGCCCTGTTATGTTTGATGTTTTATCGTGTTTTTAATTTTCTGTTGTATGCTGCCCAGAGTGGCTGGGGAAGCCCGGCCCGATGGGCGGGGTATAAGTAATCTGTTGTTGTTGTTGTTGTCGTCGTCGTCGTCTCCTTATGATGTGCACTCCTGTGGTACATAACTGACTGCCATGTGAGGGCAGGGGGACACACAGTGCAATGGTGTCAGAACATTGGGCCGCTTCAGAACTAAGGGTGAGGGAGAAATTGGATTTGGTTCGCATCTGAAGAAGAATCTACCCAAGTCACACTTTCCAGAATAATATGCAAAAATGTGTTAGGAAAAAAATTGCACTAAAATGCTGGAGAACTTTCATGAGGATTAAAAAAATCAACCAACAACAATAGTGCAAATTGCTGCAGAAACATGAAGGTCTGGAATATAAGGCTGGAAAAAGTAGAAAGTGAGAAAACTGATACTGAGAGATTTATCCATCCCTATTCTTCACTGCTGGAATGTTGCATGTGAGATTCAACTGCATACCAGCAAATTCAGGTCATGCAATTACAGTGGATTCGGTGTTTTTACACAACACCACCACTTCCTAATTATTTTTACTCAGTGGCAAAGAAAAAAACAACACACTTCACCAAGGGTAAATGTGCCACAAGCCACACACAAGCCTTTTCCAAACATAGGGAGAAAGAGAGAGAGAGTCTGTGCTTCCAACTTCAAAAATTGAATGACAATATATTTCAGGCTTCTGATTCCCAATGCTTGGTGGCAAAGCTAGTTACTATGAGATTTTCCATATTTCAGTGAAATGGGGTGGGGTCCCAGGGACCCATGAAACAGCTTTCTTATTTTTCCTTTGATTTCTTCACTGTGTTCTTCCGAATGTGCCAAATTAAAAGATCCAGAATCCACAGCCTGATAAATATATGATGTTGCTGCTTGTTAGCACAACTCTCTCTTAATTTATTATTATGTTGAGATCAAGCAGCTGTTAGCAGTGCTTAGCACCAATTTTGCATGCACTGGAAGGAGATGTCCATCATCCAATGGCAGCTTGCATCTACTTGGCGCACTATTTTCAGACCTGCACGGTCTCTTTTTTCAGGCGGTATGCCAAGCCTTTGCATGTAATTAAAAAGAGAGAGAGAAAACATCCCACAACTGCTCACATCCACCTTAAATTCATCATTGCCATTGGCTAAAAGCTTCCTCGCTATTTCCCAAGCATTCTGAAGTGACAAACATCCAATCAACATGCACAAATTGGGTGTCCCTTTATGTCAGGAGCAAAAATTTAGCTTCAATTGCTGGTGTTGGACACCGCCTCTGGCGGATGACATCGGGACACTTGTTTACATCTGTTTGATGATTTAGCAAACTTAGCTCTCCTACTTGAAAAAGAGAGCCATGCCGGGCATTGGAGCCATACCCTCCTGCAGAGCTGAAATGGTGAGGAGGGCTATCAGAATTTAACAGCCCCGGCTGAATTAGACCAAAGCCTTATTTAGATCACCTTTCGCTTTCCCAGAGTGGCCAACTAGATTATGATGACAATGACGCCCAGTTGGATTTCTTACCTGCCCTTCACCATAAAGTCCCAGGGCAGATAATAATAATAATAATAATAATAATAATAATAATAATAATAATAATAATTTATTTATACCCCGCCCATCTGGCCGGGTTCCCCCAGCAACTCTGGGCGGCTTCCAACAAAACATTAAAATACAGAAATCAAACATTAAAATCTTCCCTAAACAGGGCTGCCTTGAGATGCCTTCTAAAGGTCTGGTAATTGTTGTTCTCTTTGACCTCAGGTGGGAGGGCATTCCACAGGGTGGGTGCCACTACCGAGAAGGCCCTCTGCCTGGTTCCCTGTAACTTGGTTAACAATATAACAATATAAACATACAATATTAAAATAAATTAAATCCAAAGGACAACTGAAATGGATCCTGCAAGCCTTTGCAAAGAAACTTACCGGTATAACTCAAGGTTGGAAGGATAAACACTCACCCTTTGGTCCTCAGTGCTCTGAAGATGTTGCTCCTTTCTTTGTTTGGATGTATATCTTATGAGTGTCCATCTCATATCAATATGTGGTTGGACCTATGGAGTGCTTATATTAATTTATAGCCTTAGGTCAGGGTTGTTGGGTTAGCTTTATTGTTAATGTGAGCTGACACTATTTCTTTTGGTTACATTTGCATTTTTTCATACAATAAAATGTAAATCAGTTTAAGCAACTTACAATTTGAATGGGGTACATTCCAAGATGATAGACAGACAGACAGATTAGACAGCTAGATCCTGGGCGTCAAAGGCCAGGATGAAGAGATGCATGTGCAGCATATACCTATGGGAATCTCACAGGTAAGGCATGAGTGAAACAGCCTTCTCCAGTCCCAATGACTGGTATGCTGGCATGACTAGTTGTTGCCATTGAGACCATTATCTTCCATGTATTTGTCTAATCCCATTTTAAAGGTAAAGGGTAAAGGGGTCCCTGACCATCAGGTCCAGTTGTGTCCGACTCTGGAGTAGCGGCGCTCATCTCACTCTATAGGCCGAGGGAGCCGGCGTTTGTCCGCAGACAGCTTCCGGGCCATGTGGCCAGCATGACAAAGCTGCTTCTGGCGAACCAGAGCAGTGAACGGAAACGCCATTTACCTTCCCTATTTATCTACTTGCATTTTGATGTGCTTTCGAACTGCTAGGTGGGCAGGAGCTGGGAACGAGCAACAGGAGCTCACTCCGTTGCAGGGATTCGAACCGCCGATCTTCTGATCAGCAAGCCATAAGCTCTGTGGTTTAACCCACAGCGCCACCTGGGTCCCTATTTTAAAATCCCATTTTAAAGCCATATAAATTGGTGGCCATCACCACCACTTAGGGTAGCAAATCCCATTGTTTTAACCATGCACCGTGTAAAGCAGTGCTTTCTCTCGGCTGGTTCAAAAATCACTCTGGAGGATAATGCAGGACAGAATTGCTACCGGTAGCTATGCAGTTAGAGACCGTGTTCGGCTCTCCGTTCACACATTCAGCTGGGGCTCAAGTGCAGGTAATCTAGTGTCTAGTGTACCCAAGAGATTCTGAAGCATGTGGGAAGCAGGCCTTTGTACCCACTGAATGTTTCTGCCTTTTGAAAACATACGTCCAAAGTTTCTTCCTTCCGTACAAAACTTTTAATTGTGTTATTGGGCAGCAGAGATTGAAGAAACACAACCCAGAATCAAACTGCACCTCTTATTAGTTTACCCCCGGGTGCTAATTTTAAAACAGGCCAATATTGAGCCTGCTGTCTTTGTCCACCACTTTTCAAGCATTGCCTTTGCATGTGGCGCTTAATAAGCCTTCTTTGGCACCAGCTTATTGCCCTGGTGTTTCCAAAGACAATTATGTTGTGTTGTTCAATGATTAAAGAAAAGGTCTCTACTGGTTACTGACTTCTTGTTTCTGTAAGTGGGTGAACTACAAGCGCGCGCACACACACACACACACACACACACACACACACACACACACACAAACAATAAGTTGTTGTTGTTGTTTAGTCGTTTAGTCGTGTCCGACTCTTCGTGACCCCATGGACCATAGCACGCCAGGCACTCCTGTCTTGCACTGCCTCCCGCAGTTTGGTCAAACTCATGTTCGTAGCTTCGAGAACACTGTCCAACCATCTTGTCCTCTGACCGTCCCCTTCTCCTAGTGCCCTCAATCTTTCCCAACATGAGGGTCTTTTCCAAGGATTCTTCTCTTCTCATGAGGTGGCCAAAGTATTGGAGCCTCAGCTTCACGATCTGTCCTTCCAGGGAGCACTCAGGGCTGATTTCCTTAAGAATGGATAGGTTTGATCTTCTTGCAGTCCATGGGACTCTCAAGAGTCTCCTCCAGCACCACAATTCAAAAGCATCAATTCTTCGGCGATCAGCCTTCTTTATGGTCCAGCTCTCACTTCCATACATCACTACTGGGGAAACCATAGCTTTAACTATACGGACCTTTGTCAGCAAGGTGATGTCTCTGCTTTTTAAGATGCTGTCTAGGTTTGTCATTGCTTTTCTCCCAAGAAGCAGGCGTCTTTTAATTTCGTGACTGCTGTCACCATCTGCAGTGATCAAGGAGCCCAAGAAGGTGAAATCTCTCACTGCCTCCATTTCTTCCTCTTCTATTTGCCAGGAGGTGATGGGACCAGTGGCCATGATCTTGGTTTTTTTGATGTTGAGCTTCAGACCATATTTTGCGCTCTCCTCTTTCACCCTCATTAAAAGGTTCTTTAATTCCTCCTCGCTTTCTGCCATCAAGGTTGTGTCATCTGCATATCTGAGGTTGTTGATATTTCTTCCGGCAATCTTAATTCCGGCTTGGGATTCATCTAGTCCAGCCTTTCGCATGATGAATTCTGCATATAAGTTAAATAAGCAGGGAGACAATATACAACCTTGTCGTACTCCTTTACCAATTTTGAACCACTCAGTTGTTCCATATCCAGTTCTAACTGTAGCTTCTTGTCCCACATAGAGATTTCTCAGGAGACAGATGAGGTGATCAGGCACTCCCATTTCTTTAAGAACTTGCCATAGTTTGCTGTGGTCGACACAGTCAAAGGCTTTTGCATAGTCAATGAAGCAGAAGTAGACGTTTTTCTGGAACTCTCTAGCTTTCTCCATAATCCAGCGCATGTTTGCTATTTGGTCTCTGGTTCCTCTGCCCTTTCGAAATCCAGCTTGCACTTCTGGGAGTTCTCGGTCCACATACTGCTTAAGCCTGCCTTGTAGAATTTTAAGCATAACCTTGCTAGCGTGTGAAATGAGCGCAATTGTGTGGTAGTTGGAGCATTCTTTGGCACTGCCCTTCTTTGGAATTGGGATGTAGACTGATCTTCTCCAATCCTCTGGCCATTGCTGAGTTTTCCAAACTTGCTGGCATATTGGGTGTAGCACCTTAACAGCATCATCTTTTAAAATTTTAAATAGTTCAGCTGGAATATCATCACTTCCACTGGCCTTGTTATTAGCAGTGCTTTCTAAGCCCATTTGACTTCACTCTCCAAGATGTCTGGCTCAAGGTCAGCAACCACACTACCTGGGGTGTACGAGACCTCCATATCTTTCTTGTATAATTCCTCTGTGTATTCTTGCCACCTCTTCTTGATGTCTTCTGCTTCTGTTAGGTCCTTACCACTTTTGTCCTTGATTATGGTAATCTTTGTACGAAATGTTCCTTTCATGTCTCCAATTTTCTTGAACAGATCTCTGGTTTTCCCCATTCTATTGTTTTCCTCTATTTCTTTGCATTGCTCATTTAAGAAGACCCTCTTGTCTCTCCTTGCTGTTTTTTGGAAATCTGCATTCAGTTTCCTGTATCTTTCCCTTTCTCCCTTGCATTTTGCTTGCCTCCTCTCCTCCGCTATTTGTAAGGCCTCGTTGGACAGCCATTTTGCTTTCTTGCATTTCCTTTTCCTTGGGATGGTTTTCGTTGCTGCCTCCTGTATAATGTTATGAGCCTCCATCCATAGTTCTTCAGGCACTCTGTCCACCAAATCTAAATCCTTAAACCTGTTCCTCACTTCCACTGTGTATTCATAAGGGATTTGATTCAGATTGTATCTTACTGGCCCAGTGGTTTTTCCTACTTTCTTCAGTTTAAGCTGGAATTTTGCTATAAGAAGCTGATGATCTGAGTTACAGTCAGCTCCAGGTCTTGTTTTTGCTGACTGTATAGAGCTTCTCCATCTTTGGCTGCAGAGAATATAATCAATCTGATTTCGATGCTGCCCATTTGGTGATATCCATGTGTAGAGTCGTCTCTTGTGTTGTTGGAAGAGAGTGTTTGTGATGACCAGCTTGTTCTCTTGACAGAACTCTATTAGCCTTTGCCCTGCTTCATTTTGAACTCCCAGGCCAAACTTGCCAGTTGTTCCTTTTATCACTTGATTCCCTACTTTAGCATTCCAATCCCTTGTAATGAGAACATCCTTCTTTGGTGTCATTTCTAGAAGGTGTTGTAGGTCTTCATAGAATTGGTCAATTTCACTTTCTTCAGCTCCGGTAGTTGGTGCATAAACTTGGATTACTGTGATGTTAAAAGGTCTGCCTTGGATTCGTATCGAGATCATTCTGTCATTTTTGAGATTGCATCCCATTACAGCTTTTGCCACTCTTTTGTTGACTATGAGGGCCACTCCATTTCTACTACGGGATTCTTGCCCACAGTAGTAGATATGATAGTCACCCGAACTGAATTCGCCCATTCCCTTCCATTTTAGTTCACTGATGCCCAGGATGTCGATATTTATTCTTGTCATCTCATTTTTGACCACATCCAGCTTACCTCCATTCATGGTTCTTACATTCCAGGTTCCTATGCAATATTTTTCTTTACAGCATCGGACTTTCCTTTCGCTTCCAGGCATATCCGCAACTGAGCGTCCTTTCGGCTTTGGCCCAGCCACTTCATCAGCTCTGAATCTACTTGTACTTGTCCTCCGCTCTTCCTCAGTAGCATGTTGGACGCCTTCCGACCTGAGGGGCTCATCTTCCAGCGTCATAACTTTTATATGCCTGTTGTCTTTGTCCATGGAGTTTTCTTGGCAGGGATACTGGAGTGGCTTGCCAGTTCCTTCTCCAGGTGGATCACGTTTAGTCAAAACTCTCCACTATGACCTGTCCATCTTGGGTGGCCCTGCATGGCATAGCTCATAGCTTCTCTGAGTTATTCAAGCCCCTTCGCCACGACAAAGCATTGATCCATGAACAATAAGTTAGCTGAACTATTTTGAGATACGAACTCACATATGCATAATGAAGTCCAAACTACATGTGGCATGAGGCCCCCATGATCAGATCTCTCAACCAATTTCTTTGGTATGAGCTTTCGTGTGCATGCACACTTCTTCAGATACAGATTTTCGTGCATGCACACGAAAGCTCATACCAAAATAAAACCTTAGTTCGTCTTTAAGGTGCTACTGAAGGAATTTTTTTATTTTGTTTCGACTCAGACCAACACGGCTACCTACCTGTAACCAATTTCTTTGGTTAAATATAGCCACAGGAGGAGGGGGCGAATTTGATCAGAGCAGAAAGTGGTGTTTCATTTTTATTTTTCCCAAAGGAGACCAGGGTGGCAAACACTTAAGTGATACAAAGTACAATTACAAAACCATATTGAAAACATTTAAAATCTGTTGGCGGTAAAACAAACCTTAGCTACAGCTCGTGGTTTGCCTGCAATGAGATAAACCATGAGCAGAGGATCGGATGTATCACTAAGCCGAACCATGACTTAGCTCACAGCAGCATGGCAGCAGCAAGGTTTGAAGAGGAGCAAAGCAGCCATAATCTTCTCTCCAGAAGCCATAATGCATTTGCTCATTCATGCTGAACCATAGTTTGGCATAGGGTTACGTGCACAAACTGGGTCACTGTCAGAGCGGCCAAAGCTGCTTCCTCCTGCCATTTTCACTTCCATCCTGAAAGATCAGCCCATCCTTGTCTTGCTGAGACAGTAAAAACCTACTCATCACCAGGTTGTTGGGAAGCAAGAGTGGGTGGAATGAGGGCTCCTTGGAGAAAGGACAGCCTACTACATGAGTCTCTCATTTCCTGTCTGATAGCTCAGTCAGTAGAGTAAAGGTAAAGGGACCCCTGACCATTAGGTCCAGTCGCGGACGACTCTGGGGTTGCGGCGCTTATCTCGCTTTACTGGTTGAGGGAGCCTGGCGTACAGCTTCCAGGTCATGTGGCCAGCATGACTAAGCCGCTTCTGGGTGAACCAGAGCTGCACATGAAAACGCCGTTTACCTTCCTGCCGGAGCGGTACCTATTTATCTACTTGCACTTTGACATGCTTTCAAACTGCTAGATTGGCAAGAGCAGGGACCGAACAATGGGAGCTCACCCCGTCGCAGGGATTCAAACCGCCAACCTTCTGATTGGCAAGCCTTTAATCCAGGGGTCAGCAAACTTTTTCAGCAGGGGGCCGGTCCACTGTCCCTCACACCTTGTGGGGGGCCGGACTATATATGAACGAATTCCTATGCCCCACAAATAACCCAGAGATGCATTTTAAATAAAAGGGCACATTCTACTCATGTAAAAACATGCTGATTCCTGGACCGTCTGTGGGCCGGATTGAGAAGGCGTTTGGGCCGCATCCAGCCCCCGGGCCTTAGTTTGGGGACCCCTGCTTTAATCTCAGGGAAGTGGGTTTGAGCCCAATGGGCAAAAAGATTCTTGCATTGCAGGGGATTGGACTAGATAGCCCTAGGGGTCTCTTCCAACTCTACAATCCTGATTCAGCTGACAGAATGGTTTGAAGGCACACGACGCAGCTCAGGGCCTGCCAGATGTTTGCTACTGAAGAACCCTAACAAAGTAAATGGCACTCTGCTCTGTTCTTCCCCATTTGCTTCTTGGCTTTTAAAAATCAGGTTTGGAGCTGACTGAAATAATCTGAACCACTTTCTGTTGTAGGGGCAAGATAAGTATGTGATGTTCTGCTGCAGAGGTGAGCTAGAATCCAAGAGCAGATGGAAAGCCCTGCTGGTGGCACTGAAGTCAAGCATTCCGCTTCCCATAGTGACCAACCGGTTAACTCCAAGAAATCCACAAGGAAGACATGAGGGAAATGATGCTCTCCTGCTATCACCCCCTAGAAGCAGGTAGTCAGTGGCTTCCTGAACATGAAGGTTCCATATCACCCTCTTGAATAACAGCCATTGACAGACCACCTCTCCATTATTTTATCTAGCCCAAGCCCCTCTTCTTGCTGAAATGTATTTGTGGTTCTTTGGCAAATACGACAATTTATTTTGGGGAAATCTCTTTGCCCTGTTCTCTGCCTAGATAGCTGGCATTCTAGTGCCATCTTCTGGACAGTCAATAATAGCAGTTTGCTTCATTAGCCACAAAGGCACAGAAGACAAGATTCTCAGTGGTATGTTTTTCTCATACACAAATGTTCTGGGATTTTCTACGCTAATGCTAGACACCTTACATGTGAAATAAAAAAATTCCTTCAGTAGCACCTTAAAGACCAACTAAGTTTATATTTTGGTATGAGCTTTCGTGTGCATGCACACTTCTTCAGATACACATATCTGAAGAAGTGTGCATGCACACGAAAGCTCATACCAAAATATAAACTTAGTTGGTCTTTAAGGTGCTACTGAAGGAATTTTTTTATTTTGCTTCGACTCAGACCAACACGACTACCTACCTGTAACCTTACATGTGGTTTTGAACATCATGAAAAAAGACTGCTCCATCCCCAGTTTCCTCCCCTTGTGCTTTAAAGACTGTAAGACGCCTTGCTTTTCCATTTTTAAATGGCACCTGTTAAATCAATAGCCATGGTGTAAAAGTAAGTGATAGGGAAGAACTATTTGACCCTACATTTTTATAACACCAATGCTGGCTGTTGGAATGCAATTAACACATTGAATATAGGGGATTATGTGCAATTATTAATTTAAAAAATAGCACTTAGGGGTGTTTATTCTAAGTGCTACGTAAGATACTCTCTGGTGGCAGCCCGGTATCCAAAGGACTTCATTGTCTCAGTCTTCACAACCAGCGTAGTACGTCAGTGTTATGAGCCCCACATTGTAAACGAAACGCTAGGATCAGTTTATCCTAACCTCACAGGCAAGATGACATTTGAGCTGCCTGCCTCCTGGGTCACAGCTCGGTCCCTCTGCCTCTATATTCCCATTACCATTAAATTGAAGGTGTTCAAAAATAATGATTGCCAGAAAGAAGACTGATCATCGAGTCTATAGAGCGATTTCACACCATCCCGTTGTTATACTACATTATTTTTGGAAGGACATTTTAAGCACAAGACGCAATAAGTTTGTTTGACTTTTATTATCATTTCAATAAGCCTTTAAGCACCCAACCTTAATAATGCACCTGCGGAATTTGGATTTATTCACTTAACATATATAAATAATGATACATTTGCAAAATAAGAATGCTGTCTTTAAATCCATGAAACAGACAAATGAATGCATTTTTTCTGAAAACGAACAAATATGTGGGGCTTCTCAAAACATTATTGCAAGAGCAGAATAATTAGTAAAAAACAAAACAAAATACTATTTCTACAACATTTAATTATCATCTGCCTCAAGATTTATATTGTTGCCAAACTTTGCATAAAGCTGGACTTTGAGGTCTGATAATATTCTCTGGATGGATTCTACTCGTGACTCCAAAGCGCCAATTTCTTCCTGCAGGTTTTTCTGAGAAAAAGAAGCAAGAAAAAGTAACAACCCCAAACAAATCATAAAAAAACCACAACTGCCCTAACATCCAGTTCTCAGAAGAAACCTATAGATTTTCTACATGACCAGCTATTATAAATGACAAGGCACTGTAAACAAGCTTTTTGGAAACACATTAATCAGGCTTAGGGGTTTAGAAAAATATTTTTTTGTAAAAATCAGAATCAGAGGGAAAGCTTCCTAATCTGTCCAAGTATAGAGCTTTTTAGAATAAAGCAGAAGAAAGATCTGTGCAGCTGCTTGGAAAACAAGATCAGGTTGGACAGAATGGGAAACTGTGGTTTAACGAACTCCAGGAGTCTGGCATTAAGGCATGAGTCAGGAGGGAGAAGGAAAGAAGGTGGTACTCATTATTGATCTAATAAACAATGGTTTATAAGACCAAGACCAATGCATTTCAAGTGATCCTAAATGAAATCTGATGAGCTTCATGAAAATCAGTTTCAGCCAGTTTTGACCACTATTCTAATTATAACTTTTTTCAAGGTAGGGAGAACATAGCTGATTGTATCCCAGAGTTAATCAAATTGGGGGCTGCAGAAGCTGCCTTCCCCATCCTCTCCTGCCCATGGCAAACCCCAGCCTCCACAAAATTTGGGGGAATTCACCTTCCTGCACCATAGCCCACCTCCACGAGCAGGTCTACCAGCCCCCAGTGGAGTATTTTCAAAGATCAGGAGGCTCCTGGTGTGTGTGTGTGTGTGTGTGTGTGTGTGTGTGTGTGTGTGTGTGTGAAAGTCAGCTTCCACTAGCATCATTAGGCACTCCTTACTCTGGATCCAATCCAGCGAGTTTTATACTTAAACCAGGAGCATATATGTTACAGGTAGGTAGCCGTGTTGGTCTGACGTAGTCCGGGGGGGGGGGGGGAATCCTTCCAGAGACCAACTAAGTTTGTCATAGGTATGAGCTTTTGTGTGCTACTGGAAGGAATTTTGTTTGTTTGTTTGTTCAGGAGCATATATATTAACGATAAATAAGAAGGCAAATGTATCAATGTCCCACTGAAAGCTATACATATGAGGTGTTAAGCACTGGAGTTCAGGGCCACTAAGTTTTTCCAAATCCTGCAAACCTAGTTTTCCATAAGGTGGTAAACCTGTGACAGTACCACTTTAAACTGCAAATAGGGGCTCCCAATAATGATCTTCCATGTGAAAATATTGCCTCTCCCAGCCTTACCAGGAGATGTCAGAGAACGAATCCGGGACCTTTTGCATGCAAAACAGATGTTCTAATGTGGAGCTATGTCCCTTCCACCTTTGCAATGGAGTGACACATTCAAGATGCCAGCTTAACACATCAGTGGCGACTAGACTCACAACCTCTATCAGTACTGTATCAGTACTGGGGGAAATGGCTTATCAGGTGCCAAGGAACAGCGCTGGCAACCAGTTGGAGGGGCCCTGCCCCATCCACCTCAGCATCTGCCTGCTGGGCCTTTCAGGATAGCCTTACCAAGCAGTGGCATGGATGGGCATCACTCTGGAGAAATGAAGGTGGCAGGCTGCTGCAGCCTCTTCACAGCACCAGACTGAGCACTACCAGCCTACTGCCCTAGTGAAAATGTGTAAAGAAAAAAGAAAAAGAGACGCCGGCAACCCGTGTCAGGCCAGAGGGCCCTCCGAGGCACATGAGCCCTGGCATTTCATAGGAAGTTGCCATACATTATGACAGACCATTGGCCCATCTACCTTTATGCTGTCAATACTGACTGGTAGCATTTCAGACAGGGCTCTCTCCCAGTCCTAACTGAAGATGCCAGAGACTGAATCTGGGACTTGCATGCAAAACTGATGCTGTGCTCTGAGCTGTATGCATGTCAGCTTCTGATACCAGGCCCAACTTCCTATAAGGAAGCTCCCCATCTTGCTACATTGGTGGGGCAGAATGGGGGCAAACCGGCCTGTTAATATGGATGCTGTGTCTGTCCTATGCAGAAAACCTACACAGCAGAAATGAAGGCAGCCCTGTTTAGGGAGGCTTTTAATGTTTAATAGATTACTGTATTTTATTTTTCTGTTGGAAGCCACCCAGAGTGGCTGGGGAAACCCAACCAGATGGGTGGGGTATAAATAATGAATATTATTATTATTATTATTATTATTATTATTATTATTATTATTCTATTTAAAATTATTTAGTATAGTAACAAACAGAGAGAAGAGGATAGAGAGGGAAAGAGAGAGAGAGAGAGAAGACTCTTATCAGGTTTTCATCTGCTAGACTCAATGATGCTTCACACACAAACATTTTTTGCTGCATCTCTGAGAGGACCCACAGAAGATCCACAATGAATAAGCACCAACCTTTGCTTCTTCCAGCATCTCTTCTGTTTCTTCCTGTGGGTGGCTAATGAAGACATCTCCAATTTGATAAGGTATCAGTAGTGAATCGTCGTCAAGCATCATGAGGTCATCACATGCGTCTTGCAAGTTCTGAAGCTGTTTCTGTGATCAAGAGATCAGTAACTCTCTCAGCCGGTTACTAGTAACATAGTAAAAACTGTAACCTACTAATTTCAGCATGCCTGAAGAGTTGTGTGCATATGTGCTTCCTAGTGAGCACCAGAAAAACATTAATCACAACTTTGATTTTTGATTTGACTAGAATGCATTTTCAGTTGCCCAGTTTGACTTGCACTGTGTCCATTCATTCTGCTACTAAAATTAGATAAACAATGCATTTCCAAAGAAGTGTGGAAAAATATAACATTTCCCACCTCATATCACTGGACGTTCCACTCAGTTAAATGGGACCTTCTACACCGCTAGATGTGCTTAGGATTGCATACAGTTAACAGATTCCCATCCAGAGGCTTTATAGTAAGGGTACCTTTTTATCCTCTATCTCTTCTTTCAGTTCTGTCATTCTGCTGGTGTTTCTCGCAAACTTGTTGATTTTCTGTTGATCCTCAAAGGTAACGTTGACATCGTCTGCTGCCTGGAAAAGACCAGCAGAAACAGGGAGAGCTCAACACACATAACACACAAGACAATAATATGAGTTTTCAGTCCAATTATGGAACACAGTGTGCTCACCATTAAAGTTTCTGCTTTAGATTAGCTAGTCAGCATATCCACATTTTACCAGCATTGTTTTCCAAAGGATTTCAAACCAGCTGGCTACTCAACAGGAGCAAGACCAGGAAGGAAACGGACGCACATTAACAAGAAGCATGAGGACATCTGCAGACAAACTCCTTGGGACATTAGCATAGACAAAGTAACCATAGGAAATACCTGATATCACAAAGGAGCCAGTGTGGTATGCTGGCTAGTGTTGTATTAGGTCCTGAGAGACCCGAGTTCAAAACCACACTTGGATGTAAAGTTCACTGGCTGGCCATGGGTCAATCACTGTCTCTCAACAGTATTGTTGTGGGAGAGAGAACCACATACCACTGCCTTGAGTGCCTTGGAAATGAATGTAACGTTGGAACTGTGGAGGAGTGATTTGTCTGGATCCAACAGTAGTAAATAGATAAAATAAACAAAGCCTTATCGTTTATAATGCCCTTTGCATAATTGTACAATAATCAAGATGTTCAATGCTGTCACATGTGGATTGAATTGACACGACAGATTTCTATGTATTAACTGCATGTATTAATTGGCTTACCAATGCAGGGATACGTCTTTTCAACTCTTATTTACTGTGAATGGTCACTGCTAATATTATAATTAGAACTGTCTATACTTTTCTGCATTGCATGTCTTGTCTGATCACACTAAATCCCAACACAAACACACACACAAACACACACACACACACAAAAATGTACCCACAACTCAGGACAACACTTCATGTATCTGATAAAGTGGACTGTAGCCTGCATGCCATAATAAATTTTGGAGTCTTTTGTTGTTTTTGCAGCAAGAGACTAACATAGGTGCCCCTCCGGAAAGCCCTTAAAATGTGCAAAACACACACCACCCATAACTCAACAAGTATGTCCAAAAGACCAGATTCTTTGTAGGGTGAACACCAGCCTGCTTGTTAAATTCCTGTTAAATTTATTGAGACTTTCTTCCAAGGAAAAATTCACAGGATGAGGCAGCGAGTCTTACAATGGGATCTGTGTGTAGGTACAGTGGAACCTCAGGTTGCGAATGTGATCCATGCGGGAAGCACATTCGCAACCCGCAGCGCTGTGTCTGCGCATGCGCATGCGCGTGACGCGATTCAGCGCTTCTGCGCATGCACAAAGCGTGATTTAGTGCTTTTGTGCATGCGCTTAAACCCGGAAGTAACCCATTACGGTACTTCTGGGTTCGGCGCATCCGTAACCCAAAAACGCACAACCCGCAGTGATCGCAACCCGAGGTATGATTCTACCATAGAACAGATTTAGCTAAAGCACATTTGGCAACATTTACTATCTGGATCCCCTTCATGGATCAATGCCTTGTCGTGGTGAAGGGGCTTGAATAACTCAGAGAAGCTATGAGCTATGCCATGCAGGGCCACCCAAGATGGACAGGTCATAGTGGAGAGTTTTGACTAAACGTGATCCACCTGGAGAAGGAACTGGCAAGCCACTCCAGTATCCCTGCCAAGAAAACTCCATGGACAAAGACAACAGGCATATAAAAGTTATGACGCTGGAAGATGAGCCCCTCAGGTCGGAAGGCGTCCAACATGCTACTGAGGAAGAGCGGAGGACAAGTACAAGTAGATTCAGAGCTGATGAAGCGGCTGGGCCAAAGCCGAAAGGACGCTCAGTTGCGGATATGCCTGGAAGCGAAAGGAAAGTCCGATGCTGTAAAGAAAAATATTGCATAGGAACCTGGAATGTAAGAACCATGAGTGGAGGTAAGCTGGATGTGGTCAAAAATGAGATGACAAGAATAAATATCGACATCCTGGGCATCAGTGAACTAAAATGGAAGGGAATGGGCGAATTCAGTTCGGATGACTATCATATCTACTACTGTGGGCAAGAATCCTGTAGCAGAAATGGAGTGGCCCTCATAGTCAACAAAAGAGTGGCAAAAGCTGTAATGGGATGCAATCTCAAAAATGACAGAATGATCTCGATACGAATCCAAGGCAGACCTTTTAACATCACAGTAATCCAAGTTTATGCACCAACTACCGGTGCTGAAGAAAGTGAAATTGACCAATTCTATGAAGACCTACAACACCTTCTAGAAATGACACCAAAGAAGGATGTTCTTCTCATTACAGGGGACTGGAATGCTAAAGTAGGGAATCAAGAGATAAAAGGAACAACTGGCAAGTTTGGCCTTGGAGTTCAAAATGAAGCAGGGCAAAGGCTAATAGAGTTCTGTCAAGAGAACAAGCTGGTCATCACAAACACTCTATTCCAACAACACAAGAGACGACTCTACACATGGATATCACCAAATGGACAGCATCGAAATCAGATTGATTATATTCTCTGCAGCCAAAGATGGAGAAGCTCCATACAGTCAGCAAAAACAAGACCTGGAGCTGACTGTAACTCAGATCATCAGCTTCTTATAGCAAAATTCCAGCTTAAACTGAAGAAAGTAGGAAAAACCACTGGGCCAGTAAGATACAATCTGAATCAAATCCCTTATGAATACACAGTGGAAGTGAGGAACAGGTTTAAGGATTTAGATTTGGTGGACAGAGTGCCTGAAGAACTATGGATGGAGGCTCGTAACATTATACAGGAGGCAGCAATGAAAACCATCCCAAGGAAAAGGAAATGCAAGAAAGCAAAATGGCTGTCCAACGAGGCCTTACAAATAGCGGAGGAGAGGAGGCAAGCAAAATGCAAGGGAGATAGGGAAAGATACAGGAAACTGAATGCAGATTTCCAAAAAACAGCAAGGAGAGACAAGAGGGTCTTCTTAAATGAGCAATGCAAAGAAATAGAGGAAAACAATAGAATGGGGAAAACCAGAGATCTGTTCAAGAAAATTGGAGATATGAAAGGAACATTTCGTACAAAGATTACCATAATCAAGGACAAAAGTGGTAAGGACCTAACAGAAGCAGAAGACATCAAGAAGAGGTGGCAAGAATACACAGAGGAATTATACCAGAAAGATATGGAGGTCTCGTACACCTCAGGTAGTGTGGTTGCTGACCTTGAGCCAGACATCTTGGAGAGTGAAGTCAAATGGGCCTTAGAAAGCATTGCTAATAACAAGGCCAGTGGAAGTGATGATATTCCAGCTGAACTGTTTAAAATTTTAAAAGATGATGCTGTTAAGGTGCTACACCCAATATGCCAGCAAGTTTGGAAAACTCAGCAATGGCCAGAGGATTGGAGAAGATCAGTCTACATCCCAATTCCAAAGAAGGGCAGTGCCAAAGAATGCTGCAACTACCGCACAATTGCGCTCATTTCACACGCTAGCAAGGTTATGCTTAAAATTCTACAAGGCAGGCTTAGGCAGTATGTGGACCGAGAACTCCCAGAAGTGCAAGCTGGATTTCGAAAGGGCAGAGGAACCAGAGACCAAATAGCAAACATGCGCTGGATTATGGAGAAAGCTAGAGAGTTCCAGAAAAACGTCTACTTCTGCTTCATTGACTATGCAAAAGCCTTTGACTGTGTCGACCACAGCAAACTATGGCAAGTTCTTAAAGAAATGGGAGTGCCTGATCACCT